>NC_067148.1:20234725-20575464 GCF_903995435.1 Acomys russatus
AGTACACATGCTTCCTGCTGGGGAGGGCAATGGGAGGAAGCTCTTTTTATAGATGCTGGTTTTAGAGAGGGTGCCAGCAGTCATTACAGCACCCATCCTGTCTTCGTGGTAAACTCACTGTGACCTGGCCTTCCGAGGAAGCTTGGCGGCTGTGCCTCCCAGGACATGTTGCTGACCCAACCTGAAATCCTGCTTTAGGTTGAGTCAGCAGTGTATCCCATGACTTCTGGGGTGATAGATTCTTTTATAGAAGACCATAAAGCAAAAGGCCCTTTTCTGCGTCGTGTTGAATTTCCCAGAAGCTGTGACTAAGGGATTAGATGGAGGTGGCAAAGCCTGAGAGGGAGTGGTAAGCAGTTCAGAGCCCTGCATACCTTGGCTTAGTCAAGCCCTTTAAGTATTTGTGGAAAGCAAGCAATACCATAGGCAACTGAGGATTAAATGTGTTGACTTTACTCATTAGAAAAGCTCAAGTGTAAGGAGTCCCTTTAAGAATTTCATTTTAGTTCAATTCATACTTTAGAAGGTGCATACACAGACAGAAGGCCAGAAAGACACGCATTCACTTGTTGTTGTTGTTGTTGTTTTGTTTCTTTTTTGTTTTTTTGTTTTTTGTATTGCATCTGCCACGGGCTTAGTTATATAGGTAATAAAAGTTTTTCTTAAAGATTATCCAATTCATAATCTAAATACACAATCTCAAGAAAGGGCTATGCTAACATAAGTAGAGGCGATCTTTACTATTTTGGCTGTTGAGTGTTTATTGTTTCAATATTTTCATAATTATTTGAGGTCACAAGTCCTCAGCACTGATAGCTGCTTAAGGCCAACCTTCGTCTTGGTAGTGGTGGGCCACACTGGGTGCTGCTTGGGTACTACCGTACTATTAACCCCAAGCTTTTCTTTTCTGTGTTGATCTCAGAAGCATCAATACCACAATGTCACAGTTGACAACTGTTCAACCAGTTTCTTATACTGTCAGTAAGATATAACCATACAGGATGTACCTGGGCTTTAAATTCTATAGTTTTGTATCATCCCAGTCTGTTTATTTCAATATTTCATTTAAACAGAAGGTACAGACTTGCTAAGCATAACCCTTGAATTATTCCATTTAATGAGGGGGGGTTATATTTGGAAAATCCTTTGTTTTTTTGTACTTCAGAGATTTCAACTTGTAGTTTGGCACAGATTGTTTTAATGCATGAAGTTTTATTATTTTTGAAATGTGGCTGGTAATCTGTTGTCCCTCACATGCATGATATGATAGTCATAAGTACTATGAAAAAAGTGATCTGCAAATTTCAAAGCACCAGGGGTAATAAATAAGATTGTATTAGGTCACAAGTTGCTGAGCACTTATTGTGAGCTCATATCCACTGTGTTATACACTCAAACTCTAATCTTTAGGAAACAGTAAGACCTAAGACATAGTCTTATTCTGAGGTTGAAATGATAAGGAATTAAAATCCTTCGGTCTTCACATAACACGTAGCAGGGATTCAACTCCACAGCTCGCAAGCTGCACCAAATTGGAAGTGCGTTCATTGAATTTATATATATTGGGTTCAATGTTGGTGTTTTTTGTTTTGTTTTGTTTTGGTCAAGGTGGTGAAGTTGACACATTTATTATTTAAAATTTTTTTCCTCTTAATTCATGATGATATTAATATTCATTTAAACAGAAGCCTATAGAATTGCAACATGTAAAAATTGTAAGTCCCTTTACTTGACTGGACTTGAGCCCAGTCCTACCTTCATGAATTCCCTAACATTCTTGCAGTTTCTTCATTACTAAGTTGGACTTAAGAATAGAAAATTCTGTGGTGGTTAAGAAAGAAACTATTTATAATTCGAAGAATAGGGCTTGATATATAATAAATACTGTTTTTGTTTTTCTCCTTTGTCTTATAGTTAACTCAGTAGTATTTGCTTTATATGTAGCACAATGTTCTGAATAAATCCTAAATTTCCATGAATACACATTTGTACATTTTAGTCTCCATTTGTGTATAACAGACACCCTAACACCTCCAGTGCCCAATCCCAAGAACTTCCTCATTGTTTTGCATACCAACTATCTTTCTATAGCAAGGACCTGTCAGCTGGTCCATCCTTAACTCTCTGACTAAATTATTCTGCCTTAAATCTCACCAATAAGATTGTTTAAACAAGAGCTGAACAAGGACTACACCAACAGGCGTGCCACAGTGAATGGGGAGAAGCCCACAGAGCCTTAGCCTCACACAAAGCACCTCAGGCAACTAAGAAATGCCTAGAGTTGGAGAAATAGTCTTATTCAGGAGAAAGTATACCAATTAGTTATTCGGTACCAAACGGTCAGCCTCCAAAGCACTCATATATACAAGTAACGTATACACATACGTATGTAGCAACCATTAATAAAATTTAAAAAAAGAGGCCATGGATTTTAAAAGAAGGGCAAAGAGAGATATAGGAGAAGGTTTAGCATGAGAAAAGAAAGAGGAAAAATAATGCAATTATATCTTAACTTCAAAAATGAAAGAAAAATAGCATCAAAAATTTCTGTGGGCTGGTAAGATCGCTCAGTGAGTTGCTATAGTTAATTTTATAAAACTGTATCTATTTCCCTTAGTTATCTCTTAACCTAGCTATCACACAAATAACTGAGACCTTTATATTTGTTTATAAAGCTTTACAACAAAATCTTGAGCAGTTTAATTCTGTTCTTAACCCTCTGTATTATCCTGACTCCATCTTTGCCCAAATCCCTAAGAGCTGTTGGCATAATGTTCTTGTGGACTGTGTACAGTCTACCCTTGTTCATTCAAATTCTAATTTCTCTACCCCACTATCTGGATCAATCCTTTGATTGCATTGTGATATTTATTCTAAGTATCTCCTGCTTCAAGTTTGTGTAAACATGTCACCATTTGTCTTCTGTATTGCCAATGAAAATCAACTAACCAATGCTGAGTAATAACAGAGAATAGGGTGGGACATCCTGACCCAGTGAGGGGAGGAGAAAGAGAAGGAAGGACAGGATGGAGCCATGAGAAGACTGATAACATCAGCTGGATGTAGGATATAAGCAAAAAACACGTGTAATGGGGGAAATCAGAATGGGAGGAAACTGTACTGGAATGGAGGTTTAAGATGGAGTAGTTATCATGCAGCATTGTTCTATAGGTTAATAAAATAGACCCTAGTCTTTCTGTGTATAAAACTGGTTAAGGAGCAACCACTTATTTTACTAAGATAATAATTCAACATTAAATATTAACAATCATTCAACAACGTTATTGGCTTGTTAGTTCTTTCTTTGCTCCAGATGAATCTTCTTCATTTCTCCCACATGTCTGCCTGTGGCTGAATCTCCTGGCTCAAACCCCTACATCCTTTTCTAATGCTTCTCCCCTGGCTGTCAGGAAGTCCAGCCCTATTCTCTCACCTCTTCAGGGACTGGCTATAAGCTACTTTATTGGCATATCAGGGGGAGAGGACAATTGGGGAGCCAAGCTTAGCATTTAGACAAGAAATCAGAATTTAAAGCAAATAATACCTATGGTGGGTAAAATCTTTTGCCAACCTCATGACCTGAGTTTGATCCCTAGGTCCTAAGATGGAAGGAAGCAACAGATTCCTGAAAGTTGTTTTCTGACCTGCACATGCCAGCCACAGAAATATGAGTACCCCTTTACCACATGTCCACAATAATAAATAAATATTTATGAATAACTTTAACCTCCAGACACCATAATTTTCTTGTGAATAGAAACACAATGAAGTGTCAGTTTTTAATATTTAACAATCAAATAAATAAATATGAAACATTCACTTTGATCATTCTATAGAAATCGCATAATTATAAACTAAGGCAAGAAGTCTGGAAATTGACAAAGCAGCAGAAAAGGTTTTATATTTTATTGATTTCTCAAATGTGTGGGATGAGGCAGAGTCTACCCTGATGAAAGTAGAATCTGTTTGCCTAAGTAACAGGCCTCAAAGAAAAGGGCATGTGCACACTCAAAAAGTATTCTTGTGAAGCTTTAAGGAGTGAGAAAACATTTTTTATGGTATCCATGAGGAGGAAAATCCCCCACCCCTCTCCTTTTCTCTCTCCAGATGAGGACTAGCCTGATTAAGGACTTTGGTGTCTTAAGAACTAGCTCCCTAATGAATTCCACAACTTATCTCTGATCTAGGCTAGCCTGTACACTTCTCCGTCTCAGAGTCTTCAGCTCTGTGGACAGCCTGCCTGGGCACAGCAGGCCTGAAGGACTGTATAAGACAGTGTACTCACATTTCTTGTGCACAGAAGCATGGGGTTTTTATAGTTCTTCACACTTTCTGTGACCCTAATTAGAAAGCTGATCATCTCTTACACACTTTCTCCTTTGAGTTTTCAAAATAACCCTTGAAAATTGGTAGGCCCAGACTTAATACTTAATAACATTTTGTAAGTAAACTGTTATTGGAGAGGCTAAGTTACCCAAAGTCACATGGCTGGTAAAGGAAAATGAGAGAAGACTTGGGTCATTCGGCTCCTGGGTGTGCATGTACTTCTTATGTGTTTTAGAGTCTCATCTCTGTGGAAGTACAAACAACCAACTTAGGGATACATTGCCTCTTTTCTGATGTTAACTATATCAGTCAGGGTTCAAGCAGTGAAACAAAATCCACATAAAATTTATCACAAGGGATTGGCTTAGGCAACTGTGAGGATAGATGAAGTGGACTTGGTCCCATAGGGCATGATTTTGGCAGACCAAGAGCCTACTATCAACACCTACTTGGCGTCAACTTGGGCCATACTGCCGGGTCATGACATGGCAAAGAACACCATGGGCTGAGTCAGAGAAAGCTAGTCAGTTAGAGAGAGCACTTCTGTAGCAAAGCTACTTCCAAAGTAACTCCTCAATCTATTAATCCATGAGTCTATGAATGAGTGACTCCATTCGTGAAACCTACAAAGGTCTCACATGGTACTAATTCTAAGTATCTTACAAGGCAGATTCAATTTCAGCATGAACTTTGGTGGGAATATTCAAACCATAGCAGTAAAGTAATATGAGCCAAAATGTGGCGTCTCTGAGGTTAGGGAAGGTCTATGTTCTCTTCTTAGGAGTTTCCAAATGATCTACCAAGTCTTATCTACCAGGACTACCTTCCTATTGATGGGCTTAAAGCCTATTGATTAGAATCCTTAATTATACTTCCATGATCCATTCACAGCAACAACCACCTGGAATTGAAGTTACTTACCAGGAAAAGATGGCTATGCGTGCTACTGTGCAGCTTCCATCTCCTTTGACCACTGCAACTTCCAGGAGAGGGTAGTCTCTATAGTAGCCCTAAGGGGAAATATGTTAGAAAGGGGATCTAGGCACTGCAGTTCAATGGAATCATGTTGAAAAATATAAAATCACAGAGCCGTTACAGTAATAAGCCAAAGCTCCCATCTGAAACATATAACTCTGGTGATGTATTTCTGAGCACTGTATAAACCTTCTGGTCACAGTGGAGACAGACACGTGAGCGCTTGGAAGCTGATCAGCCAACATGAGTTCACTCTTAATATTTCTGCTACCAGGTTCCAAGAACAGAGCATTTGTGCATACTGGTTCTCATGGACTGGTTTTCTGGAAGTTTCCTGTTGAAGCCTCACATGGGAAGGATAATTGGTGGATGCTCCCAGTACAAGTTCTAGGGTTGAGTTTGAGGGGTTTTTCTACAGTTTTAGAAAAAACCAAACCAAAGTAAAAGCAATCAAATCAAATGAGAGGCTAAGCAAACATTTACAGTGGTAGAAGGGCACTACAATCAATAGTGACAGGAGGTTGTTTATTTCTTTTCAATTAGCTAAGGCTTTTGATTCTTCCCTTGGTGGCTAAGATTGTTTTCTCATGCTGGAAGTATCCATGGTCGACCCAAGAACAGACTAACCATTTGTCTTTAGCAGGGATCCAACACTCTGCTCTTGTCATGCATAATTTCCCTGTAAAGTATAAGTCCGTAAGATTCTCTAGAGAAGAAGAATCAATCGTATAGTGTGGTGTAGTATAGTGCGTGTGTGTGTGTGTGTGTGTGTGTGTGTGTGTGTGTGTGTACAGGCAAAGATTCTGTGCAAGGAAGTGGCTCATGAAATTATGGAGAATGTGCAGTTCCAAGTCCTGACCTTGGTAAGGTAAAGTCCTAGGAAGACTTGGTACATCAATACTTTCTGAAGGTTGGAACAACTGAGGTGCCACCTGCAGGCAGTCAGGCAAGACTTGGCTTTTTGTTCTATTCCAGTCTTCAACTATCTGCTTAACTCTGATTTAACTATTAAACTCATTCAGAAACACCTACAATAACATTTGTCTAAGCATATGGGAATTCCTTGGCCAAGTCCAGCTGACATAAAATTACCCATCGTCATAAATTTAGTTTGATTCTAAGCACAAAAGGCAAGTCTCATTGACCTCAGAGAGGTTCTGATTCCCCATTGTCAGCATCTCCTGGGTTTTTATATGGCTTTCTCAGCTTGGGGAATTCCCACTGTGTGCTTTCCTTCAAGTGGCCACATTTAGCCACTTGCCTAGGGATGCAGAGTTGAACCTAATTGGTGACATAATTGAAAAAGCCACCTCACATCTGCTTTTCATACTAGAGCCAGTGGCTCTCAACTTGTGGGACCCCGTTGGGGGTTGAAGATCCTTTCACAGGAGTTGCAGATCAGATATTTACATTATGATTCATAATAGTAGCAAAATTACAGTTATGAAATAGCAATTTAAATAATTTGTGTTTGGGGGGTCACAGCTTTAGGATGGTTGAGAACCACTGTTCTACAGGAACAAAGAGCCTCCACCCAGGAGCATTGGGCATTTATGGGGAAGATCTCTGGCTTGTGTTAATCAGAAAAGGCATCTCTAGCGAATGCTCAGGTTTACTCTGTGTCAATGGATCTGGTTATTATTACAGCATAGACTGTGCGAGCAATGGTTTTCTGGGGACTTCACAGGGGCCAACTTAGGTCTAGAATTTAACTTTGTGGCTCATTTCACCAATATGTAAGCTTTATTTCTGCATCTCTTCAGTCCAGGTTGATGAGAGGAGACGACAGGGTGCTAGCTCTGAGCCTGGACACCAGGAGGCTTTGCCCATTTTGGGGCTTTTTCTTGGACTCTTGTCCAAATCGTTCACGAACAGGCCTAACTCATTTTGCTGTGACATGAGAGATTACGTAAAACAGAGATAAGCCATCGTAGATGAGGTTATTATATGCCAGAACATCTCAACTGGCCTGGAGGCCAAGCACAGATGTATTAACAAACCCAGATGAATCCAGAGGGGCAACCCACGAGGCCTTGAATATCACCACAGTGCCACCCACTGCCAGCCTGCGAAGCTGTGGGTAAGATCAATGACGACTGTCTCAAATTTAACCGATACAATTACCAGTTTATTCTTAGGTTGGCATTCTCTATAGAGACTTCTGGAACATTTCTGTACTTCACAGTTTTGAAGTAACTAATTACCTGGATTTTTTTCTGCACAATTGATAACCTGACTCATCCCTGAGATTTTCCTAAAACAGCGTAGCTCCTAAACTCTCTGAAATGGCACGAGTACACTGAACAGAGTGGTGACGTCTTGACAACTTAGCACAGAAGCCAGATGACATAAGCCACTTACTCTGAATTTCTGTTTAAGAAGCTTTTCCTTGGATCCCTAAAGGGTTTAAGAAGAGCTAGCTATGCCATGGCTCTGTTTGAATTTGTATTCAGGGAGGTGCACACTCTAGCTGGCAGGTGGCAGCTAGACTCACTTCCTACCACATTCCCGCTCTACTGTTGAACTTCTTTTGCCCCAATGATGTCAGAGAGTGGAAGACTTCCGGAGCCATTTGGAGGAAGTGAAGAAACAGTTTCAAAGGATAGTCCTAGGTTTTCACGACTGTGAGTCATAGCTTAAGACTCTGTGGCTACCTTTGAAGCTTAAAACCACATGGTGTGTCTCATTTACCCAGCATCTCTGCAATTCCTGTGGTTTCAGTTGCCCAAAGTCCTGACTGAGCTGAAAATGAACTGTGACCACCAAGAAGATCGTTGGTAAAATCTTTGAATATATTAGTCTGAATTATCTGGCCATGCTCCTACCAAAATCTTGCTGAAGTTTGCATTTTCTTGCTTATGAGGAAATTTTTCCTCCATGGAACTTGTGAGCTAAAAACTGAGGCCTTCTTAGAGATGCAGACTTTGAAGTGGCTGGCCTCCTAACTTACAGTGTACTCAAGATTCTCCACAGTAGGCTAATTAAAATGAATTTTCCTACTCACCTACTGGGGCTGGGGTGACAGCTCAGTCAGGAATAGCGCTTATTGTGAAATCTTGAGGACCTAGGTTCAAATCCCTAGCACTCACGTAAAGTCAGAGTATGGCTGCATGTGCCTGTAACTTCAACATTGGGATCGGAGGCAGAGACATGAAGACCCAGGGAGCTCACTGGCCAGCTAGCTGAGACAAAACAAAGTATTTTATGTTGAGTGGGAGACCTTATCTCAAGGGAATAAAACGGCAAGTGATATAGCAGGACACCCAAATGTCCTTCATTGGCCTTTATCACTTATCACACACACTGACACATAACAATAGGAGCAAGTGACTACCACTGCATTAATAAAAGAGTATTACATTTTTAACCACTCCTCCCTCCGTAGGCATGTTCCTGTAGGTCAAAGGGCAGCTTGGAGGAGTTGTTTCTCTCCTTTTACTTTCATGTGTGTTTCACAGGTTTTGAGGATCAAACTAACTCAGGTTGTCAGACTTGGGGCAAGTACCTTTGTCCACTGAGCCATGCTGCTAGTCTAAGAATAGATTTTTGAATGGATTTGGTCTGAGAACTTTTTTTCATTAATTGATTTGTTTATTTTCTTTACATCCCAGTCAGAACTTCCCCTCCCTCTTTTCCTTCAAGTCCGTCCTCTTCACCTTCCCTCCCTTCCTCCTATGCCCCTTCCCTTTATTCTCGGAGAAGGCGAGACTTCCCAGATGTACCAACTCACCTTGCTATATCAAGTAGGACTGGGTACATCTTCTTGAAGCTAGACAAGGCTGTCCAGTTAGGAGAAAGGGAATCCAAAGGCAGGCAACAGAGTGAGAGACAGTCCCTGCTCCTGCTGTTAGAGGTCCTACATGAGGACCAAGCTGTACATCTGTTACATAAGTGTGTGTGGGCCTATATCAGTCCCATGGATGCTCTCTGATTGTGTGGTTCAGTCTCTGTGAGCCCCTATGGGTCCAGGTTAGTTGACTTTGTAGGTTTTCTTGTGGTGCCATTGATCAAGGACACCACAACATTTAAGAGTAAAGAAAATATCCCAGAATTTTCTCTTATAAGACATCCAGTTTGTCTCAGGAAAACAAAGTATTATTGTATATGAAAACATGGAGTCACTGTATATTTTTCTTTTTTTCTTTTTTCACATTGCAATGAAGAAAGAGAACTTCTGACAGTAGACTCAGGATGGGGAGAAGATTCTCCTCCCATACCAAGCAATCAAATTTTTCAGCAGAAGACTCCCACCGGATATCTATCATCCAATTGAGCTCTGATACTCTCTACCTGGAGATAATGTCCCAACTCACAGACTCGTGTCCCATCCCCATGATGTGTGTGGTGACAAGCACATCTGCTTCCAGGGACGCCCATGCTCAGCTATCAGGCAGTCCCTGGAATCCTGTCCTTGGGTTTTTTAATGGAGACTTCATTGCATAGGCATGGTTGTTTGTACACTGGGTGGGGAGAAGAGTAGGAACTGTCTCTTTAGATTCTTTTTGATCTCCTTGATTAACATTCTTTCTTTTGGGACAGAGGGCAGGATTCCTCTGGGATGAGGAGGAATCCATTACTACTAAACAAGACTGGGTAAGAAAATTTCTTTACAGCGAGCACTTAAGACAGAAAACTGGGGAGGATTTGGGTGTCTATGATCTATCTACTTTGGGGAAGGAAATTCTGGTTACTATGGGTTACCATGGGGAGGGACAAAACCCAAGGTATGTACCACCATATTACACCCAGTTAGTGTACAGATGTATCAATTATTTCAATGTAGCAAAACTTAATAGTTGTATTTACTGTAACTGATTTGTTTAAGGAACTGGTTGACATAAAATGTAATTTTCTAGTTATCAGTTGAAGGAATTAATGTACCTATTAGTGAACCTCTTGGCCTTACCTCCCTGAGACATTTAAAAAATATTCTCAGTTATGACTGGAAAAAAGAGGTACTATTTGATTAACAAATTACCTCCATGTTTTACAAGAAAACATTTGGAAATATTGTTTTATTTTGGCACAAAAGTAAGGTTTCACCTTCTTAAGACTTCATCCTCCAATCTGTCAATCCAGGTTTGCTAGACCTCCAGTTAAAACCTATGATGACTGGCTGGTATTTATTAGTAATTGTACTGCTATTTGTAACAGAAGCACTTTCTTGAGCACTGGGTAGGAGAATAAGTAAAACTGGCCATATAAGTATCTGATTTAAGCTTCTATTTTGCAAAGTGACCTCTATGTTTATCCCCATTTTAGACTAAGGAAACAGAGACGTCAACTGACCTGTACAAAAGCCACTGATAGAAAAATCAAATAGGTGAGGATGAAACAGTGTTTGATTCAAAATTCACCCTCACTAGAGTGGGGAAACGACTAATGGTAACTCTTTTAGATAAAGCAAAGCAGAGCCTCAGACAGCTTCCATCCTGCTCAGTGTTGTCTAAGCAGCTTTGATGTTGGCTCATAGAGCAAAGTCTGGGGAAAGACACCAAGTTTTCCATCTCTACCAGGGATCTTTTGTGAAGAATCTTTTGGTTTTTATAATGCATCCATGGAAATATATCTTACTATGGCCTACAATTTGGGCATGGAGACTCCAAGAGAAGAGAGAAGGAATAAGAGAGATACCATGAAACCAACGTGGAGGTGATGTTCTTCTGTAAAATAGCACTTGGATGGGAGGTTGAGGTAAAAGGGTCTCAAACTCAAGGTCAGGCAGAGATATATAGCAAGCCCTGTCTCAGATGAAGAAGAAAGAAAAAGGGCGAAGAAGAGGAGGAAGAACAGGAGGAGAGCAAGGAAGGAAGGAAAGAAAGGAAAGGAAGGAAAGGAAGAAGAGAAAGAAGAGAAAGTGCATGACAACTGCCAGCCACTCTTATCACCACCAACCAATCACTGACTATCTTGCATCTCTAGATTCCTTCTCAGGGGTCCAGGAAGAGTCAGTGCCAACTTTGTTTTTTTCCAGTTGCAGAGATATTTCAAAATTTCTTGTTATTCTATTTAGTTTTATACATGCTGGTTTTGCTGGAGTGCAGTTGGTAATTTTAAAAAATATATTTTATTAATTTATTCACATTACATCTCAATTGTTATCCCATCCCTTGTATCCTCCCATTCCTCCCTCCCTCCCATTTCCCCCTTACTCCCCTCCCCTATGACTGTGACTGAGGGGGACCTCCTCCCCCTGTATATGTTCATAGGGTATCAAGTCTCTTCTTGGTAGCCTGCTATCCTTCCTCTGAGTGCCACTAGGCCTCCCCATCCAGGGGACGTGGTCAAATATGGGGCACCAGGGTTTGAGCCCCTACACAGATCTAGCCAATGGACAGGACATTCTCTACATTTGAGTGGAGAGTAGAGTCTGATTTTCACACGCAGTTGGTCATTTACCTTGCAGGGAGTACTGCAGTTGTCTAGCTGTGCTTTACTTAAAGGAGCACATGCTCGCCAACACAGTCTGTGTGCCCCACATAATGAAAAGCCTGGGAAATTTGAACCTTCATGGAGGGTGCCTTCTTCCTGAGTCTGACTTTTCAGACCTGACTTCCTTGCTAGAGGGCAAGCCACAGTGACCTAACACCCTGGTTAATCAGAACAGCTCTGATATTACCCATGTGAACATTGACTTTGCTGAGTCTGGGAATCGTCTGGTGCTCAGAGAGATGGGAAAGTGGATGCTAAGACTCTGGATCTAAGTACAGCATCTACAATCTGGCCTGGCCCTATATCATCCACTGTCCCTGGCAGCAGCCTCAGAGCAGAGTTTATTGACAGAGGAGAAAGAAGCTTACAGCTCAGTGGTATGACTCACTCCAAGTCTGTGGGGGCGGTTCGCAGGGCCACCCGCCTGCCGGAACAGGAAGGCTCTTATTGCGCTCAATAGTTTTCCTGAATGCCTTTTTCAACAACGGCAAAAGGAAACATTACTGTTTGGCTCCTAGCCAGGCTGGCCACTTGGTACTTACAGCCCATAGAATGCATAAGTCCGGTTCAGCAAAGACACCCAGAGATGCAAGGCTGCAGTGATTTCTGTGTTTCAGAGGAAATACTGTGCTCTGCAGTAAACAATCCTGGGTGATTTCAGACAATTTCTTTGTACTAGAAGCAGCCCTAAACTGAGTCTGACCATTTGTTTAATGGACCAGTTTTATACTCAGGAACCCCATCGAGGCCTTGACACTACCACCCGCTGAATCCTACAGGAATAAAATATCAAAGATCCTGCCTGCTGGCTATTCATGGTTTCTAATCGCTCCAGACAGACTGGGGACTGGGGTTGGGGGGGAGGTTGGGGGAGGTGGTAAAAATATGGTCAAGGGTAAAGGAAGAAGAAAAACAGAAGGCAAAGGTATAAAGGGAATGCAATTAATAAGCCCGAGGCTCTCAAGCCTCTGGATGTAATTACAGGCACAGAGCTAGGCAGAGGGCTCCAGGGCCAATGAACTACTGGGTCATCCCATACTCAGTTACAAACCTGGGGTCATCAGCTTTTCCCTAAACCTTTCAGCTGCTACTGCCTTTCCTGAGAATGTTCTTCCACTGGGCTCAGTGCCTAATGTTCTCTTATGACTTGTAGCAATAACAACAACGACAACCAAAACAAAACAAATCCAAAAACTGAGCACAGGAGATGTGGTAACAAGGACACTTTTCTCTTTGACTCAATGTTGCTCTCAGTCCGCACAGGCCACTGCTGCATTTACAATTTCATATCTACTTCTCAGCCACAGTTTCCTGGGCCATTTATTTTAGCTTTTGCTTCATAGAACAAACCTGCAGGTGCAGAGAAAGAAGCATGTGGATGGGCATCCCAGGAAGAGGCAAATGCTCCACTGCTGTTCCTTTTGGTCCACTCCTGCCTGACTCCTCTTCTGTGTGTGTGTGTGTGTGTGTGTGTGTGTGTGTGTGTGTGTGTGTGTGTGTGTCTGCTTGGTGGTGCTTGTAATCTTAGCGCTGAGATGGTAGAAATATGTGGATCCCAGGACCAGATGGCCAGCCAGGATTGCCTACTTGGTGAGCTCCAGGCCAGCAAGAGACTCTGTCACAAAAAAGTTAGGTGATGTCACTTGAGGAAGGTTGACCTCTTGGGATAGCAATTGATTTTCCACCCAGGTCAGACACAGGGGGAAGGAAGCAGCATGTTCTTTGGGAGGAGGAAGACAGCGAGGTTCTTCTGGGAAGGCTGTAGGTGTATCAGGGCAGGCAGTTCTGAGTGTGGAATTCAGAGTGGAGACATGACTTTGGGCCAACAGGGATTTCAAGACTTAGCGAGTGTGAGATTATCAAAGAAGATAGGTCAGCATGAGAGGCAGCCTGGGTTGCCTGCAAGAGGCAACTGGACAGAGACAGGGATGGGAGGTCCAGGAACACAGGAACAGAGTGCCTTTGCAGTCTGTTCTTACTAGATGTGCCAGCAGATGCACACCCAGTATCGCTGGACAGGGAGGCGCTGCATCCAGCTGTTGAACAAGGCCTTGGTGGGTTTTGTTCTCTCTTATGATGCTACCTGCCATTTGTATCCTGAAATAGGGTCATCAAGGACCCTGTCTTTTAAAAAAAAAATTATATTATTAGACTAATTAAGAAGTCATACGCAGCTGTTAAAAGTAAGAATATCTTGAAATTTGCAGTAAAGTGGTGGAATTAGAAAAAAAAAATCATCCTGAGTGAGGTAGCCCAAACCTAAAAAAAATGCATGGCATGTACTCACTTATAAGTAGATATTAGCCATAATGTACAGGATAACTATTATACAATCCACAGACCCCAAAAAGCTAAATTATTAGGAGGATCTGGTGGATGGGGTGGGGGATGCTTGAATCATATTCAGAAAGGGAAATAAAACAGGCCTCGGAAGCGGATGGATAGAGGGAACTTGATAAAAGAGGGAATAGGAAGGAGAGCAAGAGTAAGGAGAGTGAAGGAGAGAGGGTCTGGTGAGAGATCAGAAATCAAAAGTGGGGGACATCTCTTGGGTGTACCTGGGATAGAGGACACCCCAGAAAATCTACAGGGTGCACCCTAGATGAGACTACCAGTGGGATATATGAAGCCTGCAGTGGCTACCTCCTTTAGCTAGGCAGGACTTCTAGTGGAGGGATAAGGACACCAAGCCATCTACAAAACTTTCTACCCAAAATTTGGTCTGCCACAAGATGTGCAGGGATAAAGACGGAGCAAATATTGAAGGAATGGCCATTCAAAGACTGGCCCTACTTGAGACCCATCCCATGGGAGAGGACCAATCTCTGACATTATTAACACTATTCTACTGTGCTTATGGATAGGAGCCTAGCATAACACTTTTGAGAGGCTTTACCCAGCAGCTGATGGAAACAGATGCAGAGACCTATAGCGAAATATTAGACAGAGCTCCAGGAGTTCTATGGAGAAGTTAGGGAAATGATTGAGGGAGCCAGAGGGGTCAAAGACTCCACAAGACCTACAGAGTCAACCAATCTGGGCCCATGGGGGCTTACAGAGCCCAAACCTCCAGCCAAAGGGCTCACAGAACCCAAACCGCCATGGTCCTAGGCTCCCTGCCTATATGTAGCAGATGGGCAGCTTGGTCTTCATGTGGTTCTCCTAAGAACTGCCATGGGGATCCCCTCTGACTCTGTTGCCTCCATTTAGATCCTGTTCCCCTAACCAAGCTGCTTTCTTTGGTCTCAGTGGGAGAGGATGTGCCAAGTTCCGCAGTGACTTAGTGTGCTAGGGTGGGTTGGGAGCCATGGGGTACTTCCTCTTTCTCTGAGGTGAAATAGAGGAGAGAATAGGGGGAGAGTTATGTGAGGGGGGACTGGGAGGAGAGAAGGGAGGCTGCAATCAGGATGTAAAGTGAATAAATTAATTAATAAAAAAGTCATGGAAAGTGTTATGATTCTTGTTTTATTTTATTGTTACTTAGCATTGTGCTTTTACCTTACATTTATTTTCTGGGGTCCATATCAAGACCCTGACTCAGGACTCTGTTATGAAAGTGGATAGTATTGGATAACTTGGGGGAGGTAGAGAGTGCAAATCAAAAGCAGGGCAGACTGTTTTCATGTTTTGAGTGTACTGGAATATTCATCCACAGCTACAATGAAGCTGACACTCAATAGGAGACTTTGTTCCCCCCAACATAATTATATTTTTTATTAATTATTTTGGAATTTCATTCAATACCTTCTGATTACACTTGCTCCCTATTTTTCCTAGGTCCACCCTCCTACCTTGTACCACTCCCAAAAAACAAGACCAAAGGCACCAAGTCCAATTTGTGTTGCCCATATACTCACTGGAGCATGGTCAAACTCCTGAAACTGGGTCCTTCTCCAAGCCCACTTCTCACCCTCAGCCAGAAGCCATCAAATGTGAAGAGCTGCACTTTAGCATCTCTGTCACAGTTTTAAAGGACTTTCTTCAATAGCTTTCTGTCTGGACTGTTTCTGGGTTTTTTGTTTTTTTTTTTTTTGTTTTTTTTTTTTTTTTTGCTTGTTCTTATTTGTTTGTTTGTTTTTTGGGGGGGAGGGGAGAGATTGTCACAGAAGCCATCAATTCTCTCATTCTCAGCTAGATGCTCTTGGTGCTTGATGCCACTGCAAAGGAAGCTTCCTTGCTCATAGCAGCACAGATCATGACCTATGTAGGCTTTGAACTTTCTCAAACCTACTTTGTTTTGGTTTCTTTAATGCTTCTACCTCCCTTCCAACCCACCTATCCTAGATAGGAGAGAAAAGAGGTTAAGGAGAAATAGACCTTCTTAGACTCAGTTCCTGGGAGCAATTCCACTGGCATTGTTGGCAGGATTCCAGTAGACTCGTTAAACAGAAAACCAGCGATTCAGCAAAGGTGACTGCAACCGCAGTAGCTGGAACCCGGGAGCAGCAGCTGGAACCTTGAAACATTCTCTCGAGTGGTTCTCTCTAGGAGCATCTCAAAGTGGGGAGATGAACAGCCAAACAATAAGAAACAATACTAAAACCAAAAGGCCCAGCCTCTTGTTTTGGGTACACACACACACGCACACACACACACACACAATGTATGTATGTATGTATGTATGTATGTATGTATGTATGTATATATATACACATACTCTCAGAATCCATACTAAGATATGTTTTAGCTGAAAAAGACCAAGCCCCCAAAAGTGGCAGTTCCTCTTCTAGTGGATAAACATCACCTTTTCTCTCACAAGTCTGCTCCCCATTCCACACTTGGGAGGAAAACAAAAACATGTTTACATCCACTACACTTCTACATGGTTTCCTGTGTAAATTCCAATCATGGGCTTCAACCTGGTGCTGGGCAGCAGCACAAACCATGGACATAAGCACGTAGTTTTGTTGTAACCAGCATTTAGGGAAAGAACAAGAAAAAAAGGAGACAATTCATTCCTGAGAGATTTGATACAATTCCTTCAACACTTATCGTTTAGATCACCATATTAGTAGCTGTTTTGTTTCTACGACAAAATGCCCGAAGAGACCTTTAGGGAAGAGACGCTTAGTTCAACTCAAAGTATGGGGACTACAGCCTGTCATGGAGGTAGAAGAATGGCCACGGGAGCATCTGAGCCTCACAAGCTTGCTGCATGCCTTGATCACATCTTGACTATCTGGAAGAGGCAGGGGTGGGGGTGGGGAGCCGAGAAGGTATTTAAAGGCACGCCCCTACTGATCTAGTGGGCCAGGGACTGCCCGTGTCACAAAGATTCTACAGCTTTTCACATGGTCCAAGCCTCTGTGCCTTCCATATTAAAAGACACCAAGGATGTGTCCTGTATCAGCCTCAACAGTTACGTAGTTTTTACACAAGCATCATCACACATGACTTCATGGGAATTTAATTTTGACTCAGATGGAGAAGCTGCAGTGTAGCTGTCTTCTTTTATCTCTTGAATTTTCAGGAACAAATCATTCACATTTATTTCTGAACTACCTTGTGCACAGGTTCTGAGTATACAGCTCCCGAGTCCAGGCGACCGATGCACTCCCGATAGTTGATCAGTTTATGTGCTCAAATATGGAGACTAGGGGAACTCCATGGAACACAGGGGAGAGAGCATGGGCTTTGGCCCTCGCGGCTCTGCAGTGAACACCGAGGAACCTGCCAATGAGAGAATCCACACTCCTGTACGTCTTAAAATGAATTCAACAAGATAAGACATAACAATCAGTTCAGTTTGGCTTATACTATGTGCTAATGTTATTTTCTTTCCACTCCCAGTTTTTTTGCCCCCACACAGTTTTCTTATGTAACCTGGGGAGAGATCTTTCAACACTGGGGCACAACATTATGCACCACATCATATGCTATTTAGGGTTTTCCACGGGCCCATTGTTTTCCAGCAGTGCCTTCCAAACACGACCAAGAGGGAACCAAGCATCTCCTTTTGAAGTAATTCTTTTGCTTACTTTATATATCACCGTGCTCATTACCAGATAGGCAAGTGCTTTTTAAACTAACTTTGCTTAGTTTTAGCTTCATCTTCCCTCATGCGGTGATAACAACAGCATTTGACCCCGTGTCAGAATTTAATTAGAAAAATTTTAAAAATCCATATATGTCTTGAGGTATTCACAGTGGAGTTCTAATGCGGTGCTATTGCTCCTATCGATTTACAGCAGCCTTCTCTAATCACAGGGACCTGGGGTCTATACTCATCGGGATTCCTGGTCTAATCAGCAAATTGGCAAAGAGTGAAGTTTGTGCAAGAAGGAGAGTAAGCCAGAGACAAAGGGACTGCATAATTTGTTGCCTAAGTGGGGACATAATTGGAACTAAAAGGATAAACCCGGGCATCCAGGTCAATCAAGGTCACATGGTTTTTAACAGATGAGCATCAAGGCTGTATCTGACTTGGAACAGCTACCCTGTACTAACCATATTTCTGCTATTTAGAAGTGGTTAGGATGCTAATTGAATATTATATAAACTCTGCAGCACATGCCCAATACATGTATCTCTGTACCCTTGTTTATTAATGCCTGAGGGAGCATTGTGTTGGTGACCTTAGGTTTTCTATGTTGTAAAGAATTCTGAGTAAGAGAATATTCTGGGCACAGCAGGAGAAGCATCTTCTGGTATTATTATAAATCATGCCCCTCAGAGTTTAATGAGGGTCTTGGGTGCACAGCCTCTGACATATCCCACCTGCAAGTCTGCTCTAGTGTCCCTATCTCTAGCCCTTGGCCATTTTATTCCAGTCCTAAAAGTTCTGTCTGGAAGATGACATCATCATTTGACTCTAAAAGTTCTTACTATACCTGACTTTGTAGACTTCTTGAACTGTTGAAATATATATGAATGTACCGCCAGAATAAGTGATTCTTCATAGCTCTACTATTATTTCCCCATAGTAATTGCTCTATCTATCTATCTATCTATCTATCTATCTATCTATCTATCTATCTATCTACCTATCTATCTATCTGCCCACCTACCTGTTTTCTATCTATACTGTGTGTGTATGTGTATGGGCGTGTGTTTGTCAGCTGAGCTATCTTGCTGTCTCCACTTGTAGTGTTTTCATTGATGCAGCAGTAACATGGAGAGCATATGTCTATCTTTCAGAAGATAAAAGTGAATCCAATGAGAGATTGAAAACAAAATTGAACATTTCAGAAGACTGAAATATAAGGTTATTGCCTGTTTACCAGCTAGAAATCCGATGCTAGCAACCAGGATCTCCAGGACATATTTTTCATTAAAAAATTCACTTTTTGACCAAAAATGAGACCCTCTTTTATCATTTTCCATCTAGCAATAGAATTTCTTGATATGATACCTAATAAATAACAAGGGTAGAGGTTGTATAGTAAATTGATAGCAACAAATGTCTTCATTTTGTGGGATTTTCTCACTGGGATGCTAGAAAGAAGACAGGCATGAGAAAAAAAAATTGGGCTTAAATCCATAACTTGACATACTGGCTTTAAGCTGCCAGTTTTCATTTATAAAACTTTATCTGTCTGCCCATCATCTATCTATCTGTCTATCTATCTATCTATCTATCTATCTATCTATCTATGTATCTATCTATCTATCTATCTATCTTATGTCGTATATCTATCATCTACCTATATCTCCTATCTATCTATCTATCTATCTATCTATCTATCTATCTATCTATCACTATCTACCTAGCTATAATGTGTGTATACATGTGTGGGCATACATTTACCAACTGAGCTTTCCCATTGTTTCCACATTCGTGGCATGTAGTAATATGTGTCTGACACTTAAGTAGCTGAGAAAGAGAGTTAATAAACCTAAGTAGAATGTAAGTGCTATAAGAGTCAGTATTTTGTTGGTAATGCTCGATGTGCACACACGTAGTCAATAAATACAGGTTAAATGATTGCATATCATTGCCTGGAAGATAACCGATTGTCTTAACATGTCCCTATAGAATCACTTAGCTTTGTTTTGTACACATGCTGACCTCTCTCATTCTGAACCTGGTAGCCAAAGTATGAATGCACTCAACAGGGTTTTTCAAACTATGCCAGGGTCATGTTTCTCGTTTGTCTTTCTCTCCTCTCACTAGAGCGTCTATTCATGCATAGTATCTGTGACTCTCTGTGGTTTTACTGTTTAAGATCAACAGGACTTGGGAACTTACTGGAAGTATAGACTCTTGGGCCTTGCTTTGGCTTCACTGAATCAGAGTCTGTGTTTCATCATGGTCCAGGGACTCGCATATATATTCCCATCTGACAGGCTTGCAGTTAAAGTTCTCTAGGGAAGGATATTTATGTGTCTTTTTCTTCTTGGAGTTTATGTTCCCAAGTAGGCAGTAGGGATCTCAGGCCACACACATAAATGTGCACAAAATATGAGCTTATTTTCCCCTTGGCTCAATTTTCATTTCTACCTTTCTATTGCTGGCATGGAAGAAATTGTGTCTCAAGTGATGTGCATCTTTTCTCCCTCTGTCCTGTGCAGTTAACACAAGACACACATTAAGAAATGAGGGTTGACCAGATGCTTGTGTCCATCAGGGTATCCTATGAGCCTTCTGGCCTTTAGTTTTCAGGATATACAACACACTCACTTTTCTTTCACGGACCTCATGGAGTCTAGTAGATGAGGTCTATAAGCTTGATATCATGCAGACCATGGAGATTTCAGTGACACATCTGGGACCCAGTTAGTCTGCACACAGCCCATGGCCTAAGAACTGGAAGAGGTAAGAGGGCATGTCTGTGGTCTGGGTGTTGTATATGTGTCCATGTGTCTGTCTATGTCTGTCTGTGTATGAGTGCATATATATATTTGTACATTTGTACCCATAAGTGGCTCTGTGTATATGTCTGTAATGGTTAATATTGTCAGCTTGGCAGGATTTAAAGTCCACCTGGGTTTCAAACCCTTGGGCATAGATAAGAGGATTATCTTGATTAGGTTAATTGAGGTGGAAGCACACACCCTAAAAGTGGGCAGTAGCATTCCCTGGGTCTGGGGCCTGGTTTGCATAAAGAGGAGAAGCTGAGCAAGCAACAACATTCATTTCCCTCTTCTTGACTATAGGGGCGATGTGTCCAGCCACACAGCTCCTGCTGTCAAGACTTCCATGACCTGATGACCTGTGTCCTTGAATTGTGACCCAAAACAACCCCTTCCTTCCTCCCTCCCTCTCTTCCTTCCTTCCTTAAATTGCTGCTATCAGATATTCTTTATAGCAATCGCAAAGCAAGTATTATATTTTCTGTGTATAGTGTGTGTTTGTATCCATGAGTACGTCTGTCTTATCTCTCTCTCTCTCTCTGTGTGTGTGTGTGTGTGTGTGTGTGTGTGTGTGTATCTATCTGTATATGTGTTCACTTGTTTTCTTCTGCGAATGTGTGTTTATTGATCTGTATGTGGATATCCATGTGCATCTATATTTCTGGTGTGTATATTTCTGCATATGTATTGCAGTATTTATGCTTGAGAATGTATACCCATAGCTCTCTAAATATGTATGTTTCTGTGTGTCTGTGTGCATCATTTATATTTCTGTATATGCATTTATACTTGTATATCCATATGTCTGGATGCATATCTTTTCCATATGTCTGGATGCATATCTTTTCCATATGTCTGGATGCATATCTTTTCCATGTGTCTTTGCAGGAGTAGCCATGGATATCTGTTGGGGGTGAAGAGGACTTTCTAGGACTGATTTAGGACATTGTTTTCCTTATTTATCATTATCTTTCTCTGTGTTCTTCGTTTTTGGGTTTTTTTTTCTACTCTGTGGCATTTTCTCATTCTCTTTATTTGTAATGTGTTTCCCTGGGGACCACCCATAATGGGGATGTTTGCCTCAGCGGCACTGCGGCCATTTCTTAATGGGCTTAAGTTCTTGGAAATACAGAGGCTGAGAGGAACCTACCACAGCAGTTCCCTTGGGAAAGGGACACTGAGTTGTGGTGAAAATGGAGAAACTGCCATGAGGCAAAACTAGATGCCATTTTATATATATATATATATATATATATATATATATATATATCTCAAAACCCAAACCAAACCAAACCAAAATATTTCTTCTACTGTAAGAATGAAGGAACAAAGATAAACGAGTAACAAAGGAAGTTCCAAGCCAGGACCTTATCACGTAGCCACACCAGGCACCATTTTGTACCCAGAGAACCACATTTTTGTTGTTTTTAAATTATCTGTATGCCTGGCTATCAATCAATCAAGATACAGACACTTGTTATATTTTAAAATAGCCTGGGGGCAGGGCAGACATCAATCCTCTAAACTACTTCCCACAGTGGGGCAGGTATCCAATGCCATCTGTTTCTAATAATTTTTATGAAACTACCTCCCATCCATAATCCCAAACACTTGCTAATGCTCTTTATCTGAGCCAAATCTCCATCCATGCCAGCCATGCGCTTTTCTTCCATCTAACCCATGGTGTCCTTCCTCTCTTCTTCTCTCTCCTCCTTGTGTCTCTCTTCTCCTCCTTCCCAGGATCCTCTCTGTCTCTCAAGTCCAGGAACCTTAGCCACACCTGTCTCATATACCTGCCCAGGTGATGGCCTTTTATTGATCAAAAGGTGGGTCACAGAGACAGTACACAGTAATTAGCATCAAAATACCTAGGCCATCCTCCAACACATTTTTCTCTAGGTATTGGGGCGGGGGGCACAATTTGCCTAGCATTCTACCAGCTTCAAGAATGAATGAAAAGACCTAGTCCTTCCCTGTGAAACTTAAAAGCCTAACAGGCACCTGTTATCTCAGGCTTGTCATCAGCTGTGAGCTGCCATTTTGTCCCAGCCCGTGCAAATCTTCCCAGGATTGCATGACTGAACCAACCGCTCTTGAACAAGCCACAAGATGGTTGTAAATATTCTGCTTATTAGACTTTGGATCTTAAATGTCTATCATTGACTATGTACTATACTTCTTATTTCTGGCAAACAGTGGAGCCTGTAGGAGATGGAACCCAGCTGATAGAAGTAGGTTGCTAGGCACAGATTCTTGAAAGTCACAGCCCAGTCCCTGGTCCCAGCCAGATCTCTGCTTCCTGGTCCACCAAATATGAATAGTTACCACCTTATGTTCTCCCTCATCCCTCCTCCCCCTCTTGTAGTCCTCAGAAAGGGGGATCCCTCCTCCTCTATCATCTGACCCCAGCCTATCAAGTCTCATCTGGTCTGCCTGCATTTTCTTCCTCTGTGGCCCGACAAGGCCGCCCTTCCAGGGCAAAGTGATCAACCAGTGGGCACCAGAGTTCCCTATGCCCCATTCTATGGGATCTATAAGGAGACTGTGCTGCCTATAGACTACATCTGAGCAGGTGGCCTAGGTCCTGAGCTGGTGCCTCAGTCTCTGCAGCACCCTTGACCCCTAGGCCTGGATTTGTTGGCTCCATTGGTCTCTTTGTGGATATCCTGTCCCCTCTTGTATGTAGCCTTGCCTATCCTGAAACTCACTCTGTAGACTAGGCTATCCCAGATCTAATAGAGATCTGTCGTCTCTGCCTCCTGAGTGCTGGGCTTGAAGGTGTGCACCACCATGGCTGGCTTCCAATGGAGTTCTTGAATGTCTATTAGTGATTGACTAGAGAAGCTGCCCAGGAAGGCCTAATTAGGGACTGTCCTGCTTTTGCTTCCCCTGCACTGGGGTCACAGGCATGTGACACTCCATCTGACCTTTTACATAGGCACTAGGAATCTGAACTCAGGTCCTCATGTTTTCTTGTCAAGAACTTAGTGATTGAACTATCTCCCAAGCCCACAGCTTTATATTTCTTATGACGCTGGAATACCAGATTCTACAGTGAAGACCTTAGCCTTTGGCTTTGTTAAGGCTACATTGCAACCAGCCCCTCTGTCTTCTGTCAGTCTGGAGTATTTGGTCAGGTTGTTTTGCCTTTTTAAAAAAATTCTTGCAATTAAAATACAACTTTATCATTTCCCTCTTTCCTTTCTCCCTTCCAAACTCTCCACCTTTCCTCTCTCTCTCTCTCTCTCTCTCTCTCTCTCTCTCTCTCTCTCTCTCTCTCTCTCTCTCTCTCTCTCTCTCTCTCTCTCTCTCTCTCTCTCTCTCTCTCTCTCTCTCCAGGTGCTGGTGTGTGTGTGTGTGTGTGTGTGTGTGTGCGTGTGTGTATTTCTGATTTCATAAATATCAACCTACTCAGCCTATATAATGTTATTTGTATGTCCATGTTTTCAAGACTCATCATTTGGTATTTGATAACCTGTTGGTGTGCTTTTCCCTAGGGAGGAGTGTTTCTCTAGCTCTTAGCATTCTCTCATAATAAGAAACAATTAACTCATGCAGATATTGTTTTTCTGACTCTGCAGCATTGATAGGTGAAACAACAAGCAGGGAGAAAGCTTTGAAGTCACAGAGACAGGTTCATTGTTTACAGGTTTTTAACTTTTACTGGTGTCATGGGTTGCAGAAATTTTACTGACCAATGGGAGTCACTTCCCAGTTTTAGCATCAAGTTTGTGGACAAGTCTGTTTATCATTTGTATTTATCCATCCATCTATGTCAATGTCATCAGTTAGATAAGACAGGCTTTCTTGCCGAGGAAAAGAAAAGACTAGCACGGTGACTTGCTCAATGTCAGGTAGGTAGGTAGCAAGCAAAGATCTGGAGTCTTCAAATTCCACTTTAAACAAACAAACAATATTTGCTAGAACAACAGTCATATCTCATTGTGCACACTTTTGCTAAGCAGAAGTGTGTGAGTGGGTTAGCACAATGCACCCCTGGCAGTTTTAATGTGCTTAAGTGTCTAATGGGTAAGCTTATACAGTAGTCAGTGTACTGACCTGTAGATAGTCTGTGCATGCAGACCTCGGACTTCTGATGACAAAACATTGATTTTCCGCTTGGAAACAATTTGTTCCTGCTGTGGGTAGATTTGAGAGGACAGTGTTCTGACACCAGAGTCTAAGGCAGAGCAGAAATTCTCAAGTTGTCCTGGTGTGTGGAATTTCTGTCTTCAGCAGAGTGCCCTGAGGATGATTGTTTTCCCTTCTTCATTCCAAAGGGTAAGTTTGTCTTAAAATACTCATCTGGTGCATGGCATCCACATTCCCCAAGTGAACCCAGTGTTGATATTATGAGAGGTGATTAAATAAATAAATTTATGTAGACAAAGCTACTATTTCTATGCTGTGAAAATCCCCTCCGCCCACCCCATTTCTTGATTTGAAACAATGGCAAACAATAATGAAAATGGTGACTCACACCAAAACAGCCAAAATCTGCAGAATAATGGGGCAGTTTGTAAGTATAGTAAAAGACCTTAATTGGTCTTTCAAAGCACTGTGGTTGGTTTAGTCTGATCCTTACCCCCAAACCCTCCTCTTAAAGGGACAAAATGCTTCTGCTGGCTGAGTGAGAGGCAGAATCCCAGGTTGGCCCCCTCCTGCTCTGAGTTGTCTTCAGACATATTCCTGTAAACATAGCTTAACTAGCTTTACTTTGGGTGTCAAGATCACAATCTTGGATATGAATTTTTTCTTGCAAAGGCCTCTGTTTTGACAGAAAACACTTTCATGAATCCTTCTGGAGTCCTGTTGCATATAGGTGATTATTTACTTAACTAGCAGAATTTCCCAGCCCAGTTTTGCTTATGTGCCTGTTCATGTGTGTTTATAGGTATGTTACACAGTGCAGTAGTGTGTGTGTCAGGGCCAGGGGCTAACCTGGGGTACTGCTTCTCAGACTCTTCCCATCTTATCCTTCCAGGATCTCTCACTGACTTGGAACTTGCCAAGTATGGCAGACTAGGTGAGGAGTGAGCCTGCGTCTCAGGCATCTACCTGCTTATACCACACCAGCACTGGGATTATAAGTGTGCACCATGCCAGGCTTTTTATTATGTGGGTTTAGGAGATCAAACGGAGGTTCTCAGTGCTTGACTGAGCTATCTCCCCAGTCCCTCCAAGTACATTTGTATATGTAAAAACCACTTGTATTCTCAGTAGCCAGTCTGTTTTGTCAGCATTTCTTATACTCACCTCTGGTTTTTTGTTTTTGATAAAAGAAATAAAATGTCCCTGGTTCTTTTTAATAAAAATTTACACATATAAACGAAGAACAAAGGACTGTTTTTGACAGCACAGAGTTCTAAGAAAGCAGGGCTCAGATTAAACAACCAGAAAAGCACCACTGCATCCATGGCTCAAGGAAAACAGCTCTTGGCTGATGTATTCCAGGCAACCCCTGAGTATAAATCTTTAATACACTGCCTTTCATGTGGCATTTATATATAAAAACTGTTTGCAGAGCAATGTAACCTTTTCTTGTGTTCATTCAGATTTATCAGGGTTGCCCAGGCCTCGCTTTTCACCGTGTGACTTAACTGCTCACGATACGTCAGCAAACACTATCAACACATTTTGATTTTGCTCCTTGTTTGGAGTCTTACCAGAACCAAATAAGGGACTGGCATGCCAGTTTTAAAACAAGGTCGAGAGTAAGGCTGGCACTGCTGTGCTTAGACATTTGAATGCCTGCGTGCCAGGCTGCGCAGTGTTTCTGCAGCGGACCGGGGGCAAGGCTCTCTCTTCATAGCAGGTATAAATTTGGACTTCATAAAAAGTCATAAATTTTAACTTCAGGACAAATTCTTTCTTGTTTCCATCTGTCTCTGTCTGTCTCTTTTTCACACACACACACACACACACACACACACACACACACACACACACACCCCAAGGAGGAAACATTCAATTTAATTTAAACAACAGAATACTAGTCAAGGAGTAGATAAACTTATTTCTGCATTAGAAATAAGCTGTACAAATTTGGAATAGATATATATTTAGAATCATAGGATCTTGGAAAGCGACTGGGCCTGGTCTTTCCAATTACTGAGTAATTACCAAAAACGTTTAGAGAAATACTCATCTCACTGTATGTGGCTCTTCATTGCAAACAAGTTATTGTTTTTGAGTTTTCATGACTCTAATGCGAGTTTCTAGAATGTGGGGGACTCACTCTTTCATGGCTTTTGAGACATCAAGAATACCGGTTGACCGTAGCCGTTGCTAGCTTGATGCTTTTATGTGTGCCTTATTTGCTTATCTTCCTCTATTTTCTTCCTTGGAGGCGGTACATGGCCTGAGGAGTATAAGGAGCACATGGCCTCAATATATATGACTGTAGAGAGAGAGCAGATGCTGCCTCTGGGAGGAGTCTAGGAAAGGCATGATTGCCTCAGTATGGGGCGGGGCCAAGCTGAGGTAGGCTCAGCTCTCCAAGTGGCCTCACTTGGGTCAGAGCTACTATTTTAGCACTACATGGTGCACTGAGACAGTCATAGACTAGTGCTCATTCTCCAAAGGCTGGAATACTGTAGGGACAAGAAACAAACAAACAAACAAACAAACAGTAAAAATAAAAACCTGCTTATTGTAATAGCAATGAGAAGCCTCCAGTAGACTCCATGTCCATGTGTGATGATTGGCTTTAAGTCTACATTGCTACCCAGTCAGGGTGTCCAGTCTGTGGAGCAAAACCATCAGCAATGATGGGCTTGTATGTAAGTACCTAAAATTCATTATATGGATCTGTACTTGAGTTTGCAAAGTAAAGGATTAACAAAGGAGAACACTGATGTCTAGAAGGAAACAGATTTTATGAGCAGGCGTACAAGTGGATCCTTGGCTAGAAGCAAGGTAAGGCATGCTGTTGTTTCCAAGTGGCTACCTTTCAAGAACCGTGCAATGTACCAACAACTGGGATTTTAAGATTCAGTAGACAATGTGCCAAACAAAACTGTATACCTTAGATCAGAGAGATGCTTACTGCACTTTCTATTCTCCAGCGTTAGGGATCAAACTCACTATGTTGCCTGCTTGGTAGCTGTGCTACTTACTCAGGCCCTGGAGTTTTATCTGGGGCTGATGAGTGTCAAAGGGAGAACTCATAAAACAAAACAGGCCAACGAGGAAATATTTTTCCTCACAAGGTTCTCATTTCTTCAGCTGGTGGTCTCAGCTGGCACAGGAGGATTTAGCATGGGAAAAACGTAACAAATGCAAACCCTTAGCAGGTTCCCCCTCCCCCCCCCACCTCACAGCCTCCCTGCATAACAGAGTGCTGCTATTCCAAAGCAAACAGCTGTGCTATTTTATGCTCTATTCTTATCAGCCAGCTCCCTGCTCATTTGCCCCCATCCTTCAATAAACACAACAATAAGAACAGTGAGAAGATTGTTACTGGAGAGTAGTAAAGAACGAACAGTTTCTTCTGACAATGCCCGCAATCACATGGCAATCCATGGCAGACATTAGAAGAAGCTGGTTCATCTTTGCTGTCAGCTGTCTATACAATTTCCAATACATTTGCCTCTGCCTGGCAGCATTAGTTATTTTCCTCATCGCTACGACCCAAGAGAAGCAGCTTAAGAAAGGAAGGATTCATTTTAGTTCATGGTTTGGGTGTGACATCCTTGATGACAGGCAAATTATGGCAGCAGGAGCTTGAAGAAGCTGGTCACACAATGCATCCACAGTCAGAAAACAGAGAGATGGATGCTGGTCCTCAGCTCGCTTGGTCCTTTTTGTCCTTTTTGGTCTCACCCTATGGATAGTGGTTGCTCACACTCAGGGTACGTCTTCTTACCCAAACTATTCCAATCTAGAAACTCTTTTGGATACACCCCGTGATCTATTTCCGTGGTGATTCTGATTCTAACCAAAATGGCAGCAAAGACCAAGTGCCATATACCCAGGTGATTGGTCCATACATTTCAGTGCATACACTTTACAGCTATCATAAAACCAAGATGGCCAGGCTAGCTATAATTCCAAAGTTTCTAAGTAATAGGGTGTGTGGTGGCCCCCTGAGTTACATTTCCAGCAAGATCTCCGGGGATATTGTTGCTATTCATGTGGGACTTTTCAGGATGAGTTCAAAGCTAGACTCCAAGTTCCAGTAAATATAACCTATTCTGGCAATAGAGATGCTCCTATTTAAGCCAAAGGCAGTGTGATGGCCTTAGTTATCAACTTGATAGGTCTGGCGTCAATAAGAAACCTGCCTCTTAATCTATGAGGGTATTTCCTGGAAGTATGAATGAACCAAGAAGACCCTCAGAGTAGGCTGCACCTTCTAGCAGCAGTGTAGATAAAAATAGGTCTGGGCTATAAACAGGCCTACTTTTGCATCTCTGTCTGCTTTGCGCCCGGCTGTTGAATGCATCTACCTTGTCACTGCCATGACTACTTTTTCCCTTGACTGACATTAGAACCCAGCTTCTTCTGCTTTCCAACACGGGATGAAGACCAGCAGCTTTCCAGGTGTTCATTGCCAGGCTGGAACCACTGAAGCACTAACTAGCTGAAGAACTAACTAGCTGTCAGCTTCTCTAGCATGCAAATGACCATTGTTGGATTACTCAGGCCAAATACTTTAAGCCAATCTAACGAATCCCCTTTGTGATATATACTAATTCTACTGGTTCTGCCCATCTAGAGAACCCTGACTGATACAGGCAGAATGCCAGAGGGAAGCAGAGTTCCTATGGTTAATTCTAGTTCATGTATGGGTGAGATGGGAGGGCTTGGATCTTGAGAATCAGCATCTGCCAAACAATAATTAGACAGAGTTTTAAGACTTTAGAAAGTACTCAGTTTAGGACATCTACTGCAAAGCTGCTTGAGAGTCTGAGTGCCAGCCAGGAAAGAAGTCAAAGGGCTTGTTACATGTCACTGGCCCACAGGAAAGACTGAAGCTGGAGATTTATGTGTGGATTCACAAGCTGAGTCATTCTAGGCTTCAGACCAACAGACCAATCAGCCCTGTGTGTAACAGGGTGAAGGGGTGTTGGTGCCGACCAGCTACCGAGCCAAGATAGACATTGGATGCAGCTCTCACAACTGTGTATAGATGATGCCTATTCACAGCCTACCATGATTAGAGTCACCAAGCAGGGCCTACCTAGATTATGGTGTTTATCAAACTCTTTTTGACATTGGCAAAACTAAAATAAGATTCATTTCTCTCTCTCTCTCTCTCTCTCTCTCTCTCTCTCTCTCTCTCTCTCTGTGTGTGTGTGTGTGTGTGTCTGTCTGTCTCTGTCTCTGTTGTCTCTGTCTGTCTGTCTGTCTGTCTGTCTGTCTGTCTGTCTGCCCCCCCCCCCCTCTGTGTGTATAAATGTGCCATAGTCCATACATGGAGGTCAGAGAACAGCTTGCAGGAGTCAATACTTTCCTTCTACCAGGTGGCTTCAGAGAATATAACTCATGTCACAAGGTTGGTGACAAGTGCCCTTACCTACTGAAACTATCTTGCTGGCTTCTCAGCCTGAGATTCTGAAGAGCAAACTGTGGTTACTGTGAACCATATAAAAATAACAGGTGAGGTAGGCGTGGTGGCTTGTGCCTTTAATCCCATCACTCAGAAGGCAGAGGCAGGTGGATCGTCAACCTGGTCTACAGATTGAGTCCAGGAAAGTCAGGGCTACACAGAGAAACCCTGTCTTAAAAAACAAAAATGAAACCAACCAAACAAAAACCTCACATATAGCCTTGGCTGTCCTGGACTCATTTTGCAGACCAGGTATGTGCCACTGCACCCAACTCAAGCACTGTTTTCAAAAGGCAAGATATTTGTTTGTACAGCCACAAGAAAAATGGAGAAAGATTCCAGAACAAAGACAGAATGTCCCCACTCCCAGACAGTCAAACCAATCTCTGTTCAGAGACAGTGTCTAATATTTAAGTGCTTTATGATGTCATGTGGTACCAAGACACATTTTATAACCCACCTTTCTCCCACTGCACTTTGAATTTCAATCCAGGAAGGAAGAAGCTTTCTTGACTAGGAACCTTGACTTTCAGAACACATAAAAATATATTCCCATGGTGGGTCTGCCTAGAGACTTTGATTTTGCAAGGCTGAGATAAGGCCAAGGGATCTGCAATTAAACCCCATTGCTTCCTCCTTTCCTCCCACCCCCAGCCTCAACCCCACCACACATGATTTTAACACGAACAATTAAAAATCCTTTTAGAAAATAGAAAGAAAAGTTTATTTACAAGGACTGGCATCCGCTTCCCTTCAGTACAGATCAGTGACTCAGCATCTGATGGGATAATTAGGTTGTTTTTTATATTTCTTCTCCAAATGATTAATGGTCAATTTCCAAACCTTGCCACGTAACTGTCTTCAAATTCTGCCAAGTTCTTTTGAGACAAGCATCTGAAGTTCCCAAGGCAGCTAGAAGAAACTTGGAGCAAAGTGACGGGAAAGAGCTGGGGCTTCTCCCAGAACCCAGAGTTGTTGGCCTGAGGTGTTCCAAGGCAGCCCTGGATTTCCCTATACAGCTGTGCATGCACTTATGGGTCCTTTTCACAAGGAAACGTCATCACACACAAATCAAAAGATGAAGTCACAAACAGAAAGTGAGTTTTACCTTATGAAACCAAAGGCGAACACAGCAACAAAATTAAACACTGGGTCATTTTCAACAGATTTTGTCAAAAACATGTAATCAGAACAATAGTTTCTTTAAAAAGGAAAAAGAAAAAAAAAAGTGGTATAACACATTCCAGGAAGGAAGTGTAGTTTAGTCCACAAGAGATTTTCTCTTGGAACTCTGGCTTAGTCTCAGGAACTCGGGATTTGGCATTCAACAAAGTCATCTTGTGTCACTCTATTTCACGTTCCTATTTGTAAGGTAGGAGAGTAGGACACAAAGGGCTCTCTCCCTTACGTGACTTATACATGAAATTATTTAGCTATCTTATGCATTTTTTGGTACATGGGAAAACTATGCTTTTCCAAAATAGAACAATGTTCTGACTCTCTTTTGAAAAAAAGAGAGTTCACATCCAGCTAATGAAATATGGAGTGGGGTTGGAGACTCCTCTTTTGGTGTGCTGTGAGAAACCACAATAAATACCAGCACCTGAGTATAAATAAAAGGAAATTGAAAAGGATTTCCCAGAAGCCCTGGAGAGAGTGCTTAAATGGAGAGTGAAGTTCTCCGCAGATTGAAGTGATTTGTTCTCAGACAATTCACCTAGAGACATTTTTCTCCAGTTACTAAAGGTCTGGCTGGGAAGAATTGCAAATGACATAGTCAACAGAAGATATCTTGGAAGGCCTCTCAGTTCCTTTTTGGGACTCAATAAGGGGACAAACTTAGAAACAAGGAAACATTTGGCTGGCTCCTCATCAGAAAAAAAAATTAATCCCATCTAGTATTACATGCAGCCTTGCTCAAAATAAAGCAGCTGCCTGGGAACAGAGTGCAGCCATTTTGAGTTCAGCACATCCAGGTTTTCTTTGTGTCTTAGCTCGATCCTGTGTGTCAGGCTGAGGACAGATGCAGGTGCCATTCCAGAGAGAATGCACATTCATTTTCCTTCCATTTAATGTTTGAGCATGGTCACAGTCACCAGATGGGTCAGGGAAGCAATGACAGCAAGGTATAAATCTTCTGAGGGTTTATCAATTGGATTGAATTGAGAAGATAAAGTAGATTTTGCTAGAAATCCAATAAACTCTCTCCACCTCAAAGAATAATAAGGATTTGTGCCAATTGTCTCCTTTGTTACTGTCTATGATCTCTTTTTCTTCTCTTTTTCTGTTTCACTTCCTTCATGGTCCGACTCATTTTATTCTCTAAATATGTGAGGTGAGTGTCCGATCTTCCAGTTAGTTAAAGAAAGGACTCTTTCTAATTTGTTAAAGAACTGGCTTTGAGCTGGACAGCTCAGAGTGCAAGAACAAGCTCTTCCCTCTTCACCATGGGGTCCAAAATGCTGTTCCTGGTTGAAAAAACTAATGGAGGCTGGGGCTGGGGAGATGGCTTAGTGAGTGGAGTGCTGCTGTGCAAGCACGAGGATCTGAGTTCGAATCCCCAGAACTCACATGACTACAGATGTAACATCAACACTCCTAAGGTGACTCAGAAGCTTGTGGGCCAGCTAGCTTAGCATACACAGTGGTGAACGACAGTGAGCTACTGTCTCAAATAAGGTGGAAGATGAGGGCTGATTTTTTAGGCTGTCCTCTGACGTCTATTTGCACCATGGCATGCACATCCCACTGTTCTACAGAGTTTTTTTTTTTTTTTTTTTTTAAATGAAGCCAACTTTTTCAGTGGTTGTGAGAGTGAATTTTCTGCATACTAGACATGGTGCTTTATGGCCCATCAGCAGGAGCATGTATGATACCCCAGACCCAAGGTTAGATTTCCTAGTTCAAAGCTTGTTCTCTTCAAGAAGGTGGGCCTTGTCAACAAAGTCACAGAATGTTCTCTGCCATTGAGTGTTTTCATGAGGTTAATCTAAATCTCTGTTCTGAGTTTCTGGCCACAGGAATGTCAGACCAATGGCTGTGATTCCTGTATTTGTATTTTAATGCTTATTTTCTTTTATGGGTGTGAGTGTGTATGCCCGGTGTCTGAAGATGCCAGCAGAAGGAGTCAGATGCCCTGGAACTGGAGTTATAGATTGCTATGATAATTGAACCTGCGTCCTCTGCAAGAATAAAAAGTGCTCTTAATCACTGAGCCATCTCTGTAGTCAAGCATTGGTATATTAAATTTGCCATAGCATGCTAGCAGGAAAATCACAAGTCATAGATAGCTCAGTTCATAGCATCAAGGAAAGTTAGACTCTGCTTTGCTTTTGTGTGCTGCTTCAGATGTCAGCATCTTAAAAACAAAAACCAAAAACACTGGGTCTGTCCTGTGGTTTCTGTTGGTACTTACCAGAGCTCCTAGGGAATGCACACTCCACAGTAACTACAAAAGATGATTATTTGTAAGGCTGTTATTAGTAAGTTCACCTGTGTGGCCCACTATTCATTGCTGTGACAAAATACTTAAGAAAAGACTTGGGGGGAAAAGGTTGATTTGGGCACATGTCCCAGAAGATCCAGTCCATGTTCTGTAGGAAGGCAGAACATCGCGGTGACAAGAGGGCATGGCAAAGCAAAGTGGTTTACTACGTGGTGATCAGGAAGCAGAGAGAAAGGGAGAGATAGGAATATGATACACCCTTCAAAATTATTCCCCCAGTGGCGACTTCCCCTAACTATGTCCACTTTCTGCCCTGTGTCACCCCCACAATGTTACCAAACTCTGAACCCCTCAATGGATTAAACCATCATTGAGGTTGCATTCCTTATGATTCAGTGCCCTCCAAAAGGGCCCACCTCTGAAGATTACTGAATTGGGAAAAAAGCCTTAAACACTGAGCCCTTTAGTGACTAGGTTAAAAATGTCTTCACTTTGGCTACTAAGCTGAATAATTTTCCAAGATAAAAGATCTTAATTAAGTCATCATTTTTAAAATTTGTTTCTTCTTTTCTCTTCTTCCTTTTCATTGTCCTTATTGTCATCCTCTTCCTCCTCCTCCTCATTCTTAGTTCTTCTAGACAGGATTTTACTGTATAGCCTTGGCTGTCCTGAAACTCACTCTGTAGACCAGGCTGGCCTTGAATTCATGGCGATCCACCTGCTTCTGCCTCCTGAGTGCTGGGATTAAAGGCATGTACCACCATCTTCTGGATCATATGGAAACTTAAGGTGTGTTGTGGTGCCCAGGTGTTTCTCTGTTCAGTCTTATTCTAGTCTGGTGTACAGGGCAGCAATGATTAGCTTTACATAGTACAGCAGTGCCAGATTGCTTCGGATTTTGCTGCTTTCCTGTCCGAGGTACTGACTCTAATGTTAGTCAGTGGCTGTGAATTCTCATCGTCCTCAGTCTCTACCTCTTTTACATAGATGTACTTCTGGCATCCAGAGATAGAATCTCTCCCTGCTCTTAACAGTTCCCATCTTTCCTGCATTATTTCCTTGAGTTTCCCTGCCTCTTTGAAAGATCTATATGGCCCTGTGGCCATTTTTCTGAGGATCTGAATATTGGTTCCTGTTTCCAAGGGATCAGAGACTTTGTCTGTCAGTACTCTTCTTTCTTGGATTTTGCAAACAGCAGCTACTTGGGAGTTTCGTATGAACCGCTCATCATTGTTTGGTCAGGAGCCTTACTTACCTGCCCCTCTACCCACTGCTGCTAAATAATTCAGTTGTAAACCCATCCCAACTCAGGAAACTTAAGCCAATTCAACTTTCAGGTATCTTCTTCCGAGTCCCTAGCTACCATTCTTCAGTCTGGTCAAGTTATTTAACACAGCAAGCGTAACTGTACAAAATGCATAGAGGAGAAAATAAGACATCCCATTTGTAAAAAGAAATTAAGCCATGCAGTCAATAGAGTTTAGTAGAGTCTAATTATTGGCATGTTGGCTGTGTGTGTCTGTGTGTGTGTGTAAAATCTGTTTTACTTATCTGCTAATAGTTTCACATTTTAGTTGCTTACCATATATTCTAAAAAGAAAACTAAGATTCTATCACACACTGTCAGGTCAACAAAGATTGATTAGAGTCTTCCTCAGGAATCCATCATGTCCTAAGTACAAGGGATCCCACCTCACACTCACTCACTCATGCACTGATGCTCTGAAAGTAGAATGGCTTCTGATCCATTCTTGGACATCTTTGCACCTATGGACTTTGCAAGGCTGCCCTCTTTTAAGAACTAAGAAAGAAACATAGACAAATTCCAGACATTACAAAGACTATGGTAGCTCTTTCCCACCCTCAGTGCCACTCAAAATGAAACCACAGAGCCATAAAGCATGTTCAAGGAAGTCCAAAAAAAAAAAAAAAAAATCGTTGCTCACTAGAAAGATTACTTCAATGGTTTTGTTAAAACATACATAGATCACAGAACTATTTCTATGTATTTCTTCTTTTATTGTTGTCATGGACTCTTTGTAAAGGACATAAGTATTCCTTTTAGCCGGCAATTTGGTTCACGGGAGCAATGAACAGGTGTGAAGATTTTAACGACTAATTACAATATAAAAGAGACTCAGTCTATGCTGCAAATGTGTCCAGAGGTCCAGGCGCATGAGAGTCTGTGTAAGTAGGGTTTTGCATGCACAGGGCCTCCTAGCCTTCCCCCTTTACTTTCACATTCATATTTTAGGGGGAAATTACTTCCAGGTTGAGGACCAAATGGAATGTACATAAATCATAGTTCACTCACACAAAAATAAGGTAACATATGGCCACTTGGGGTCTGTGTGAAATGAATGAACTCAGATGTATCCTCCTAAACTTTTGAAGTTTTGTGGGTCTTGTTATTGCAACCCTGACGTGCGAAATGTTTGTCTTGTGTCTGAGATGAAGAGTGAGGATAACTGCTAACTCAAAAGCTTCCTTCATGTGCTTCTTTCCTCCCCCCTCTCCCCGTAGTAACTTTCAACTACATGACTTGTTCAAAGAGTAGCATCAAAGGCTTGTTTTATCAGCTAAGTTAGGATAATAGACTGGGGGTTCACTCTAGTCAGGAAAGGGAAACTCTTCAGACTCAGAGTTAAAGTTCAATGTGTTGTTCTTGGCAAACAGCCCAAGAGGGAAGTGGAATTCGGGGAAGAGGCTTGTCTGCAGGCCAGCTAGATGATCCAGCAGTCGCTACGAAGAGATCATAGAAGGGAGTGAACAAATGGATGTTCGCACCTTACTGACAGAGTGGAGATACTTCACTTGCGGTGCACATACCTTTCTTTTAAGGCTGTCTTAGCACCCCTTCAATGCAGTCAGAGCCGTAGTCTTTGTGAGAGGATTGAGAGCTCCACGTGGATTCAATTCTTACGGTCTTTCGTGGTAATCGGTAATCTGTTTCCGCTGGCTCTCACACTTCTGCTTCATGTGGAGGGTGATGGGTTGACACTCTGATTAAGCTACTACAGAATTTTTCTCTCTAATCTCCAAAGAGAAGAGAGTAGCCATGGTCGCGGCTGGCATTATTTGTGAAATGATTGAGAACGGTGATCAGTGGAGGTCCCACCTGGAGATTTACTTTTAACTTTGACAGTGGGCTTCCTTCCTATGGCAGATGAGATTCTCATGATTTAGATTTATTACTCATGGCCATGACAAGTGCCCAACACCAACAACTTAGGAGAGTAAGATTTGTTTGGCTCCTGGTCTCAGAAATGACAGTCCATCACAGCTGAGAAAGTATGGTAGAGCAGAGCAGGTCACAGAACGGTAGCCAGGAAGCAGACACAAGGCCTACAAGAAGGATCAGGGTAAGACTTGAAACTCACTCCCTCCCTCCCTCCCTCCCTCCCTCCCTCCCTCCTTCTTTCCCTCCCTTCTTTGCTCCTTGCCTCCCTCCCGCCCACCTCCCTCCCTCCCTCTCACCCTCCCGCCCTCCCTCCCTCCGTCCCACTTGTCACAATCTCCCATTGCAGTTCCAGTGTTGTAAATCTATTTAGAGTTTAATGTGTTCATTAAGCCAGAGCCCTCAGGATCCAGCCACTTTCTGCAAACCTAGCATTTGGAAACCAAACCTTCAGTTTGTCTATGGGGCGGGGCTCAGTTCATCTTCAAATCATAGTACCTCATACTATTGACAACAACAATAACAACAACAGCAACAACAATAACAATAACAAAACAGAGAGTAGAGACATAGCTAGAGAGGGGCAGGGAGGAAGAACATGGGGCATAGGAGTAGAAGCCTGTGTAAGGATTAGATGTACTTCCGCCTAGCAGTGGTGGGCCATGTCTGTGGCTATTGAAAGAAGATCCTCCATGGATACAACCCCCTTGTTCCTGAGTGCAGAGCATCACTCTGCTTACATTCTGCAAGCCTCACTAACCTGCGCCTGGCTGACAGTGTGATGAGGAAAGGACAGAGGGTCTCTAGAGACTAACATCACCTCTTACTGCTGCCATTTATTTCACATCCTCTAAGAGCATTTAACTATTTAAAATGCTTCTTGGAAGTTAGGAAATGGTAAAACACACAACCACACACACACACACACAGTTACTGTAGTGAATAGAGACAGGGAGAGCTAATATCTACAGTGGAATGCTGGGAATTTTCTGAAAACTTAACCTACATTGCTTAATGCTTATAATACCTCAAAATACGTTGCATACATATTATCTTCATTGTTAACAAACAAGAAAACTGAAGCACAGAAAAATAAGTATTTAGTCCAAGGTCCCCATGATTGGTAAGTATCATATCTGGATTGAAGCTCAGTAAGTTTTGCCCCAGAGTCTGTGAATGTAAGCACAGCTAGGTGTGGGTAGAATGCTATCCGTCTAAGCAAGAAGCCACTGCATGATAGGAAGCCACAGGGCTTGGGATGCTCTGTGAATGGACAAGTCACTTAAACTAATTTGAGCTTCTTTGTCTTTGACACAGAGTAGAGATAATGGGCCTGCTCACAAAGCTTGTGTCCGAAGAGCTTTAGGGAAGGGGAGACAATGCAAGTCTAGGCATGCATCAGAATGGGTGTGCATGCCTTCATTTCCCTAAATCCACCCAGGTCATTGAATTCAGTCTTCAGGTATATTGCCACTAGGCAAGCCCTTCACTTATTAAAAAATACCCAGTAATGTGCCATTTTCAGAAAAGTGACATCTACCTGTGATGTTCATGCCTTAGCATTCAGAATCTATGAGTTACTTTGACACAACAAAACAACTTTTTAGATTACTTTTAAAAGGCCAACCTTGTCTACATAGTGAGTTCCAGGCCAGCCAGAGTTACACAGAAAGACCCTACCTGAAAACAAAAGAATAATAAAAATAAAAATTGGAGAGATTATCTCTAGATGGCCCAATATTATTACAGGGAATCTCAAGTGTGGAAGAAGAAGGCAGAACAGTTAGCAAGAACTGTAGTAGCAGAAGTGTGGGGGACCAAAGTAAGGAGACTGCACCTATTCGTTCCTGTTTGGATGGAGGAGGCCCCAAGCCAATGGGCACAGGCTTCCAGTTTGTGTCCCTCCACATCACAACTGGAAAGACTTTTCAGTGCTTTGGAGACCTCTTGCCACTTTTTCTTCACCTATTGCAGCTAGGAATGACCTCTGACTTCATTGCGGTTTGGCTAACTATATGAAGATGGTTGAAAGCGGATCCAGCCTCCATCCTCTGCAAGGAGCATAGACATTGGCTTTAGCGGGTAGTTCTGGCTAAGACCCCATATCTCTGGACCCAGGAGGCAGGCTCACCCAAGCCCAGCCATCAGCAGCCATATTCTTCTGATATCTCATTTCTCATTTGCCAGGTGTCTCCTAAATGAGTTGATTGATGGTTTGTACCTCTGTCTCCACAGCTATAAAGTACAGGGATTTTTTTTCCAGGATGGAGGTGCAAACACTGGTGTACTCTTTCCCACATGGTTCTTGAATGAAGGATGGGAATCCCCCTGCCTCTGACCACTGATAAGTATCTTCTGGTAAAATGTGGCTAGTCCTCCGTGCTCTCAGACATGGTTCGGAAAGAGGCTGCCTCCAGCTCAAGGGGAAACACTTATTTGAGGGGTTAATTAGATACATTGCCTAAGTCACTTTTTAAAAAGACCCCATGTGTAATATCTTTTCTTAGGGCAGCCCCCTTTTTTATAATGTGTGAGACAATGATAATTACCAGATGAAGGAAAACACTAACCCCGGAAAGATAACAACAGGGTTCCCCTGTTGTGATCTCAGACACATTTGAGATCAACAGGCAATTGGTTATAGCATACCAAGGTCGCGCACAAATAAACACAGTGACCTGAAAATGCAAAATTATTCTCTCAGCAAACAGCCTTGAAAACTGAACAAATATTTAGATTTGACAGCATGTGCTGAAAATGCTCACAAAATGTTTCCAATACGCCGAATAATACTTAAAAAAAAAAAAAAAAAACACTCAGGATAAATAATAAGTAATCACTCCTCTTTGCCCAGGAAAAACTTAAAGTGATGTTTGCCTGAATACAGCAGGATGGATGGCAGCGCTCTCCTGGCACAGGCTCCCCCAAGCCAGCCCCAGCCAGCTGCCTTGCCTAGTTTACTGCAGTAGGAAGACTCTGTTTGTCTTTATCTTTGTAATAACTAGTGGTAGGAATCGTCTTGTTTACATATTTTGCAGAATGTGGTCTCCATGAGAGCAGAGTTTGGCTAATCAGATCAGCTGCCAACTATGTACCAGCTGATGCTTACCTTAATTTTCCCTATAACAGTGTTACTCAACCTATGGGTTGTGACCCCTTTGGAGTTGAAAAAACCTTTCACCGGGTTCATAAATCAGATACCCTACATATCAGGTGCTTATATTATGGTTCACAACAGTAGCAAAATTCAGTTATGAAGTAGTAATGGAATAATTTTACATTTGGGGGTCACCAGAAAGTGGTTATGGTATTGTATTGTACTCTGTTGTGTTGTGCTGTGTTGTGTTGTGTTAACTGCATTAAAGGGTCAAAGCATTAGAAAGGTTGAGAACTTTTGCCTAGAAGATTCCCTGATTATCCTCTGTCTATGCATTTTTCATGGAAGCAGGTGTCACCTCAGACTTCAGTCAAGACTGTATGTGTTCCAATAGTAATGTACAATGTGGCAACATGACAGACACACACACACACACACACACACACACACACACACACTAGCCACCACACTGTCATGTTGACTAATGCTTCTATCACCACCCTCTTAGTACATTGAAGCCTCAGGATCTGTTCCTTTTTTAAGATTAGATTTTTATTTTTACAGTACTATACAAGGTACTAGATAGCATCATAGCATAGAACTCATCCATTTTGTAATGGACTCACCCTTTGACCAATGTCTCCCCTCGTATCATATCCCAAGCTCATGCCAGCCATTGTTGTCTTAGCTCTATGATAATAGGCATCTTAGATTCATATACACATTAGATCATGCACTGTTTTTCTTCTCTGTATGTGATTTATTTCACTCATTAAAATGTTCTCTAGGTTCATCTATTCTTTCTGTCATTACAAACAAGGGAGTTTCTTTTTATGCCTGAAAATGATTACATTATTTGTAATTACCAAAATTTTTTTATTCAGTTATCTGCCAATGGACACTTAGGCAGTTTCTGTGCCATAGATATTATAAACAATGTTTTTGTGAACATAGGAACACAGGCATCTCTTCAAGCTGTTGACTTTGCATTCTTTAAATATATGCCCAGAGGCACTGCTACTGAATTTTATGGTAGTTGTACTTAAAAAAATATGTATATATAAATTTATGAAAATATACATAAATACAGTTAAAGTTATTCCCAACCCACAAAAAGCTGTCAATATATTAATTTGTAGGATTTTTATATAAATATACACTATAAGTACTTCTATAATTTAAAATTATGCATAAGCAGAAATTTTTATCCAATAGTGGTACATTTTTACCTATACATTTATATTACTACACATCTATACAATAAACTACATACAGTAAAAAGGACTATGAAAAAATCAGGAATTATGTAAATGTTACATTCATAGTGTTTTGTCTATTTGTATTTGGCAACCTTGGAGAAAACATCTTTCCTATCTTGGTGAGTCTAAAATTCTGAATGTAAACCAGTATCTATCATATCTCATCCCTATCAACCGAAAAACATCTATCTAGATCTAAAGACGTCTTAACCCCTATATAACTAAGCTTAATTGAAAAACTAAGCTATTTGGTTTTAAACCCCATAAGAGACGTGAGAAGGAATAAAATTAATTACCTGAGTGAACATGAACTTCAGGTTAGCAGCTTCCAAAATGAAAAAAAAAAAAAAAAATTGACAGAGACAGTTTGCTGCCTGAACAGTCACCCAAAACTCTCTATGACATTGGAGCATCATCTTCAGCCCTCTGGCCCAATATCTCTGACAGACATATTTGTGAGGCAAGAACTATTGAGGACTTGCTTACCCTAACTTGGGAGAGTTTGGCCACCAATTCGGCTTATATCCAAGCTTGCTCATTTTTAGGCAGAATTCTGTCTGTGGCAGAAACGAGGACATTTAGACCACTGGCTGGTTGCCACCTTTGAAGCCATCTCCTTAAGGAGGTTCATTGATACTCATCATCTTCTTTGAGGTAGGCTGGGTGTTTCCAGGAGTTAACTTGTCTTATTGTCAAAGAATCCTTAAAACAATAAAAACATCTTTAAATGCCATATTCTGTGGGTCTCTGCGGTTTTTGAAGACTTTATCTAACTATTTCACCTTATCTATAGAATCATATGTATCTGTTAAATCTAGGATGTTTATTCCTACTAGCCTAAAAATAGACTAGTAATTAACATGACCATGAGTTGATCAATTAATAATTAACTTGTATTATTTCATTATCCTAAACAGCCTGCAATAGCACTTTCAAAGTATTGAAAGTAAACCTTGTATTCTAATTGAGTTGTGTGAGTACAATACCTCATATTAGAGTAGAAATATATGTAAATGTGTGCAAAGAATAATCTTAAATTTGAACTCTATGCCAATGTATCAAAATTAAACGTATTTCGCATCAATATACAAAATTCTATATCAATGAATTAAAAATAACCTTATTTGTGAGTAACAATTAAGGCCTCGAGTTGAAGAGTAAGTTAAATAATCTACTTTTCCTCCTATCATCCCTATATAGTTCTATAGTCCCCCTTCTTTCTTTGGTAGTGATACTTTTACTTTTTGGAGGACCCTTCATAGTGCTTTCTATAATGACTGTACCAGTTGAAATTTTCCCTAAATAGTTCTTTGCCTCATGTCCTTGCCAGCACTTCTTATTGTTTATCTTTTTTTTTTATAATATCCACTAGATCTAAGCCTTGAAACACATGTGTACATAATTATCATCATGGCTTGAATGAATAATGTCCCCATAGGCTCATATATTTGGTCCCTGGTTGGTATTTTTATTTGGGAAAATTTATAGAACTTTTAGGATGTGGAACCTTGCTGGAGGAGATATGTCAGTGAGGTGGACTTTGAAGGCTTATAGCATTACCCTATTTCCAGTTCTCTGTTTCCTGTTTGTAGCTCAGATGTGATCTCTCAGCTTCCTGTTCTTGCTGTGTGCTGCCATGCCACCCTACCATGAAAGAATCCTATCCTTCTGGAACCATAAGACCAAATAGATACCTTTATCTATAAGTTGTTTTCCATCCTGTCATTTTATCCCAGTGGCAAAAAAGTAACTGATGCAACCCCATAGTCCTGACTAAATGGCACATGTCATCCTACGGGCTAGAGAAATTGGTTTGTAGTGAATATTAAGCCAGACTCATGACTCTTAGAATGGGTATGATCTAATTTCCAGTAAGCCAGGGAAGTATCCAGTGCCGTAGAATGAGCACCGTATTAGCCGGGACACAGCATTTCTCCACTCAACAGAAGGTACAGTAGATCTATGTATTCATGGAGAATTTTCTGGTCATTCCTCATCCTGTCATGCTGGGTGGAATACATTTAGAAAACTCAAGACAGATGAAAAATACAACATTTTGTCTGTCCCTTAAGACGATAAATTACCTCTCTGATTCATGGCTTTGGATACTTTATTTTATTTGCTTTGTAGCCATATTGGTGGCTCTGAAAAAGTTGGGTAAGAACTTTATACTCTACACGTTGAATAACATCCATATTAATATAAATTATTAGTGAAAAAGATTATGTTTACAGGATCCATGTATTTCAATTCTTCATTATAATTTTCCCATGAGTTCTCATAAGATGGTCAATACATACAATATATAAGAGAAAAACAGAAAAGAAAACTCAAGAGGTATGAATGTGGCCACTTCGAGTAGATGAAAATAATAAAGAGACAGTCCTGTGCACACTGGTGGGTACTGGGTACACTAGGAGGGAAAGTCATGGTCTTGCTGGCATGCATCTCAACTTGGACCCAGCATGGTGGTTTGAATTAAATGTCCCCCCATATGTCTAGGGCATTTGAATATCTTGTCATCAGTTGGTGGGTATTTGGGGAGAATTAGGAAGCACAGCCTTGTTGGAGGAGGTATGTCACTGGGGGTGGGCACTGAGCTGTCTAAAGAGTCATGTTATTTAACTCTCTCTGCTTCTTATTTGTGGTTTGGTATGCGAGCTTCCAGCACTGCTCCAGCTGCCTGCCCTGCTACCTCCATTCTCCCTCTATGGACTATAACCCTCTGTAACCATATGCCCCAAATAAAGCCTTTCCTCTCTAAGCTATCTTGGTCAGCTTGTCTTGTTTTTACCAGAGAAATAAAACTACTTTTATGCAATATTTTAATATGAAGTAAAAGGACAAGGAGGAAGGATATATATGTCCATATGTGTGTGTGTACACACAAATATATGCACATACATATATATTTGATTATATCATAGATGTGGGCAAGATAAATTATCTGGAAAACCAGGCCTTGGTAACATTAAAAACTCAAAGAGAGGGAAAAGCAACAATATAATAATAATAATAATAATAATAATAATAATAATAATAATAATAAAAAAACAATGAGAATATACATCCAAAACAGATTTATCCTGATCTGTGTACTTTGATCCTGACAGAGAGCTCAACAAGCACATGTAATACAGCACAAGCACCATTGATGATGTCTATAACTAAGTTCAAGATCAAGGTGTGAATAAAAAGGCTCATATGACAAATAAAGTTTGAAATTCTGGAGCGATGGCTGAAAAAGTGCTACAGACCTGGTCTTAGGAAGTCTGGAGTGTCTCCTTCATTTGAAGAGAAACATCTCAGTGACAGGGCAAATATATGAATTTAGTTATTTCAAGAATTACAATATCAAGACCAAGCCAACACAAAGTCAACAAACAGCTTATCTAGAGCTTTCTAGTTCTTCACAGATACATGGCATTGTCTCCAGAAGAAGGGAGCTATCCTGGGTATGGACTCTCTACCCATCAGATTCTGGGATTGGTCAGTGGAAGGCTTGCAGAGCAAGGGTGTACTTCACACAGAAGCTGGAAAAACAGTCTAATGAAGTTCCCAAATGGGCAGTTAGGGGTAGAAAGTGGGCAAGTGGAAAAGCTGGAGATTGACGAGAGACAAAGAGGGCGAAAGAAGCAGATGGTCCCAGGGAGACGGGATACAGGAGCCAGAGCTTGCTCACACAAACCAAGATCCTTTGTCCGAAGACGTTTAAATGAGGGCTAAGACAGCAAGAACAAAAGTCAAATGTGGGCTATTTGAATCAGCATGTGGCTTCTAGAATTTGGAATTGGGCTGAGCTTTGGCCACCAGGGATGCTCTGTGGCCAACTCTTGGCGAAGTACTCTTTGAACTGTGCACCATGAAATGAAATCCCTCTTGTGAAGATTAAAGGGACGTGTGGGCAGAGAGGACATTTAAGCCACCACCACCCCCTGGCCACCACGTGTTTTTATGTCTCAAAATTCCATCCTTGGTCATTCTTGTATAGGCCTTCTTGGATGAGTTTCCCCACAGGGTGTCAGCTTCTGGAGCAAAGCACTGGCGCATTTGTATATGTATACATTAAAAATACCAACCACAGTCTGGCGCCTCATGAATATTAGGCAAGTAGGTTACTTGCCTGAGGTACATGCTTAACCTTCTTCCTTCCTTCCCACCTTCTTTTCTTTTAAATGTTATAATTTTGATACAAGGTCTCATTAAGTTCCAGGCTGGCCTTGAACTTAGTCTCCTGGCTCACCCTTTTAAGTAGCTGGTATTACAGGCCTGAGCTGCCATCTCCAAAGAAGTACGTGGCTCCATATTCAGATTAAACTCTGAGACTCCCAGTGTTTATGCCCTGTCACTCATGTGCAATGGTGGATTAGGTAAAACTTCTCAACATTTTAAGTGTGTCAGGTGACCTATGAACCGAGACCCAGTTAACTGCACATTAGCTGGGGCATTGGACTCCAGTGGAAAGATGGAAGCTGTTGAAAGTCTAGGAACTCTAAGATGTGTATGGTTTGAGCAGTGGTTATGGCTGCAAAGCCTTCATTTTTCTTGGCCATCTGTAGACAATGCCAATGAAGTTTGTCCCTACCCCTCTCTCTCCTCCTATTGTTTTTCTTAAACCGTGATGGATCAATTTTTGAAATTTCAGAGTGTGGTTTTGGAAATTTTTTTTCCTGCTCTTTATTTAAAACTTGATTCATCTTAAGCCCTCATCTTGGTTTCTTCTACTACTGTCCCCCAAATCTTTGTTGGTTTTAGAGTTCTTTTAGAAGCTTTCTGTAGTCTGCCGGGGTCAAGATGGCAGATTCAATAAGGGCATTCACACTTGCCTTCTCCTCCCATCAGGAGGAAGAGTCTCTCCTTGTTCTGAGATGATCTTTTGATTTGCTTTGTTTGGTAAAAGGAAAAGATGGTGGTGCAACATAGGCCATAGTCTTAACTCTTTAGAAGCTTGGCTATGTCTGCCTTCTCTCTCCTGGAGCGCAGCTGTTGTAATGTAAGAAGCCTGGGAGGAAGGTTCCCTGGTTATCCACCACAAGGAGAAGGCTTTGGATGAAAGGGCACATTTGAATGGTCAGCTATAGACACAGTCATATCCAAATGAACCTGCATGACCACAACTAGGCATCCTCTCAGAAGAACTGCCTGGATGAACCAAATTGATGAGGAGAAAAAATTTTAGGTGCTATATTTTTAGGTGAGCATATTTGGTGGTTGTATGTTACAGATCAGTGAAAGAGAGAAGCAAAGGTGTACATTCAGGTCGGTTCTGTGTTGACTGTAGAAAAGAAAGTGAGAAAACCTGAGTGGGTATCTACCCTTCAGAGATGAAACCACAAAAGCCTTCCACTGGGGACCGCGAGTCTGTCTCAAATATTGAAGAATGAATCTGATTCACGGATGACTGAGACAAGAGTTTTTAGATGTAATGATGTAATGAAAATCTCAAAAGATGATGTGGAGGCCAGAGAGCCCAAGACACCCTGAAGTAGCTAAAAACCTAACATGAGAGAAATTAGATATGAAGGGAGAGAGGGAGGGAGAGAGAGAGAGAGAGAGAGAGAGAGAGAGAGAGAGAGAGAGAGAGAGAGAGAGAGAGAGAGAGAGAGACGGAAGGAGGGAGAGATACACAAACAGATAGCAACAGAGATAGAGAGACAGAGACAGAGAGACAGAGACTAGAATGTACAGTAATGATAGGCACCTCCCACTTTCCCTTCTCTCTACATATATGTAAAGACCATGCAATGGGCACCTTTCACTGAGTCACATTCTTCAACATCCATGGTCTCTCGAGCAATGATGAGACAAAAGGCACAGCATTTGCTGAGAGGCAATGTCTGAACCTCATTTACTATCCCAACTAAACAATTAATTCATTCCAGAAACAAAAACAAAGGCCGAGTCATATAATAAACAGAAATTCCTCAGGACACCCAACGATGGACCACCAAGGAAACACTTGGGGACCGCCAGGCAGGACCAGTCTGGGCAAGATTATGGAGTGGCTGGCATTTATTTTGGTGCTCCTGGCCGGCCTCTCATCTTTGATCTGCTTCGTGTCTCAGGAGCATCTGAATCTTTTCTATGAGAAGTCATTTCCCAGAAGACTTCAGATGCATGTGTTATTACTTGGGAGCCTGACTCAGGAACAAGAATGCATTCTCTGAGAAGGGTATCTATTGGCTTCTTAGAAGATAAGGTTATCTAAATAAAAGGAATGCTTCTGTGGATGAAAAATGAAAAATATTCCAGTGAAAAGCACTGTGGTGGGAGGAGGCATCACATTGACTTCTCATTTTTCTTCGCTCTCTGAGAATACACTATTAAGAGACTTCCCATACTCATATTATTGTCTAGTTAAAGAGGTACGTGACTACAGTCACAATGTAAGGCAGACAAATTCAAATATGAAAAATAGAAAGTACTAAATGATTATTTCTCAACAATCGAAGTTGAAAAAGATGAGAGATGGTCAAAGGCCATGTTGAAGGGAGGGCAGGAGGCAATGGTACCACAGATCATCTACCTATTAAAAAGGTCTACTTTGTTTCTAGTAGTTTCTGGGCATCATGGAAAGCTATTGGAGTAAAAGAGTAGGAGATAAAATTAAACTGTATGGTAGAAGGGCTTAAAGCAAGGGACGGGACTCCTCTTTTGATACTTGTCACTTATCCAAAGTAGGAAGATAGTCATTCCATTGCTATTGGCTATAAAAAGCAGCATGGTGCTTTAGAGGCTCCAGGTGGCATCTCTGGACTCTGTGTCCAGCCTCGGGCTCCATACCCAGCCCTGGGTGGAAGGCTCTGAATCCAGAGCTTTGTTTTACACAGGGAGGTGGAGGCATTGACGACATTACCCTGTCTCACTTTTCCATCCCCAACACCACCTTGTGAATTTTCTTCTTGAAGATCTAAAACTTGAGGACCCAAGGATTAAGTTCAATGCCTCTCTTCTATTATAGAACAAATAACAGAGTTTGACTATGAGCCTCAAATCATCTAGAGCACATGTGCATCCCAGGCTGAAGCTGAATTACGGAACATTCTCCTTTTAATAGTGCCGCTCAGACCTGTGATCAGAGAATTGGGGTGGCACTGATCAGTGTGTATTTCTAAGAGGCAGGTGCCACATGCTTCCCATGGAAGAAGTAAAGGTGATTGGGGGCCGGTACGTGGGCACTGAGGGAAAAGGGCAAGGTAATTATTCAGAAGTCCCAAGCTATCGGGGTCTTAGCATTCTGCATTCATTTCTTTCAAATGTGCTGATTCCAACTTACTGCCAGACTTCACTTCCCACCATTTAAAAGTAACTTTCAGGTATCCCTTTTATTCAGAAATCTTCATCTTCCTTTACTTGCTGCCTTTAAGAAAGAGACTTTATAAAAATATTTAGCTTATATCCTAAGAAAAGACTGCATTTCTTAAGGAAATGTTTGATTCACAGGGATAGGACAGTGATTTCTTACAGAGCCTTTAGTATCTCTCCTTAGCTTCCCCTTCTTTACTATATGAAATTTACTACGATCAGCTCCAAAGCTCCATGGCTATCATGTATAATTATGTATTATTACTAAAAGCTCAGATTTGATCAGACTTCTCTCGCTTGCTTTTTTTTTTTTTTTTTTTTTTTTTTTTTTTTTTTTTACATCTTGTAGTTTTGTTTTTTTTAAAGCAAATATTCGTATAGAATGTTTCACAACCAGGACAGTCCCCCATGCCTATTTGTCCCTCTGTCCCTCTATGCTCTGGCAAACACTGACCTTAGTTTGGCCATTTCTAGAAAGACTATCCTATAGCAGGTAAGATCAGACAATGCACAGATATACCAGATCAGCTCAGAGGACAATTTTATTAGTGTGTAGAAGAAAAACCCTAGGGCAAGGCAACTGTAAATATCAGCAGCTGCCTCGAGGGGGGGGGGATTAAAGAAGGAGAGGAAAAAAACCATGCCATTGAGTTGGGTATGGGTGTGAGCTACAGCTATGTGACAGACAACCAGCTGCATGGTGAAAAAGCAAGGAGAAGGCTTAGGGGTGGGTTCCAGAGAAAGACTAAGGAAACCTGGAGTGCTGGAAAAAGCCGACTTAGGCTCTGACCAGCAACTAAAAGAAAGACAGAAGTGAAGGAAAAGGGAAAGCTGTGCTTTTCTGTGCCAGGACTCAGAAAAAATAGGTAGCTCCAACAGAATGGCCTGGTGCCACTGTAGGGGCTGGACTATGAACCAGGAATTCTGGGAAGGAAGTGTACCTTACCACATTAAAGGGATAAATATTTCTCTTATCTCTTTAGCACAGCTTAGAGTGGGTTGACCTTTGTGAGTAGGGGGTTTGTTAGCCAGGTTATTGACCTATGCAACTGGATTGTCACATCTCTACACACATCAGAGATTACAATCTCTTGACCAGAAAGATGTATTTTCTTTTTGTGGGGATCTTTACTGATATTGTAACATTCTCTGTTCTGAAGATACAACTCTAAATAGTTTAAGAAATAGGCTGCTAGACTGGCTTTTTAACAATATCTAATGAAGGCTTAGGGCAATAGCCCTGTGACAGAGAGTTTGCCTGGTGGCATTCATAAGGCCCTAGGTACAATTCTTAGTACTGAGAAAAGAAAAAACAAAAACAAACAAAAAAAAAAAACCCACAATAAACCCACAATTTATACTGAATTTAGGAAAGACTATTTTTGTGTGATGAGTATATCAAAATATAGACAGTGATGTCCTTCATCCAAGCGTTTGTTCCATGGGACCACTCAAAGAGATGCAATCTTATTGACACACTAAAGTTAAACATGTTGTCTTATAGGAAATAACATTAGTGGAAAAGATCCCTTAGGCTTGAGATCAGAGACCCAAATTATAATAGCATCTTTGTGGTTTTCTAATTCTCTAGGGCACAGGTATGTGACAGGGTGTTTCTGAGGGGTAGAGTGTCCCTGGAAGGATAGAGAGGACGGTGCCCACTCTGGCGCATTCATAAGACTTCTGCAGGAACACAGTGCAACATTGTGTATGGTGGCGCTTTGTAAAACTGAAAGCGCTGCGCGTATTGCAGGAATCATAAATATAAGAGCTGAAGCCATTCTCAAATGACGACATCCATCTTGCCTGTCCAGCTGAGAGATGCTGATTGGTAAGTTCAGGTGGCTGGCTCCTCTGCAGCTAATGGAAACTGAGAGGACCAGTGGATCCACAGATGATGAGCCTCAGGCCTTTTTTTAGATAGAAAATCTCTACTCATATTTCCAAATGGGCCTCATCTTCTACGAACTGCTATTTCCAAATGCTGCGCATATTCTATTTTAGTCTTTCCCAGCTATGATGGAAATGTCAGCATGACTACTGTTGCTATTCTACCTTTAGGTTCTTTTTTTGTTGTTGTTATTAAATATGGTCTTCTTATATTAAAGCATGCTGGCTTTTTCTTTTCATGGTCTGGGTCCTAACTTTGTTTCTGCTTGGGACTTACAAGCCAACTGTTTAATCCAGCGTGGTCTTAGCTGCTTCCCCTGGAAATTAAGGAAAGAAAAGATCAGTTCTGTCCTATGTAGTCCACAGGGAGTTTTCTTGCCTAGTTATGTATGTAGTGTGTGCCTGTGTGTTTGCATGTCTGGATGTGTGTGGCACATGTGAGTATGCAAATATGTACGTGTAGGACAGTGCTTGACATTAGCTAGATTCTGCATGCGTTCTCAACATTATATGTTGATGCAGGATCTCTCACTTGAACCCAGAACCAGCCACTTATTTTAACTAGTCAGCTTTCTTTGAGGAGCTTCTGTCTTGACTCCTGAATTATAAGTGACCACCATGGCCACCTGACACTTACATGTATGCTGGGGGTCTGAACCCATGGTTCTCACACTCATGTGACAAGTGCCTCACTGAGCTATGCTCTTAGCTCCTTCATGTGGTTTTAGACCTCACGGAAAAGTACTTTTCAGATTCCCAGGTATTGTAAAGGGTGCTGATGTCATTGACAGTGCTGCTACTTAAGATCAGGGGGATTTGCAATAATTTGGGATTTGAATAATCCTTTAGGCAGTCTGAAAATAACACCCATGGATTAGCGTCAGAGTTTTCTGTTTAAATTCCTTTCACCTCTGTACATTAAATATAGACTGGTAAAATACATGGTGTTGAATTTCTGCAAAGTATTAATTCCTGGAACATGATCAGACTTCTGCGTATTTCCAGGCGGTTTTGATCCCATGAATTTGTGCTAATTCTTCAACCACTTGCTTGCGTCCGAAAGAATGATTGCATATTCACACATCAAAGAAGGGAAGGCTGACAAATGAGCACTCACAGGTTCCAGAACGGGGGACAACTGATTCCAAGGTTTTAAATATCACAGACTTCTATACTAGAAGAGACATGCATGATAAATATGTTGAACAGTAGTGTGGAAAATACCACAGCCAAACTTGGAACCTTAATGCTCTCCAAAGTAAATGCTCTTGAACCAAATCACACTTACTGTACATTTTTCTCTTGGCTACTGTTTTAAGCTGCTATTAGACACAAAAGGGAAATGCACAAAGGAGTCAATTGTCAGCAGGATTTATGCCAATGAGCAGTGAAAGCTCATTAAGTACTTATTAATTCATAGAAAACCAGTCATGGCTGACATATTTGTGTTGGCTGTCTGTATTGACTGGGTCCATGGTACAATCGCCATACAGTTGAAAGATGCAGGGCCACTGCCCAGTTTAAAAAAAAAAGCAATGCCAGCATGGCTTGTGTGGGTTGCCTTTATTTCCAGTGCATAAGTTCCTGCCAAAATATCACAACTAAAATGCTTAAAAGACATTAAAACTTAAAAACCACACATGTGGAAACAAGAGCAAAGTGCCTCTCTCTCCTGGTGAACCCCGGGACCACTCTCCGGTTGTAACTTGGGAAGAGTATGGTATGAGCTAATTCTAGCTCTTTATTAGTTTTTTTCTCTAACTAGATTCAAAATAGCTTATACTTTCTGGATTGTCATTCTTCATCTTGAAAAGTCTACAGGCTGAAATGTTTTCTTGTCCAAGTTTGCCTTTCCTAGATCACTAATGTGCCCACAGTAAGAGCTAAGTATGAGAGTCAAATATTAAAAAGAAAAACAACTTTATTTTTTACCACTATCCGCGTATAGGTCTATCATATGTACTATGAACCTGAGATTCCTGAAGGGAATGTGTATGGCAGGAGTTCTGAGTCATACTCAAATGGGAGCTTTTCATAGGCTAATCTTGCTTGAGCTACTGTTCTTTTTTTTTTTTTCCCTCAGTCAGCATTTGGTCACAAAAATTAATGGGGGTGTGTGTTCTTTGCTACTGGCTTGACTTGCCTTTCTCTTGAATGGGTGCTAGACAAACTCAGTTTAGTTTTAAACATAATACATTTGGCCTAGTGATATGGCTCAGCAGGCAAAAATGTTTGCGGCCAAGTCTGTCAAACTGAGTTTGACCCCTAGGAACCAACCACAAGATGGAGAAGAGAACCAGTTCCCACAGGTTGTATTCTGACCTTGACACAAGTGCTGTAGCAAGCATGTGCCTCCACAAATAGGCAAATAAAGCCCAATTAAAATAATTTTAAAAATGTAAGATTCTCCCACAATTTCCAGAGAACAGAGATGCTTTGATTCCCAGGGAGAATTTCTGTAATAAAAGATGCCACGGAACAATGAGGCCTTAAACTTTAAACAAAGGATGTGAAAAACAACATCTGATGAAAGAGATAGAAATGGGGGCGGGGGACAGAGAATCCCTTCATCTTTGAAATAAAATATGAAACCATCTATGTTTTCAGAAAGGAAATCTCTCCACCCAGAGGCCAGCATTTCTTCAGTAAGTGCTAAGTTGAGTGAATAGAAACAGATGGAGGAAATGGCCTGGCCTGCCTTCTGGAGGCCACGGTGAGAGTCCAGCCAGGGGGACAGTTTCAATGGGAAAGTTGGTTGGTGCGGAGTGTCAGTGATTTTTCTGGATTTAGTCCTGCCTCTGTCATTTAGTGTGTCAGAGCATTGTGCCATTCTTTCTTTTTTGCCTTCCCTCTCTCTTCAATCTTTCTTAAAGTAAATTTTCTTTATCATCTCAAAATAAAAACAAATAAAGTCTTCCAGTTTTCTTGCCTCAGGGGCCCAGCAAGCCAGCGAGCAGATTTGTCACAGGCCATTCAGTGCTCTAGAATTAAAACAGAGACTGAACTGCTTGGGTGGCTGTAGTATAGATGAAAGGGATTGGCCCTGCTTAAAACAAACAAACAAACAAACAAACAAACAAACACAAAACAAAACAAAAAAGTGAATCTGTTTTTTTTTGACTGCACCTCAGGAAAGGTCACATAGGATTAAAATCTTTAAGTTGACCAGAACAAAGATTGATGACTTGATTTTCAGTGCAAATTTGGTTATGTCAAACCAAGTAGCACCAGAAGTATGATCGATTAACCTCTGGAGAGCCGATGGCATATTTCATTTCAGTCCCTCTGGAGTCACGGTGGGCACTGTGCTGTCTCTCAGGATGATGGATTCACAGGGATTTCCCAGTGCCTATTAATGCCCTTCACCCACTGTGCTGACATCAGTCATCTGAATGGTGCGGAGATTTTTATGTGAGGATGCTATAAAAAGAGTCATTGGTTTCTCTTGTTCATAGTAGTTAGGTGTATGCATGGGAGACTAGGATTTTAGAATCAATGCCATTAAAAATAGTAAGATCTGAGACTTGAATTCTCTAAAGAGTTCCAGTAAAGAAGATTTTTTAAAGACTATTTTTTCCTTACATATTTTGAAAGATGTTTTCTTACAAATTTTTATGTGTATATTTTACTTTAAGCACTTGCACGTGCTATGAGGGTTATTAAAATCCCAAGTTTCTGCACCCGATGTGGTGAGGTTGGCAGGAAGGAATGTTTAAGAACTGAAGCTAATTACGCAGTGCCAGAGAAAACAAGAGAATCACTTCAGAAAACAGGATTTTCAGCTGAAATCTTCTGATTGAGTCATCTGACAGAGAGCAGATACTACACTAGTTACTAGAACTGTAGTCTTTGAGGGTATACCAGCCTCTCCTTACTTCCATTTCTTGTGATTTGCTTCCTGGGTCCAATTGAGATGTGATCTTTCAACTTCCTGCTCTACCTGACATACTTTCTTCCAACACTATGGACGTTTAGTTGTCTGGAGCCATAAGCCAAAATAAACTTTCTTCCTTAAGTTGCTTTAGATCATAGCGAGTTTCTTCCTTCTTTCCTCCCTTCCTCCCTCTTTACCCCCTGCCTCCCTCCCTCCTTCCTTTCATCCTTCTCTCCCTCCCCCCGCCCCCACCTCTTTTTTATCATGGCAACAGAAAGGTAAGTAGTCAGTAGTGCATGTGCGTTATGCCAGCATTTGGGAAACAGAGGCAGTAGGTATATAAATTCCAAGCTTACATTGGCTAGATAGCTACATCCAAACTAGGATAATAAAAAAGAAAGCTCAAATTTTATATTGATTTTTCCCTTCTTTGCCTTTCTTCTAACTTAAGACACACATAAAGTTTCTGCCTCCATCTTCTTCTACTATGTTAAAGGTTGCACGTACATAAATGATACATGATGGCATTTATTGATACAGCAACTTGCAGTTGAGTCCCAGCCCATATTTTACAGACACATAAGCCCTTGCGTGAAGATGGCAGACTTGCCTGTGCAGTCTGAAGACTGACGTTGGTCAGATGTTCACACGTAACAGGTACTTTGAGCAATAGCAGGGGCTGTTGTGTTACCCTTCTGTTGCTACAAACCTAATCATTAGTTAAGTAGTGGGGAAAGAGGAGTGAGAGGTATAGGGTGGTGTGTGTGTGTGTGTGTGTGTGTGTGTGTGTGTGTGTGTGTGTGTGTCTGTTTCTCTCTACCTTCTTCTGGTTTGGTTGTTACTGCATCTAAAGGTTAAAGTGGCTATACACAATGGATCATGTTTCTCAATCCTGAAACTCTAGAAAAATACCCTTAGGTACTCAGCACTTTTATAAATTTTTAATGCATTTTGAAAAGCCTTGTATTAGAATTTCTGCTTAGAGATCACTAGGATAGTCTGATTTTTAACGTCTAAGTTGTGGTGGAAGAAGCACAGTAAATACCCTTGGTGAATATTTACAGACACAAAGCGTTGTGCCTTTGCGCCCACTGGTTAGGATTAGCTGTGCCACTTTTCAGTATCCCATAATGTTCCCATTTACCCTCTCTCGGTGCCTGACCCGATGTCAACTGAGAAACTTAGCTGTGGCTTTGACCATATTTTTGATGCCTCACTTTGGATTGTCTTTGGCAAAGAAATCCGCTCCCAGTTCAAAATAGAATAGGCTGTGATTATGGAGTCATTATTAATGTCTCTTATAAACGTTTCTTTTTCAGTGAAAATGTGAAAAAAAAAACCCCTATGTTACATTTGTCATCCATGTGTGTTGAGATAACCAGAGATCATGTCGGGACAAATACAAATACAATTAACGTTTTCAGAAAATACAAAATATACCAAGTATTTAAGAACACACTGCCAAAACCAAACTGCTTGCTGTGTTCCTATGGATTGATGTCCCAAGCCTACAAAATTGAGGTGCTTAATGGAGACTTAATGTCAGGGATGGATTATTCACTAGCACTCCCCTCCCCCATTTTTTGAACTTGCCACACCGCACCTAACCTTGAGTAATATGAAAGAAGCTACCTTCAGCAGTTTTTATTTCAATCAACAAGGAGAAAATGGGGCGAGTCCCAGGCTGGGAAGAACAATCAATATCTTGACGTTGATGCTTCAGAGCCACTTTTAGACATTGTTGGCCACTGATCATGTATCCTCTCACTGGACTTTTCCATGTTTGTGCTAATTTGGTAATATGCATCTCCTTCATGCATTATCCACTTTCTCAGTTAATTCATTCATGAGACATGAAATGGTTGGTGACCATTATAGCATGAGTCACAGAGGCTGTTCTAAAGAGTCTTGGGCAGTTACTTGGCAAATCGAGTGTTGTACTGTCTGGTTTTGTGGCAACTTGACACAAGCTAGAGTCATCGGAGAGGAAATGCTTCCATGAGATCCAGCTGTAAGGCATTTTCTCAATTAGTGATTGATGGGGGAAGGCTCAGACAATTGTGAGTGGGGCCATGCCTGGGCTGGTGGTCTTGTGCTCTATAAGAAAGCAGGCTAAGCAAGCCAGTAAGCAGCAACCCACCATGGCCTCTGCACCTGTTCTTGCTTCTAGGTTCCAGTCCTGCTTGACTTCCTGTTCCGACTTCCTCCAGTCATTCACTATAATCTGGAAGTGTAAGCCAAATAAATCTTCTCTTCTCCAACTTGATTTTTGGTCATAGAAACAACAGAACCACAATAGAAATATTAACTAACAAAGTGTGCATTGGGTTTGTTTGTGTCTCTTGCCTCTATTCTTAGGGAAGACAGGGACTCCCTTGCAAAGGAAACCTCAAGTTCATTCCCAAGATTTGTTCTTATTGGACTGGCTGTAGTCTCTGTTTTTTTTCTCAAGTGCTCTGCTGATCTAAGGAATGAGGTGTGGCAATTGGTCAGGTTTGGAGATGTAGGTTTCCCTAGGTTAGGGGACCATAGGTGGTGGTGAAGCCTACGTAGCTACTTCAGGCAGAGGAAGACAATGGAATCTTTCACAGGAGAAATGGTGGACCAGCATCAGAGAATGATGGATTGGAGGGTGGAGTGGAGTGGGGGGAATGAATCCATTCAAGTTTCAGAACAGGTTGATCCATTTATAATGTTAATATTTTAATACTCATTCAGTGACATGAGTGACTTGTGGGAAGTGGGAGGGAGACGTGATCATGCATTCTAAAGCTCTCAAAATACGACCAGCCGTAAACAATTATTTTATGACTGTTCTGTAATGTCTACACATTGCCTAGTTTTTGCCTTTTGTAAAGAAGCTTCTTTCAAAATATATTTTCTGTGAGCAGAAGAGGTGGCTTTGTGGTTAAGAGCACTGGCTGCTCTTGCCGAGGACCTGGGCTCAGTTCCCAGGAACTATGCGGTGGCTTGTAACTGCCTGCAACTCCAGTTTCTGGAACTCCAATACCCTCTTCTGCATTCTGTGGGCACCACATACACATGGGTGCACATGCACACAAGCAGCTACTTACAACACACATAAAATGAAGTAAATAAGTCTTGAAATATATGTATAAATAGCTCCTTTTTTAGCCATGTTCTCTCATAACAACTGCCTACTGATACCCTTGCAAAAGCCAGTATTTGAATTCAGCTAGAGACATGAAAGGAGAACAACGGTTACTTTTGACTCTTCATATTTTCTCAACCATGATGACTGTTTACTGACAACGGACAATCATTTGATTTAAAAGCATTGATAAAAATGTAGTTTCTGATAAATACATTTATGAATAAGGTTATCTTGTGCAATTTTGTATATTCCATATATTTTTTGACATTTTAGAATTTTTTAAAAAAACAAATGGCCTTTAAAAGATTTCAATGTTGTATTAGGATTCACTAACACACACACACACACACACACACACACACACACACAGAACACACACACACACACACACACACACACACACACACACACACACACAAAGAATTATTATGCTCTCTAGGTTGGGTTCCAAATCTCCTGAAAAGAACTAGGTCTCTTTTTACATCCTTGTAAACAAATGAACCACCTCATTATATCAATAAGTAAACATCTCCCGCCCCCTACTCTCTCTCAGTGTCTCAGTGTGCAGGTCTCAGTGTCTGTCTGTCTCTGTGTCTCTGTGTGTCTCTCTGAGTGTGTGTGTGTGTGTGTGTGTGTGTGTGTGTGTGTGTGTGTGTGATTCTACCTGTATTTATCTTGTTTTTCTACTGAATTCCAATTTCTCTTTGATCATCTAATGATCCTGGCTTAGTTTTTTTCCTTGCTCACAGTTAGGTTAATGAACATAGAAACAAGGCATGGGGTAGCACTAAGTGCTTTCTTCCTAAGATGACCTCATTCATCTCAATCTTTGCAGCATTTCAATGCAATTATGTGTGTTTAAAGTGGGTGTGGTCTTGGTTTGCAGTATCATTCTTTCTTACTCCCCAGTCTTTACTACATGTGTTCTGTGCCTTTTTGAGTTGATCCTGCCAAATTTTGTCCAGTTTCTTTGATGCCTGTTTACTGCTGTACTTGGGTGTGGGGAGAATGGATTAATTAATACTCAGAGACAGTTTTGAAGATAAAAGCACTGTGTTCATGCCACCGTCCACTCTCTAGTTCCCTACATCTCCAGACTTTACAGCATAGAGGTCTCCCTCAGTCTCAGCTTCATAGACAGAAGCTCTGGACTAGGTTGCTTTATGGGACTTCCAAAGAAAAAAGTCCTAGGTTTTGCAGTGGAGAATAGAATAGACTTAATAGAAATGCTTTTCTCTTATTGGATTTCCAAAATTATAGCCAGCCCGTAATAGGCCAAACTCCCTACTTTTGTATTCGTTTTGAGTAATGGGGGATAATATATGCATATGTGATTTATTTTCTAAATCTTTCTTGTGACCTAGAATGACATTTCCATGAAGAGACACTGTCCAAGTTTGTCATCTGCAGAACCACACCCCAGCTTGCTCGAATTCTAGCCTCTGTCACTTTCTCTGAAGATGACACGTCTTCCCTCTGTGGTTCCAGCCGCACATTTCTGCCACGCTTCTCACATCATCCTATGATCTCCACTCTTGTCTTCTGGAAATCACATTTAAAAAAAAAGAAGAAACATTTTTAAGCTTGAATATCTCTTCTAGTATCTAAATGCTTCCCAACCAGTGACCCGCACTTTCCTCTGAATTAACGCAACACAGCTTGAGCTGATTTGGATGAAGCCACAGGCTTGAGTGCAGCCCTGCTAGCACTTCTCAGGGAGCTCCTGCTCCCTGACCCCAGAACTTACAGACAGTTCCTAAGCCTGCATCTCTCACTACACTTCGCAAATGACCTGAAATGGCTTCCTTTATTTTTTTGTAAGTGGAAGGATAGAGAAACTTCTGTGGAAATTGCAAAGACGTGTATACAATCCAAACCAAATGAGGGCCATATTTCTTCATTTTCAGAGACAGCGGTGAAGATTCGTAAACAGATGTACAGCCAAATAAAGTATTGCTTTGGTACACTCTGTCTCCGTGAAAATGCTTCCCTAGTTTGGGCTTGCAAAGTGAATGTTCAGGTCTGAGATTTTTGCCTACATGGTTTATTTATCCTAAAATCTTGCTTGGAAAGAAGTGATTTATTTCCCTCTTTTTTTTTTTTCCATTTATTTTTCTACTTGGCTTAGGGTAACTACACAAAGCAGTTATCATAATTAGTGTTTGAAAAGCACCTGTAGCCTGTCACACATATAACAGACACCTTTCTAGAATATTTCATTTGATGTTAATTGTAGTTCTCTAAAGCAGATTTTACTATTCCCATTTTCTGGATGGAGAAAGGGAGGCTCAGAGAGGTCATTCATGTGGTCTAAATCTAGGTCGCAGAAATCCGTGCTCTGCTCATACTCTGCCTTCCTTGGGACTCGCTTTTGCCCTGGAACACATCATTCTCAAAGCACCTGAGTGTTCGAGTGAACCTGGGTATCCACAGAGGCTGATGGGAATATCAGCCTGAGGTATGCTTGGATGCTTAATCTCATCCAAATGATGCTGACATCCATTGCCCCTGGATCTGTGCTTTAGTCCCTCGCTTCATGTGGGAGGAGTAATTAATAGCTCGGTTATAAAAAGCTTCCCTATGGACTCACATATGGAAATCAAAGAAACCAAAGCAATATTGAAATGTGTCACCAAAGGTTATTTTTATTTCTTCTGATTGTGTTGCTTGAGGCTTGGGATGTAAGATTTGCTATGATTATCTTGTGACACTTCCTGTGAAGGGACACCATGACCACGGCAACTCTTTTTTCTATTTTTTTTTTTTTTAAGGAATAGTTTAAATTTTTAATTGAAGCCAGGCATGGTGGTTCCCACCTTTAATCTCAGCACTTAGAGAGGCAGAGGTAGGAAGATCACTATGAGTTTGAGGCCAGCCTGGTCTACAAAGTGAGTCCGTGACAGCAAAGGTTCCACAGAAGAACCTTGTCTTGAGAAAACAAAAATAAAACAAAAAAGAAAAAAAAAACCTGAGCAAAATTTAATTGAATAACAGCAAATAATAATGAGTAATTGGAAGTAAATGTTCTCCTACATAGTATATTGGGGGCCGGGGAGGAGACACCAAAAGCACATTACAAGAAAAATACGGTGTTTTGAAGAAATATAGGTCACAATAGACTTGTTTTCTTTGAGTGTTCACACAAGCATTCAGAAACCTCTCCCTCATGACTCCATTCCAGGACAGTATTCCAACAATATACATTAAGTACGTTTATTTTGCTCTAATTAAAAAGTAACAAAATGTACATAAATAAAAATGAAGGAAACCCTTTTTAAAATATGGGAAAACAGACACACATGTAAACACATACATATACATGGTATGTCTCTACACCATATGACTACTTGATGACCAAGAAAGGCAGAGAAATTCATCAGATGTCCTGGGCCAGGATTTACAGGTAGTTCTGTACCGGCTGATGTGGGTGTGAGGAACAAACTCGGGTTCCCAACAGCATCAGTACCACTGAGTCAACTCTCTAGCTCACAAAGATGTCATTATAATGCAGAAAGTGAAGATGCCCCTTTACTCGTTCTGCCTTCTATCACTTGTAGGTGATGATAGTCCTTGCTATTTAGGCATTGAGAGATTGAATAGATTTCAATCCATTTGTGAATGGACATTGCGCACTGGCTCTATTATAATCATTAGCACAATTCTTTTGACATAAAGAAAATGAAAGATTTAGTTGTGTAGAGTTGAGTCCAGATTATTTTAGATAAAGTTCCATAACGCGATATATGTTTTAAAAAAATTGTTATTTTTATTTCATATGCATAGCTGTTTTGCCTGCATGTATATCTGTGGGAGGGTGTTGGCACAACAACACTTATAAATGAAACCATTTAACTGGGGCTCTCTTACAGTTTCAAAGGTTTAGTCTATTGTCATCATGTCAGGAAGCATGGCGGTATGCTGGCAGACTTTGACAGACAAGCTACTCTAAAAGTGACTTGAGAGTTCTACATCTGGATCCAGAAGCAGCAGGAAGAGACAGACACTGGACCTGCCTCGAGCTTGAGCTTCTGAAACCACAAAGCCCATCCCCAGTGACACACATGCTCAGACAAGGCCACAGCTACTCCAACAAGGCTACACCCACTAATCTCTCCAAAGTAGCCACTCCCAATGACCACATATTTAAATATATGAGCCTATGGGGGACACTCCTGTTCAAACCGCCACAGACACCAAACAGAAGATGCTCTTTCCATATATTAAACAAGCTGTTTTGGTATCTCCTCTGCCTGTCCTTGCCCTCTTTCTGGTTTACCGTCTTTGGGTCTCCTATCTGGACTCTAGATTGCTTCTCTGCTCTGACGCTGTCTGCATTTCGATGGTGGCATACTAACGATATGAGCACCATTTCTCTCTCAGTCCTTTACCCTTCTGCCTATTTTTCCTTTTACTCCATTGTCATAAGGTCTCTGTTTTTTCACCTCCTCAACTAACCTGGTACACAAACAGTGGCTGTGCTGTTCTTGGCTTCCTTTCTTTTCTTTTCTCATTAAAAAAAAAGATGTTTGATTAAAAACAAATTATGTGCATATGTTTGTGTGCATTAATGTATCAACCTGGTGCCCTTGAAATCCAGAAGAAGGTACCAGATCCCCTGACGCTGGAGTACAGGCTGTGGCCCATATCAGATGGTTGTTAGGAATAGAAATGTGGTCCTTTGCAAATGCAGCAAGCATTTTTAATATTTTTATTTAAATAATTTATTCAGATTATGTTTAATTTGTTGTCCCTTCACTTGTATCTCCATTTCCCCCTCCCTTTCTCTTTCATCCTATTCCCTTCCCATGGGCCTGTGATAGAAGAGGACCTCCTCCCCTCATCATATGATCATGGCCTATCAGGTCTCATCTGTCTAGTCTGCTTCCCCTTCCTCTGAGTGCCACCAGGCCTCCTCACCAAGGGGAGGTGGCCAAATAGGGGGGCACCAGAGTTCATGTCAGAGTCAGTACACACTCTCCACACAGCTGTGGAGAATGCACTGTCTGTTATCTAGATCTAAATAGGGGGTCTAGGTTTCCTGCATACATTGTCCTTGGTTGATCTGTCAGCCTGATTGTCTTATTGTAGGGTTTCAGGACCCACTGGATCCTTCTATTTCCCCAATCTCCCACACTTTTCTCACTTGGAGCTCCAATAGCAAGTCCCAGCATCTGTCCCAATCCCTCACTGAGTCACGACTCTCAGAGGACATCCATGGCGTGGTAGTATCCAATTATAAGTGAGTATATACCATGTGTGTATTTCTGGGTCTGGGTTAACTCACTTAGGATGATCATTTTTAGTTCCATCCATTTGCCTGCAAATTTCAAGATTTCCATTTTTAAAATAGCTGAGTAGTATTCCGTAGTGTAAATGTACCATAGTTTCTTTATCTATTCTTCAGCTGAGGGATATCTAGGTTGTTTCCAGATTCTGGCTATCACGAATAAGGCTGCTATGAACATAGTTGAGCAAATGTCCTTGTTGTGTGGTGGAGCATCTTTTGGGTATATTCCGAGGAGTGGAATAGCTGGGTATTGAGGTAGCCCTCTTCCCAATTTCCGGTTTTTAATATTTTAATGGCTAAGCCATCTCTCCAGCTCTTGTTTCTGACTTTTTTTTTCCTCTCTCACATCCTTTCTTTTCTGTGTTCTAGCCTCAAGGACTTTGGCACCAGCACCTCCAGGATAATCTGATAAAGATCACTCCATGGTACAGAGCGCAGCAGTAGGAAGCACTTCAGATACACCCCTACTTTCCAAGATGTCTCTTTACAATGTGATTTTCTCTTTAATGTTTTTTTTAATTATAGTTTTGACTTCATTCTTTTAAAATGAAAGATGTAAAAGTAGCAGCAAAGACACTTCTTGGCGAGGGAAGGGAAGAAATGAAAGAAATGACCTTGGCCATCAGTCCTGCTTCCCCTGCCCTTGTGACAATGTAGCTACTCTCTTTCTCTGTCTCTCTCTGTCTCTCTGTCTCTCTCTCTTTCTCCTTATTCCCTGAAAACTTAATAGTTATGCATTCAAGTCTAATCTCTAGTTTTGATCCCTATATTTTAGACGGCAGTGTCTTGGGATCACGTTCAGTCTAGTTATACCCAGTCATTATAATTATCTATTTTGATAATAAACAATATTTTTGGTGGTATCACATTCAACAACGCTCTTCTAGAAAATAAGTTTGGGTTCTTCAGAGTAAGTAGCCAAGAGTGAGACTGATGGGCGGTATAACACATTTAATTTTAGTGTTAGAAGAAAGAGCCAATCTCTTTCAGAGTAGTTGTATCTTCTTCTTGTCCCAGCAATATACAGGTGTGTATAAGGGATCGAGTTTCTCCACATTCTTGTTAGGTTTTGATGTTGGCAATTTGATTCATTCAAATAGGCTTGTTTTGTAATAGTCTGAGATCAAACTTACTCAGCCATTGATTTCTTTTTTTTTTTTTTAAATTGGTAGTCTTTCTACCTGTAAATGTGACTAGTTTCCTCATTACAGAATGCAATTATCAAACTAGAATATATGTATAAGCATTATGTATGTTCCTACAGTCTTTGCTTATGCTTACTATTGCCTTACCTCTGTGTGCATTATTTCAATTTTTCGAAATTAATGTTTTCAGTTGGCATATATTATAATAATAGGTGTGTGATGGTTGAAGCTGTAAGCACGACAGGACTTAGAGTCACTGTGGGAATAAGCCTCTAGGCATGTCTTTGAGGGACTTTCTAGAATGCTTAATTAGCGTGGAATAACTGAGCTAACTAAGGCAGCTCCTGTTCTGTGTGTTGTGGTCCTGCAATAAATACCAAGAGTGAGCACTTATCTCTCCGGTTCCAGACTGTGGATGCGGTGTGGCCAGCTCCTTCCTGGTTCTGCTGTGGTGACTTCCCCCAGTGAGGGATGATACCCTTGAGCCACGAGGTAAAGCAAGCCCTTTGATCCTGAAGTTGTTCCCACCAGGTACTTTGTTACAGCTGTGAGAACCATCGTGAACACAATGGGTTTCATGATGGCAGTTTTTTACCCATGGATGGCACTGTGCTTTCCTCACACTCACCTCACATTACCCTCCCCTGGTCCTTCTCCTGCTAGTCCCCTTGTACCTCCAATAGCTGGCATTTCTAATGCCTAGCTTGTTTCCATGGATTTTTCGCTATTTGTGTATTTTCCTCAGTGAAATATCTATTCAAATCTTCTACTTTTTTCTTTAATTGTAGGCTTTAAAAAATTGTTGAATTCTAAGAGTGTTGTGGTTAATTTATCAATATGGCCTAATAATGTTTATTATCAGGCCTATACTTATTATTATGGCAGTATTTCCTAACCTGCAAGCAGTCAATCAAGACACAGACACCTGTTATATTTTAAAATAGCCTTAGTTATCATGGGGCAGGGAAGATATTTATTCCCATATTGGGGCAGGTATGGGATTTCTACCCCAATCCCACGCCATCTGCTTCTAATAATTTCTATCAAGCTACCTCCTATTCATAATCCCAAATACTTGCTAATAACCTCAGCCACACCTATCCCATTTGCCCTGCCCAGGTGTAATGGTCTTTTATTGGTCAAAAAGTTTAGAGTCTTAGGCAAGGCACAAGGTGGGGCACAGAGACAGCAAGCAGTAATTAGCATTAAAATACATCAGACCAACCTCCAACACAAGGGTCATTAAGATGGAATTTGTTGAATGACATTGGTAACTTCTTTTCATCTTCTTATTGGTCCAGAGCAAAAGTTTTATATTTTGATGATGTTTCTTGCTTCCTCTCTTTATTGATCATGCTTTTGGTATGGAGTCTAAATTTTTCCTTTCCACTTTCTTTTGAGTGCTGGGATTGAACCCAGCATTTTGTGGGTGCTCCACCCAGCTGAGCCTAAGAACTTGCTGCCTCAGGCAAATTCTGCAAGATCTTTTTTTTTTTCTAAAAATTGTATAGGTTTATATGATGTATTGCAGTCTCTGGTTCATTAAAATTAACTTTTGTTTTTAACATAAGGTTTAGATCAAGAGTCACACGGAATCTCTTATTTAGAATAGGAGTTAGATGATTAAATCAGAGGTTGGTTGAGTTTTTAGAAATACTTGGGTTTTATTTTTTAACTTAGGAGATGACTAGGACACTGGGAATCTCAAATGCTGGGTGAATCCAGATGAGAAAACGGAGACATCTCAGTATTGATAAAGGCAGGGGGAAGTTCTTTTTGTGTTGCGCCGGAGTGAAGGACACACATCCTAGACGGTCTCCGTTGCTGTGAACTTCACACTCGGTTATACTTGCCTTTTTAAGAGATGAATTTATTTCATTAATTTTACAAAATTACAGATATTTCTCCTTTGAAGGGATCTGACGTAGGCTTAGGCACAGGGTAGACACTGTCCTAAGAATTTTATATATAATGAATACTCTTTACTGAAGACTTGAAAGGCTTATTTATTTTTTAAAGTTATGCTTACTGTCTGTTTTGTGTGTGCATGGGTGTCGTGGTAGGTGCAAGTCAGAGGACAACGTGCAGGAGTCGGTTCTCCCCTTCTACTGTATGACTCCCAGGTGTCAAACTCAGGCCATTCGCCTTCACAGCAAGCACCTTTGCCCACTGAGTCATGGCCCCAGGCTAAGAGGCGTTTCATTTTATCATTTTCATTTCACAGACAAGACTGCTTGGGAACAGAGAGACTTATTAGTAATAAATCTGGGCTTTTACAGCTGGGTATTTTCAAGCCATGATCCAAGTTAGGCAAAGCGGTCTCTGTAGAGTAGGTTTACCCATTTCCCCACCAACCTTCTCTCCATTTTATCCTCCCAAAAGACAGCTCACCCAGTTTAGCAGACACACATGGTAAGTAAAATAGAACAGGACATGGGGAAAAACCGCTCTAATAATCCCAAATCTCTATTGTGATGCTTTGGGCAACTCCATCAATGGACTTCAACCTCCCCATTGGTGGATATATCAAGAAAATACCTACTGTCTAGTGAGGTGATGGATGGTGATGCTGTCATTCGGGTGGAATCCAAAGGGTGTGGTCTGACAAGGGAAAGCTAGCTTGGTTTGAGATTCCACTGGTCATTGTTTTGTACATTCTTGTCTACTCAGGAATGGTGGCAGTGACAAGTCCCTCTCACATGCTTCTCCTTCATTTGGTAAAGATAGAAGTGGCCTATCTACAAAAGTCCCTGGGAACCTGTGATGTCATTTGACACCCAGGTCACAGCTTTATTTCTGAAGCAACTTTACTCTTAGTTTCCATTGTATCCCGGAATGGAATGGGCATTTATAGCTCACTGGTAAGTGCCCCGTGTTTAGAGCAGACAACTGGGAGGCTGCGTGAGGCATACGTTCCGAAGACACCCAGAAAATGCCTGCCAAGTACACTGGAAGCCAAATGAACGGGCTGTGTTATGTGTTGTGCGGTTAAACTGTGCGTGATTTTTGTCTGAACAATATGTATTTCCTTCTCATAGAGGCACTACCAGGGTGTTTCAAGCGATGCAACGAGCGAGCTGTTCTAAAAATATCTGAAGTAAAACAGCAGAGGATCCAGTTCAAGGTATAACGCAAAAGATACTTAAGCATGTTTCCTAAGCCAGCTCGGGATTAAGAGCACAGAAGTGTAGAAAAATAGAAACAGAGAGAGATCATATCTGTTCAAATTATCTTGGTATGGATAACAATGTAAATTTACTTTTTGTGAGTGGAGAGATGTTACGGAAAATCTGGGATCAAGTCCTGCACCTGCTCACTGTGGCCCCTATTCTAGTTCCGTATTCTCTGTGGCCCCTCCCCCTTAGTCTCTGGATGATTGCAATGGTTGCACACCCAGCGACATAAAGAGTAGCACGTGGAGGCCTGGCATGGTGGCACACGCCTTTAATCCCAGCACTTGGGAGGCAGAGGCTGGTGGATCAATGTGAGTTCGAGGCCAGTCTGGTCTACATAGTGAGTCCAGGACAGTCATGGCAACACAGAGAGACCCTGTCTCGAAAAACAAAACAAAACAAAACAAACAAACAAAAAAGAGTGGCACGTGGTACAAACACGCCTGGCACAGGGTAAGTCCACAGAATGCACAAATTTTTATCTGTGTTTTCTATACCATGTGCTTCTAAGTCAGCTTCTCAAATGAAAGGGATATGTTAAGATTTTCCTATAATATATAGATATTTGGGTTTTTTTTTTTTTTACTGGAGCTTCTCAGAGTGTCTGCAAGGAAGAAGTATTTAAAAAAATTCCATTTCTCCTGTGTCATCAATTTTCTTTCAGACATCAATCTTTTAGCATTATGAATTTGCTATTAGAGCTTCATTTTTTCCAATTCTTTACTAATTATATTTTTTGTTCCACTGTATGATGGTTTTTGAAATTAAGATCTTGCCAACATTTTCTAGAAAAACAATACAGAGAAGACTTTAAAAGCTTAAAAAGATTTGCCCAGGTTGTAAACCCTTTTAAAAATCATTTTTCTTTTTTTTTTACATATACATTTATATTATTATACATATATACAATATACTACCTACTGCAAGAAGAACCACAAAACAATCAGGGCTATTAGAAATTCGAATACGTTCCTTAAAATTGGCCAGCCACTGTCTGTGAGCCAACAGCAGATCACATGACATTTTGAGGGTCCTCCTGTTGCTGGTACCCATTGGCCTTTTCAGTCTTTATTGGACATCTGTTGCTCAGCATCCCTATTCCTATGGGGATTGCCCCTCCTCCACTCCATATGCCTCTGGTGAGGTTTCAAAGTAGAGGACCTTGCTCCTTCTGAAGACAGGGTGCATCTATCATGGTCCTGGCAGGAAACAGATGGCGCCCTCAAAGTGGGAAACCTAAGGACTATTTGATGAGAGTATTTCCATGTTGTGTGTGTGTGTGTGGGGGGGGGGTGTTTACAGAAACAAGAGCTCAGGAGAGGAACAGTGTAATATTTGCTGCTTGCCATTAAACTGAAGACCAGGGAGACAATGGTACCCAGTCCCCAGAAGGGCTGCTGGCTGAAACACAACAGACAGAGGCACTACCTGGCAGTAGTTTAAGTTTTGAAGAAGGATGGTTCAGGGGGCAGATTAAAAGGTAACTTAAGGATGAATGCTGTGACTTTTTCCTTCTCACATGTTCTAATCCCATGTGGCTCAAGCCCAGCTGGAAGCCAGAGCAAAGGGAATCCTGGGACTTGTCACAGAGGTGATGGGGGCTGGGTGGGGTGCATCCATAGATACTAGGGATAGCCGTGGTGTCTTTGTCTGGAGGGGGTCCTTCCTGGGAGAAGAAAGTGACAGTAATAAAGCTGGAATTACCAAGTGAGTGGAGATGGTTGGCCTACGGGACACCAGATGCTGCTGAAGAGGACCTATGCACTGGACACCTGTAGTGATTGGTGTAATCTCAGTCATGGTTAGTCTTTCTTGTGAGAATTCCTTCCTTGAAGGACATAAACAATGTCTATCCTTCCTCCTGAGGGTCTAACAACAAGCCAAGGTACAATTCCACCAAAGCCACTTTGGGGAACAAGTGAGTTTATTAGGCTGACTTACAGAACTTAGGTGAGGGACTATTTATAGTCCCTCAACTCTAAGTCCTTCACTGTAAAAGCTTCACCCAGCGTGGATGATGGCTGTGGTGAAGATGAAGGCTTCTATTTCAAGTCCCTTTTCCCAGCCTGTATCCTTCAGCATCTCTGAGAACACCAAGGCTGTTTGCGATTAGGGAAGAATTGCGTACGAATGGATGGGACCTGCAGGAGAGTGCCAGACTCTCAGTGAAAGGTCCAGGGATTTCCCCTACTCTCTTGTTCCTGAGAGAAGATCAGCATCCAGCTGGACAACCTGTTATGATCTTTTGTAAGCAGGCACAGTGGATCTGGTTAAGAGGGTGCCTGATTTGCTCAAAGGATGGCATCGTACAAAAGCCATATTGTTCATTTCTTTCTCAATTTTGGTCATAGTCAGGAAAACACCAGGGGCCTTTTTCCTAATCTCTTCCCTTACAATTGTGATAAGGTATAGGTGATTTCAGGATGCACCTGAAGCTGGGAGTTAGGATGCCCTTTAGTGGGGAAGCCAACACTCTCCTGGTAGAAAGGGTTTCTGTTTACTGCCAGGGATATGGGATGTTGGCTTTGGGCTGTGTCTTAGCAGGAAGTAGGACTTCATGGAAATGCCCTTCCTTGTTGAAGCAAAGGCATTGATTATCAGTATGGGGAGTTGGGAAGCTTTCAAAGACTCTTACCCCGATGTCATATTTTAGGAGTAGGAACCTGGGTCTTTGTATGGGTGTACTCTGTGATGCTTCTAATGTCCAAGGGAAAGCTTGTCATCTCAGGTCCTGATGTCATTCCTGCCCCACAGAGGAGTGAGATAGGAATCTATGAAGCACCTTATTCTCATACGCTATTCGCTGGTCTTCCAGAGAGTATTTTTGAGAACCACCAAGTGTTGTTAAGTAAACTCCCTACTGTCACACAGGGTCAGAGGACAGACGAAGCAAGACAGGTACCCAGGGTACACATTTTCTACATGGAGAGAAAGTTGGGCCGCAACAATGAACCCCTCTGTGCTGTATTTTCTCCTTCACTGTAGTCTATGTTACATGCTGTCTAGAATGCCCCATGTGTCATCTGGAGCTTTTCCCCAGCAGGTTCTAAGAGTTTTGGTATTATTTTATATTGGACATACTTACCACATTGGTACAGATGACAGTCTCTTCCAAGTGGTGTCCTCTGGCTCCTTGTACAGCACTTAATCTCTAGAGATCTGCAAGTTCTCTTTCCAGTAATCCCACAGTCAGCTCCTTTACCATCAGATCAAATCAGTCCAAGTGTGCATTCTAAAGCAGAGGGTAGGTGAACCTCTTTTTCAGTAGCTCTGGAAGGTAGCTTCCTTTCTGAAGTGCATTGCTAACTTCCAGTTATAAGCAGATGCTGTGTGTGTGCTGAAAGTAAAATCACTGTTTTCATATGGTGTGGCTACAGGGTCTCATTTTATGATATGGGTTGACCTTTTGGCTCTCAATAACAGATTTTATAGAAAACTGTGTTCATTTCCATTCACGAGTAAAATTTTGATTCCACAGAGAGTTGTCTTCATTTCCAGTCATGGAGCGAAGAGTTTTATTTTAAGTTTGTGTCTGTATGTGGTGTGTGTGTGTGTGTGTGTGTGTGTGTGTGTGTGTGTGTGTGTGTGTGTGTGTGTGTGTCTGTATTTTGAAGTAGAAATTTGATGTTATTTCTTATCCAGAATGAACACTACCAGTTCTTTAATTGTGAGCAGTTTCTAAACTCTGGACCAGTCTAAGTGTCTTTATTTGAGGAGTGAGTTTAAAGACGATTGTGACTTTTATTGGTGTTAAGATGTGCCTCGCACTCTGCAGTGCTTAATACAAATCAAGCTATAATAGCCACTTTGTCCTGATCATACAATAAAGCCCTGGCTTATCACAGAACACACCACACAGCTAATGCACCATAATTCTAGCTTCAGTGTCAAACATTTACCACATAGCATGTGTCCTGACTTGACCCCTCTGTAAAATGATACATACTGATGAATCCACACAGAAGTTTCTTTCAGAGTTGGCTATTGGTCATTGTCTGCTAGGCTCAGATAAAGAAGACAAGCTTCTTGGAGTCAGAGAGAACCAGAGGGCATAAGAGCTTGAGAATATGAGACAGTAACTAGTTGGACAGTGCAGGATCCTTTCCCTGGAAGTACAATGGCACAGGGTGTTCCCTCATCTGCTCAGGTCTAGATGACGTCTAAATCTCCTTGCCTCTAGATGTTCTTTGCTGTTTTTCTAGGGAAACAAGGACACAGATGCACTGCCCAAGGTCACAGAATGAATCAGCATCTATTTGGAGATTCTGATTCCTAAGCCTGGGATGTGGCCTTCGGGGGGGGGGGGGGGGGGGGGGGGGGGGGAGGGAAAACCATTAGAACTTCTTTATTGACCTTTTTTTGTTTGCTCTATTTTGTCATCCAAAAAAAGCTTTGGAAATTACTTTCTCATCACTAACACTATTGATTTTCGACTATTGATAGGTTTTTTAAAAAGACATTTGCATATAAATTGAGCAGGCTCAGGGATCATCATTTGCATTTATATTAGCTAAAGGCTTGTTGCCATTAATTATTTACTGTGTTTAACTCTCCTGAAAGTGGGATTTTGGTCTACACTTCATAGGTGAAGCAGATTTCTAAAGGCAATGCCGGAAACTACCAAGTTCAAGTTCAGGATGGGTTGGCATCTTAAGGCCACTAAGCTTGTGAAAAGGATATCTTTACCCACGTGGGCACTCCTCTGAATAGTGAATGAGTCTATACATAGATTTTCTTTTATACAAATACTATTGTTTTGAAGTTTCACTCTGTGTTGTTATGGAAACCTCAGGTTCAATTGTGCTAGCATGTATGGTTAACTTGTGCAATGAAAATTTTTCAGACGTTCACAAAAGCAGGGATGAAAGAATTACAGAGGACACACATGAACCTACAGCAAAACAGCAAGCTGCATGTGGATGCTTTTCTTCTGTCTATGACCGCCTACTTGCTTTCTGTTTGATTTTGCTTGCACAAATATTTTAAAGTAAATCCTTGATACTATCTACGTCTTACCAATAAATTCTTCAGAGAACAAGTAAAGACTTAAAATAAGAATGCCAGGATCCTGATGTTGTCATCAGCCCTTCCATGGTTAGCATAATCATCCGGGTCACCTAATCCTAATCAAATGCCAACATCTGTGGTTGTTTTGTTTCAACTCCTTTAGTTTGATGAGAATTGAGTAACAACTATGGATCAGAAACAAGGATCACACAGAATAAGCTACTTTGTCCCTGACCTGGACATGTTCATTGTCATGCAGAAAAGACAGACAAAATTATCCTCATGTACAGGGCAGCAAAGGTTGTTCTAAGTTCTATATCTTATGCAGTCAATGTACAGGTGACGTTGAGGGTTCAAGTCGAAGCTAACACTAGTGAAGGGATGGATTGCTGTGTTTCTGTAATTCTATTTAGTCTCTATTTAGCTTGCTAAGTTCCCTCAACAATTCAATAAAGCAGATACTCTCTCCTTATCTCTGATCTGTAGGTTGAAATCCAGATTGGTTAAATAATGTAGGTTTTGAAAGGTCAGAAGACATTTTGCAGGATACTGGGCAGTGAAGAAAGCGGCCAGCATGCAAGTTGACACTGCCTGACACATAAGGGCCAGAAAGGGGGGTGAGTAGGAAGGAAGGGGAGGGTTCATAGGAGAGATTTTGGGATAGCTGGAGATCAGAAATGCTTGATAAAGGAATTTGTATGAGTTTTTAAAAATAGAAAATATATATCACTGAAAGAACATACACAAGCATATATTCATATACATACAAATTTATGTCTTATTTAAATTTTTTTAATTCTTTGAGAATTTTATACAATGTATTTTGGTTATATTCACTCTTAATTCTTCCCCAAAACCCACCCCAGATGCACCTCACATCTCTATCCTAACTTTGTGTCTGTTTTTAATAGCACATCAACTTCAATTTGTTCTGTTCACATACTTCTGAGAGTTGGGCCCATCCACTGGGGTGTGGTCCACCCACCAGGAGCCATACCCTTAAGATAAACTGATTCTTCTTTTTATCAGAAGCCATCAATTGTCCATAGCTCATCAGCTAAGGGTGAGGGCACATGAACCTCCATCCTGTTTCATGCTAGACAGTTGATTGGCTTGATCTTGTTAAGGTCTTGTGCAGGCAACTACAGCTGTTATGACTTTGTGCCTATAATGATCCTCCCATTACACACAGTTCCATTCCATTCTTCCCTGACTTCTGGCTCTTGTAATCTTTTCATGTGCTCTTCCAAGATAGTCCTTGAGTCTTGGAGGAGGGATGCATGTAGAGAATCTACCTGTGGCTGATCACTCCACAGACCCTGATTCTTCATACTTGGACCAGTTGTGATGGTCCATATCAACCACCATCCACTGTACAAAGGAACAAGTCTAGATCTTTCAACTAGTGTATTTCATCTGCAGTGACTGTAGAATTTAGGAAACTAGGAAGGAACCATCGCGTGGGTAGGTGACAAAACATAAGGGAGTGGGGCTAGAGAACATGTCTGCTTTTCTGATGAGATCTGAGAGCTGCACTGAACTATGGGTAGGAAGATATAAATTTAGGGCACAGTTTGATACTATGTCCATTCATCAAACTAAAACATAGGTTTGCCCCTGGGCCCAAGAACTCTCAAACATAGGTTCTTGTCCAGATTTGTAATACCAAGCATGTGCTTCCTCCTGTGGATTGGGTCTTAAATCCAATCAGGAGGCAACTGGCTAGCTTCTAATATTTATGCCTCTGTTGTACCCATGGTAATATCTTAAAATGCCTGTCATTATTGCAGTTCATTCTTAGGTAAGACTGTTGGGACCTTTTCTCCCTTGATAACCTGCATAGGACCGTCAAGTACTAGCTAGCCTGCAGAGAGTATGCTTCTTGGCCAGTACTGACTTGATTTTTCTTATGACCAATGTATATGGTATCTTCAGCAATAAGGTCTTACAGTTAATTTCTTCTGGGCAACCCAAGGCAACAGCAATAGGCTGAATTGTTTTGAGGTTGTTTTTTCAGGACACCTCTAACTAACAACCTGAGGGGAGCTATCCCACACATGGCACTGTTTGTTTGCCTTTATATTTGTCCTCCTATGGCTTCTAGGATGAGTATAATTCCAAGACCCAGAAACTTAAATGGCACATGTTCTCCTATGCGAATTTTAGTTTTAAATCTTTAGACATGTGCATTTCATCTGCAGTGATTATAGAGTCTAATAAAGTAGGAAGGAACCATTGGTGGGGAGGTGACAGAAAAATAAGGGAGTGGGGCTAGAGAGCACAGGTGATGGGACTGGAGGTAATGAGGACAGAGGTTTAGATGGGAGGAGAGGAGGGGAGGGATACAATCACATTTGTATTGTAAAAAGAAAAAGCCATTGCTGCGCCCCCCCCCCCCCCCTGTAAAAGATAAAGTGGGATAGAAATTTCCTGGGAATTCTCTGGGAAAGAGACTAGAAATGAGAAAGTCAGGAAAAAAATTTAAAATATTAAAATATGTGTGGTGTTAATGATTGAGCCCAAGACTTTATGGATGCCGGGCATGTGCTCAGGCAACGGAGCTGTATCTATCCCTGGCCTCCACCTCAATTGAATTTGTATCACACTGAGTTTTTAAGGCTTCTCAGCGTGTTCTTTTATTATTATAAAGGCCAATTGTCATGGGATATTGTAAAGCACCTGCTTAGTGTATGCAAGGCTCTCAGTGCTAAGTCTCAACACTAAATACATTCTAGAAGATTTTGGAGAAGACATGAAAAAGGCAAGAAAATTCTGTAATTCTAGGAGAGGAATCTTCTTTCACTTCACATCAATGTTTTATGGTGTCTTTAGATTTTCACAGCTATGATTTTGAGTGAGCATATTCTATCCAATAGTGATGTGGTCATTAGCTATCTTTCCACTGTGGGACAGCCAGGTTATTCACACATGGTTCATTTGTTTGTTTTTACATAAAGAGTAATGTTTGTTTATGTTTATGCCAAACTTTTATGCCTATACCAGAATTGCAGCACTCCCTTAATCTCCAGGTATCATGACTACAGCAATCTCTGACATTTTCCACTTTAGCTGTCCTTTTACGCTGACATGCAACCAATTAGTAACAGAAAGAGGAGACACTGAAGTTGAAGACTCTGGTGTGCAATTTAGACTTGCTCTTATATTCTCCATTCACCACAGGGTCTTTCAGATAATAATGCACCAGACATGTTGACTGCTAGACTTGGCCTGGGTCTGTATGGCATGTTAACCTATGAGGTTAATCATGAGGCCTATGTTGTTTTTCTGAATAGTCTTCCCTTAGCACAGAGGCCACCCCTTAAATCTACTAATAGTTACCTTGATAACAAAGAGGAAAAAAATCTATGGTGCTTAGAGTTTCCAAGGTGGGAGCAAGCTGTTCAGATGTTGACTATTTTGTGGAAAATTTCACTTACATACCATTCAGAAACTCATTACACCAAATCCCATGCACTGTGTTCATTTTTAATGTGCCCCTAAATTGGTCATTTGAATTCATTGTGAAGAGTGCTGTGGTGTGGTTGCTTGGGAACCTGGGTGTAAAATGCATGGTATTTAGGGATTATAGGTAAGCTGACACCATGTCTAATGAAGCGGTGAGCTAATGGATCCAATCAATTATTCACTCTTCTTTAAAGTAATATGATAAGTCGGCTATGTGGTATGAAAATACTGGGACCCTACTTAGTGCTACACATCAGGTGAGTGTATAGGTGGTAGGTAAGAAAAACTTAGACAACTGGAGGAGAAAAATAGAACCCCCAAAGAAAGGATGATAAGAATAGAGGGTGGACTTACAACCAAAGGAAAATATTTAAGTCTCCAATTTGAATTATTAAATGTTCAGTACTAATGTCAGTGGTTCATTAACCATCAGGTTGAAGGTGAGTAAAGTTTGCTTCTCAAGACCCCATGGCTAAATGTGTCCAGGTAAGCCATTAGAAGCCAGAAGCCAGAGACACAGTACATGTTACAAATGTGTCACCCTAGACCCAGACATCTGCCTCTGATAAGATGAAGTGAACCCGTATTTCCTCACCTCCCCAAGGAAAACTGAGAAACCTCCACTTGCAGGATGGACAGAATTTCGATGTGGTTATTGAGTTGATTCTGGGAATGCCATGCTCCTTTTAAGGTATTCAGAGGTGCCATTCTCAGATGCCCACCTTAGAATTCTTCCTAAAGCCTTACAGTTACTGGCCTCGTGTACAGAGTTGGCAACATCAACTCAAGCTATTGTGATGTTCCCTTAACAGTCTTTCTCTTGAGCATCCTGGAAAATAATTGTGAGGGGACAAAGAGAAATCCAGGCAGTGTGTGGGCTGTAGGGTGAGATGTGAGATGCAGGAAGAAAATATGAGTTCTTCTTATTCATTTAGTAGATGGCCATCTTGTGTGGTTGTGTGGCAATGTCTTAATGTTCTTCAAGGATTCTCAATGATTCTAAACCACTGTCATCCCAGGGGCTCAGCCCAGAACCTTGAAAACATGTTGCGATCTGAGAAATGGGCATATAGTCATGGGTTTCAATGAATTCACCATCTAGTTGAAAACTGAAAGTTTGCACCTTTTAAAACTCAAAATGAGAGATTAAAAACAAGCCATGTCAACATGAAAACAACTTTGATTATCCCCAGTCATGAGGAGGGCGGGGATAGTAACACATTGACAATGAATATAGTGACTGTAGAATGAGGGCCCAGGCTGCTGCTTGAGCAAGTCTTTGGTTATATATCAGTACTTGATATTATACCTAGGTTCTTGAGCATGCCAGACAAGGACTACAACACTTACATGTATCTCCAGGCCACTTTTAACTTTGTGTTTTGAGACAGTGTCTCACCAAGTTGTTCAGTCTGTTATCCAAGTGACCCTCAAACTTGTCATCTTCCTGAGCAGCCAGAATTACAAGCGTGAACAACCAGTCCTTTTCCAACTGGTATGTAGATGAAGTCCTGTTTCCAATTTATACAGGCTATCAGACTCTGCCTTCATTTCCCTTTCTTCAGTTTGGAAGTAATCAGAGCCCATGTACCCTGCGGTATACACATTAGGAAGGGTCATGATGTATCGAGTTCTCGTTATGATACATGAGTGTTTGTTATATAGTGATCCCTCAGTAAACACTACCACAGCTCAATGGACTTCAGCTTCTGGGTTTAACAACATGCATTTTACCACATATTTTAGGTAGGCTTTCTATTGCTATATAGAGACACCATGGCCATGGCAACTCTTAGAAAGGAAAATGTTTAATTGGGACGGGCTTATTTTACTTCATTATTATCATGACCGGAAGTATGGTGGCACACAGGCAGCCATAGTGCTGCAAAGGTAGCTGAGAGTTCTACATCTGGATCCACAGGCAGCAGGAAGAGACAGTGAGACACTGGCCTGGCGTGAGCCACACTTCCTAATAGTTCCATTCCTTATGAGTCGACAGGGGCCATTTTCTTTCAAGCCACTATACCACAGATGCAATTTTCCTAAAAATACATTATTATGTATATAATGTATATTTTGAAATTTGAGCAAAAACTACAATAGTGTTAGCTCCCTGCCTAACAGAACTTTGGCTTTCTCACACCCTGTCATTTATTTGTAACTATAACCACCAGGGAACAATTAAAAGGGCTATATTTAGGAGGCTGGGACCCCAGGGACTTCTTGCTTTGTGCTTGATTTTCACACTTTCTCTTCAGAGTTATGACCTCATATTTCCTTAAAAAATACCCAAGTTTCTTGTGTTTCTTCTGTGGGTGGGACAGAAATCCCCTTTTATGGGAGCTGTGACTATGGTGTGCGTAGATGGCTTATGTGGGAGCTTGGTGAGAATCTGCCATTCGTAAGAAAGGGGCAGAGTTTTTCAGTTCTCCTCTTGCTCTTTAAGTGGCTTCTTTACCATCAGAACTACAGTCAGAGATGTCATGGTAACACTTATAGTTTCCATGGGTTTAGTGATTAGACATCTTTAGGAAAACAAAAAGGAAGCTAAACTCCAGAAATGAACAACTAGTTCAGCCTAGGTTTAATTTCCTTGGAGATCTAATGAGTTTAAGAGATTCATTGTGTGTTCAATTCTTCCATACAAGGAATCCTTTCATTTTGAACTCAATGAAGTTATTTTCCTACAAGGTTGTTATCAGAGGAGATCTTTCACTTCTATTTATTCTAATTGCTTACAGCTTTTGTGCTTGGGTATGTGGGGTGTGTGTGTGTGTGTGTGTGTGTGTGTATGTGTGTGTGTGGTATGAGTGTGCATATATGTAGGTGACTGTGCACCCCTGTGTGTGTGCATGTGTGCAGGCTACTGTATACCCTTGTGTGTGCGTCTGAGTATGTACTGTGTAGATGAATGTACTGGCTTCTTTGTGTGCATGTGGAAGCCAGAAGTCAACAATGGGTATCTTCTTCAGTCACTCTCCACTTTATTTTTTGAGACAGAACCTCTGACTGAACATGATGCTCTCTATTTGAACTAAGCCTGCTGGCAAGAGAGTTCTCAGGGTCTGCTTGACTTTGTCCCCTGCCCCCCAGTGCTAGGGTCTGTGAATGCACTACCTCTTAGGCTTTTACATACATGCTGGAGATGCGAATTCAGGACGCCATGCTTGCACAGTAGACATTTAGCTATTGAGCTATTTTTATATTCCCTGCTTTTGTTCTTTAGAATGAGTAATGAGTTCTTTATAATGATGTCACTCTTAATTGTTGACCCATATTACAAAACAGCGGTAAAATGGGATTCAGGACAAGTGTTGGAAGCGATATAAGCTTTAACTCTGGTGTCAGTGGCCGGTTGAGGGAAGTGAGCAGAAACTCATCCTTGCCAGAGGAAGAATTGTTATGGTAGATGGGTACCATGCTGAGGTGGTCATGTATGAGATCACTGGCCTTGGGAATTATCTGAGACTGCTGTTACATCCCTGGTGGACAGATCTCTGTCCCGTTCTTCTGAGGTCACATTGTTGGCCAGTGTTGTGTCCTCTGGGTGTTATACCATCTTCTTTGTTTACAAAGAGAAATAATTTGACCTGTTGACATTTAAAAAGAAAAGTAAATGTAAAATAATATATTTTATGATATGTAGTAATATCAAGTATTGTATATTTTATTTCCTATTAATACTAACATATAGAGTCATTGATTGATTTATGCAATAGGGATGAATTATACCTTATCCTAGTACTTCTAACTGAAGATACTAAAGTTTTTTTTTTAATATACAATATTCATTAGTTCTTTGAAAATACTATACAATGTATTTTGATCATATTCCATTTGCACATGTGGCTGAGTACTATTAAAATTGTTTTATTTATTAAAATGATTTATTCTAATCCTTAATGTCTTTATTGTTCTGTAATTAAAGAAGCTGCAGAAACCTAGACTTTTTATGAATGTGGCAACTCAGGCATTATTAGAAGTTCCAGATAATTAAGAAATAGTCAACTTAATTACCAAGAAGACTTCTGAATATAAAGCCATTAGCAAGTGGCTCATAAAGAGGCTGATAGGGGAACAGCACACATTCTATTAATCTTGTATTTCAGGAAGACACCCAATCCTGAAATGGAAAGGTTGACATTTTGCTGGCGCTTATCCATCCTTAGAGGCAACACTCACACCATATGATGTTGAAGAAGATGTTGTGTAATGCCATTTACTGGGGGATATCAGCAAACATTTACTCATTTAAAATAAGGAACTGATGACAGACCCAAATAAAGGCACCATGAACAAACAACTGGGCAAACCAATGAGTTTCATTATAGTTGCTATGCTGTTATGCTATGCTATACTATGCTATTCTATAAATACTATAATATTATAGGTGAAGAATTATTTGCAAGAGCAGAAATGACTCAATGACAGCTGAACCACACACGACATGGGTGACAGCTCACAAAAGCTGGAAATATGGTACTAGCAGACAGCTCAGCAGGGTTGAGGGTGTCCTTATAGCTCAGTTAGTCTGAGCCTCTTCCGGGCAACTCAACATGTTTAAGAGACTCTCCCAGACATTCATATTGATTATTTAAGTTTGGGAAAGTAGTGGCTTACTGTGTCTGCTCAGTCTCAAGGACTTCTTAAAGCTTTTGAGCTGTTTATTTCCCCAGTCCTAGTGAGCCTTCCAGAAGGATGGAATATTTCACTCCTGTTTCCTTCTGCGTTGTAAGAAGCTTGCATCCAAGCTGAAATGTTTTCTCCAGAGAAGGACAGCAGTTTGTGCTATTAATCAATCAACTCCAAGAGATGCTTTGAGAGAACTGTTGCAGAACAAAAAATTGCAAGCTTGGCTGTTCCTGGACAAGGCAGTCAGGACCCACTTGAAATTTCAGGGACTTTAGCTATTCTGAGAATCCAGAAGAGCATTTTCTTATTTCCTGGGTATGGTGCTTAGCCATGAAAATTTTCTGGTTCGTTGTCCTCCCTCTGTGGTGGGGGAGGGGACTCTGACGATGTGTTTAGACATGCATCATAAATAATTCACAGGGGTCTCTCATTCCTTGACATAGTCTGGCTCTGTGTTCTGGAGGGCTCCGATGTGGAGGTAAGGAAGTCTTTGCGAGAAGCATCATCCCTCACAAACATGTCTGGAATTCAACCATCAAAGGGAGGAGACCACAGGCTGGTTTCTAGGTGTTAGATGTTCAGGCGATGCACCGGGATTTCCCTGTCTTGGCTCTCACTTGCTCCCAAGATCCCGTAGTGCATCTTTAGGAACAATTGTGCATTGTGTGACATCGTTAGGTTTCTAGAGTCTTCAACCTCACTACTAAGGCAGATATTTCAAATGATTTATTATCAAGTAATAAACAAAATTAAGACCAAATTTGCTTCTTGCACATCCGAGCTTGGGCCTGATGCTGGGATCGTATCAGAAGTGCATACGCAGGTCAACAGCTTATCTTTAGTGCTCCACTCTCATCTTGTGGAGTAAGAGTGGTGTTTTGATTTAGAGATGTGGGTACAGAAAGGGGAGATACTGCCAAACCCGATCCTCTGGGCCATGAATATTTACTCCCACAACTGGTTAAGAGATTCAGAAGTCTTTCTTCACAAATTGATTAGCCTATGGAGACCTCAGGAGGAAAATTTGTTTCTAACCCTTTGTGAGCTAGAAAGAAAATTAATTTGCTTCTAGCACTTAGTGGGCAAATGATCTTTGTTTTGCCTGGGACCTGTCAATTTGGTCTGCAGATTAAATAAGGGCGTTTGGGGTGATTCACGTTATCAACTGACGTAAAATCAACCCCAGATTGATGCTGGAGCTGCCCGGTAGTCACAGACTCCCCAGGACCTAGGCGTAGATGCGTCTGGTGTAGAGGACAACAGAGGAGGATACTAGACACAGGAAGATCCAGAGCCGATGCTACCCCAGCATGTGCGTAACTACTCAAGCTCTAGAAGCAAAGGGCATTCAGGTAAAAGCCTGCACCCTGATGCTCGGCCAGAGGCATTGACACAGGGCTCTTAAGCAAATAGCAGTTACCTAAATGATTCCATATCAGGCCATATTCTGTTTTCTCTGTCTCTGCTCTTCATGTATCATTTTATAGAAATCCCTTCCCTGTGCATGCTTCGTAGATAAGACTTTTGGACAGAGACCCCAACCTCTATTTTAGGTACTTTAAAATGCACATCTCAGTCAGTGCTTAAGAATCAAGTGTTCCTACTCTTTGGGTTCCCACTGATGTTCCAAAGTTGACCTGCCTTTCTCTCCATTCTGTTTCAGAGGTGGGCATACAGATCAGGAAGAAGATCTCTGGTTTCTCTTGTGCTGTATGAACGGATGTGTCCATTGAGGTGGTGTGAGGAAGAGCGACAGGGGAGACCTGGCAGCTCTGAGCAGCTGGAGAGGGAAGACAATTGGGAGGAGGCCTGAAAATAGTAGAAAGGAGAGAGAAGATTCCTTCCAGAGATTGCCAATGGGGGAAAAGCTCTGAATTTTTCATCAGGTTGAAGGGGACAAGGAAATAAAGAAAAAAACTGAAGCCAGGAGAAAATTCTAGTTGAGAGGGAACACTTTCAGCCTGCTGATGTCAGCTCTTCTTTGCTTCCCTGAGAAGGAACAGTGCTTGTCAGTTTCAAGCACCAAGAGGCTTCCATTCTAACTCCCATGGCTTTCACATTTCACATAGCTGAGGCTGATCAATTTCAAAGTCCGAATGCAGTGAGCTCCAACAACACATTTGGATAAGGACGTACCATACCCTCAGCTATCCAGTGGTCATTTTCTTCAACTGAGAGACCTGGACTGTTCAAAGTAAGCACAATTATCTGAGCTTCTGAGACAGGTTCATCTCCAACTAGAAACCCTCCCTCGTTTTTCCCTCAGAAGGGATACTTGGCTACGACCAGACACATTTTTGCTTGTCACTACTGGTGTGAGTGTGGGCTGAGATGCCACTAGTATGTCATCGTTAGAGATTGCTGCTCACTATCTTAAAACGCACAGAATTATTCAGCTCAAAATGTGAATATGCTGGTGTTGCAAAAATGGAAACCTGTTTCTAATGTGAATCCAAGTACAACCGAGAATAAGGTGGGCATTCACAGTGCCTTCCCAGAGGGCACCCACTCTCCATGGGACACAAAGAATGACCCATCACTCTAAATGAGAGACGCATGGGAGAACAGCAAAATAAAAGGATCCAGAGGGTCCTAGAAATCTACAAGTAGAACAATATGATAGGCAGATTTGGGCCCAGGGGTCCCGCTCAAACTAAGGCACCAGCCAAGGACAATACAGGAGGTAAACTTTAAACCCCTTCCCAGATCTAGCCAATGGTCAGAATATTCTCCACAGTTGAGTGGAGAGTGTGATACGACTTTCTCACATACTCTGGTGCCTCACATTTGACCATGTCCCCTGGAGGGGGAGACCTGGTGGCACTCAGAGGAAGGACAGCAAGTAGCCAAGAAGAGACTTGATACCCTATGAGAATATATAGGGGGACGTAATCCCCCTCAGGAACAGTCATAGGGGAGGGGAATAATGGGAAAATGGGGGGGGAGGAATGGGAGGATACAAGGGATGGGATAAACATTGAGATGTAACAAGAATAAATTAATAAAAAAAAAAAAAAAAAAAAAAAAAAAAAAAAAAAAAAAAAAAAAAAAAAGAATGACCCATCGCTCAGGCCAAGTAGTGACCGTGATCATCTATCCAACTGCAAGCTCACAATATTTATTTTTTCAAGGTACTATATTTAAAAGAAATGGTGATTTTTTTTTTGAAAAATTGATTTCATTTCTTTCCATAAAATTATGCCTTTTGTGTGTGTTGATGAGTGTGACGTGTTATGGAAGACCATAGTGGACAAACACACAGAAAACAGCTTATTGGGTGGATTGCGTTTTGCATTAGCACAGGTGGCTCTGTCTTACATCAGAGCTCATAAAGTACAAACGAGTTCGAGTCAGACGAGAATGTACAAGGCTTGAACACTCAACACAGTGGCCTGAAGAAGAAATTGATCATTCATTATGAGAATGGTTACAGTTTGTTCCTGCCATCTCTAACACGAAGCCACAACAGTTTAAAATTTGCACAAAGGCATTCGATTTCTATGCCTGTAGAATTTGTCTTGGCAGCGTCTGAGGTTGGGAAAGGAAGTGGCACATGCTGTGGTGGCATCTTGCCTCCTCCCTGGCTCCTCTTTCTCTGATCACTCCATTTAGCCATGTTGAGAGATGATCTGCTCTTCAAAGGCTCTGAAGCCAGTGAGAATGAGATCTTCTTTAGGATGCTTCGCCACGTGCTTGTATTGATAAGGGAGCAACATTTTAAAAAATAGGATCTTAATAGAGACCTTTTAAGCGCTTATGAACTCACATCAATAGAACTAATAAGCTTATGGTCGCAGGCTAGTGTATGTGTCTATTAAGTAAAACTAATTTTACTTAATCTTAATTAAGTTTCAATTTCTATTTTGTCTCCTCAGTTCCTGCATTATTCTTTTAATTACAGCTTATGCTTAGCTTTGCCGCTATGGGAAACCAAAGTTAAGAAATAGAAAAAGAAGCACGGTGTAAGCAAACACGCTTAGGCAGCAGGAAACACAGGACCAAACCCAACTTGACTATGTGGAAGGTTGAGGGTGTGCCTGTGCATGAGTGTATTTGTTTACCCCAAGGTTGAATTTGCACAGAAACGGTCCTTCTCCTTGGTAGACCAAGGTCCTTTTGAACCAGTTAGGTACTTTTACTGCTTAGAAGTAGCTTACTCGAGTATCCAGGGTCATATTTTTGCTAGTATTTAGATATTGTGTAGTTACTAGGAGACCAGCAGCAAACTGCTGCACCCTGCTTCCTAAGCTGAACCAATTGCTTCAATGTAACTTCACAAAACTGCATGACCTGGGTCTCTCCCGAAGGAAATGACAGACTCTCATAGCAAATTTCACAACTGATCACTTCTTCAATTTTCTCAGTATATGGCCTTACTTTCTAATTTTTTTTTCAATTTTATAATATTAAGTTGCAAGGTTGATTTTTTAATTTCTTCATTCATTTCTCCAATATTAATAACTATGTTTAAAAAGCAATTACGTTTTGGTCAAAGCCTTATTGAAGACTTATTTCCTGTAAAAGAGGGAAGTTAGCCTAGAATAGCAAAGCACCTCCATCTTGCATCCGCACATATAGTTCTTGAAAAACAATTTGACTAGCAACCAAATGACTGAAGACATGTATACATACGTCCTATTTTTTAAATGTTGAGTCTGGACAGATTCTTTTATTATAATAGGAAGATGTACTGAAAATGTGTTCAAACATATTCAGATAATATACGTAGAAAATCATTTAGAAGGTACCAAAGAAAAACATAAATGTGGAAAAGAATTACTACAGGAATCAGAAAAAAAGGAAAACCTAGCCTCTTCTAAGGGATAAAAAAAATTAAAAATAAAAGGAAGAGATGTGTATGGCTAATGTAAAACAGCATCAGGAATCCATGTTTGATGAAATTGTATTTGGGTAGAAACAGACATTGCTGAAATTCATGCCAACAAGTAAGTCAATCTAGGGTCTATACAAAAAAACACAAACAATGAAACTGGTCCTATTATTATTATTTTTTCTTAAAGACAGATTTGAATTCTTACCAGGATACTGGTTGGGGAGGGCAAGGTTGACAATAAGGAGAAAAAAAAAAAAAATAGAGCATAAGGAGCCAAGTTGAGAATTATAGGAATTCCAGGAGAAAAATAAATGGAAAGGAGAGCAGAGGTAAAGATTCAAGTGTGTAATTAAACGAGTTTCCTGAGCTGGAAAAGAAAGAGCAGGCAGATGAAAAGCACTTAACATGTTCAAAGGAAGTTAAATGAAAAGAGAGCTATGTAATGTTTGAATTACAGGGATGGAGAAGAAGGAGGCTGTAAGCCATTCAAGCCGGGTGGGGGTGGGGGCAGCGGTGTGTGAAACAAAAGAACAAAGCTGAGCTGGACTTAGACTGACATCTCCCCTGAACAGCCTGGAGCTGCCTCAGTAGGGACACAAACACTAGCCTAATCATTTTATATTAGCAGACTTAAAGTGTGTGTTCCCGGAAAGTCAAAGCAGTTACGTGTACACTGAGAACATGGCTAGCTCCCTTTCCCCCCTCAAAAACTACTGGGTCAAGAAAATTTCATCTGGGAGATTCTGGAAGAGTTTTAAATGCAGGTGTGACATGCCTGTCTGTCAAAGCACCTGCTGGTGTAAGCGACTAGTGAGAGCGCAGTTAGCTTCGCGTGTGCTGGAAAAACCTGTCATCACAGCAAAGTCATGTGAACTGGCGACGTTAATGAAGCCACATGCTGCCTCTATGCAGTGTCAGCTGGATGAAGCTTGAGGGTTAAATATTTCCAACTTATTCATTAAAAGTTTTGTATAAAAGAGTGTGTGTGTGTGTGTGTGTGTGTGTGTGTGTGTGTGTGTGTGTGTGCGTAAGTGTGTTCCTCTGTGGACAGGCTTGGATGCCTGCCCCCTTGTCTCAGACAGGATTTTTTGTGTTGTTCATGGTTGTAGACGCCAGGCTAGCTGGCCTGTGAGCTTTCAGGGATTTTCCTGTCTCTGCCTCCCATCTGGCTATTAGGAGGGCTGGCAATAAGGATGGACCAATGCCTTCTCTACTTGTGTTCTGGGCACAGGAGTTCAGGCAAGCACTCCACCCACTGCTCTGTCTCCCTAGATCAAATATTTTTATTTAAAGCTATCACTCACTTGTTGCTGAAGGATGGGCTGTCTATAATACATTTATCTGAAAACACTTGTTTCATCTCTTGAAGTTTTCTTTTCTTCTTTCTTTCTTTCTTTCTTTTTCTTGAGACAGGATTTCTCTTATAACCATGGCTGTCCTTGAACTCACTCTGTAGACCAGGTTGGCCTTGAACTCACAGAGATTGGATGAAATTTTTATGGCTGTAGGTTCTAGAGTCAGATGTTTGGACAAGACACCACGCTCCATCAGCAGGATCAGCACAATACTACTTACTGCACTCCCTACACCTCCTCAAAGCCACTGGTCCAGCGGCTTAGCTTCAAAACCTGTAACATTCAAAGATTATGTGGTAGAGGTGACCGGAGCTGAGCTTTTCAGATCTTGCTTTGTGTATCACCCACCGTGCTGGCTGCAAGACTTGTATGTCTCCGGACACTACCTTCTAGGGTTTTCCAGCCCACTTTCATCACCAAGACCTCTCCGCTTGTGAAGAATTCCATCACGAAGAACCACTGGCTCGTAACGCCCAGCTGGGAATGTGCTACCAAGACAAGACTTAGGGCCCACCGTGGGAAAACAGGACAAGAACTGAAGGAGGTAGCTTTGGAACCATCAATGGAAAAAGTCTTTAAAATTGATCAAATGGGAAGGTGGTTTGTTGCTGGAGGATCAGCTGTTGGTCTTGGCGTGCTGTGCTACCATGGCTTGGGAACGTCTAATGAGATTGGAGCTATGGAAAAGGCTGTAATTTGGCCTCAGTATGTGAAGGATAGAATTCATTGTACTTCGCTGTACTTAGCAGGGAGTATTAGTTTAACAGCATTGTCTGCCTTGGCAGTAGCCAGAACATCTGCTCTCATGGACTTCATGATGAGAGGCTCTTGGGTGACAATTGGTGCAACCTTTGCAGCCACAATTGGAGCTGGAATGCTGGTGCAGTCCATACCGTATGAGCGGAGCCTGGACACAAAGCATTGGGCTTGGATGCTGCATTCTAGTGTGATGGGTGCAGTGGTGGCTCCTCTGACTATCTTAGGGGGACCTCTTCTTCTGAAAGCTGCATGTTACACTGCTAGTATTATGGGAGGTCTCTCTACCGTGGCCATGTGTGCACCCAGTGAGAAGTTTCTGAACATGGGAGCACCCCTGGGAGTGGGCTTGGGTCTTGTTTTTGTGTCTTCACTGGGGTCTATGTTTCTTCTCCCTACCTTGGTAGCTGGTGCCACTCTGTACTCAGTGGCAATGTCTGGTGGATTAATTCTTTTCAGCACATTCCTTCTGTATGATACTCAGAAAGTAATCAAACATGCAGAAATAACACCAATGTATGGAGTTCAAAAGTATAATCCCATCAATTTGATGTGGAGAATCTTCATGGATACATTAAATATATTTATGTGCGTTGCAACTATGCTAGCAACTGGAAACAACAGAAAGAAATGAAGTGACCACTTGAGGTGTCTCTGCTCACTGATGTCTTGATTGTTTAATAGGAGCATGCAGTCATTACAGTTTGCACCATCAAAACTTCTTGAAATATAGACAATAACCTGTAACTATGTTTACAATGTTCAGTAATGTGACCCTTTAAGCCTCTTTTTTCTTTTAGAGAATAAATTCAATATATGCCTTTCTATAGGCAAAAAACAAAAGAGAGAGAGAGAGAGAGAGAGAGAGAGAGAGAGAGAGAGAGAGAGAGAGAGAGAGAGAGAGAGAGAGAGAGAGAGAGAAAGAATATCATGGAACAGAGATCTGGGGGAGAGGGAGGGATGGGGAGGGGGTGGTATTCAGTGCTGTGCCAGATCGCTCTTGTTTCCTCCATTGCTCTACTCCTCCTGTGATGGTGGGGGGAACACGTGATGTGTTCAAAGTACTTTAGTGGTGTTCAGAGCCAGAGAAGCAATTCTCTGTAGCTTTGCAAGACTACATTAAATATCATCATGGTGCCTAACATTTAGCCCCATGTTTACCCTACATGGAGAACTGGATTAACATTAGTCTTTGCCTGTTCAAGCTCTCTGAGGTAGTGGATTGATGACCTTGGGCTCTGGTTTGGAATTTGAAGCTGGCTTTTGTATTTTGTGTTTTATTCCAAACTATAGAATGTGGCACGGTTCTTTCAATACAGCCTTTCATCTGTGCCGTAATGCCACATCTCATCGTAACAAAACCCTCCATGGGTTCCTGCCCAGCTTGCAAACTGTGCATTCTTCGTTAGTAATTGAACGTTCAGTTTTGGAGAGAGCTGGGCAGGTAAGCATGACTTGTAAAGAACTCATGGAGCATATTTTGATACTTATTTCTTTTTTAGCTAAAGAGTTTGCATATTATCTCTCTTTTTTTTTTCCTTTGAATACTGTCTTTTGTTTTTTTATTTATTTATTTTTTTTTTTTTTTTTTTTTTATTTTTTATTTATTTTTTGTTTTTTTTTTTTTTTGAACACTGTCTTTTGAATACTGTCAGTTGCACTCATTTTAAAAATCAGTCTCTCCAGCTGTTTAAAAAGATTTTTTTTTAATTTAGATTTTCTTTTGTCAGTGAGCATTCCTTAAGACTTCCTTAATTAAGGATTTTAATTTAGTGTGTGTGAGGTCACAATTATTATCATCCTTTTTAGTATCAATATTATTGAAGTAATCTTCCAGATATTAAATAATTAAAAAAAAAAAACCCTTTGAAGCTACTTAAGTCTGTAGTTTGCAAGTAATGATGAGTTAAAATTACTAAGAAAGCTTATTGTGTGCCGGGCACCAAGGTATGTGCTTTGTATATGTAGATTAGCTAAATAAATCATTCCAATAACAATAATAAGAAGGTACTACTTTCATGTGGACGTGTGTGTGTGTGTGTGTGTGTGTGTGTGAGTGTGTATGCCAGAAGATAATCTTGAGTGTCATCCCTCAGATAGTGTCACCATTTTTTAGGGACAGAACTCTCATGGGCCTGGTACTATACAAGCAAGCGAGTCTTTCTGGTCAGCAAGCCCAGGGATCTGCATGTCTGTCCCTCTTTGGACTCAGCCACTCACTGCCATGCCTAGCAGTTTTTTTTAAAGGATAGGTTTAGGGTATCAAATCTGGGTCCTCCTTCCTGCATAGCAAGCCTTGTGTGGATTGAGCTATTTTGCGAGAACCAGGTGCTGTTTTTAATCATAGGGTGATACTCAAATCATTTAAAAATTCCCCTCTCCCCTCCTCTCTTTCTCTCTGCCTTCCTTTGAGCTGCCAAGGATCAATCCTGTGGCCTCATGGATGGTATGCAAGTGCTACACCCTTTGCAATAAAACAAACAAACAGACAAACAAACAATTCGACATATTTATGGGTAAAGTGTGACAATTTCAATTCATGTATTCAACTTACAATGACTGGGTAATTGGCATGTTTACTAATAGGACTGCCATGACTTAGAGAGGTGAAGTGCTTGTACAAGATTATATAGAAACAGCATAGGTCTTGGCTCTGATCAGTTTCAAAGTCCATTCTTGCCACAGCTCCTCTGAGTTACAGTTAAATTGGTGGCTGTCAAGCAATTGTGCTAATTTCCGTGGGCTGACCCTGTGCCTAACAGCAGCAGGAATATGTCTTGGTTTCCATTTTCAGGGCCTTTGAGGAAGTTAGTCACTGACCAATGGGAGCCATCTATTGAGAAGCAAACAAGGCAGAATGAGATAAGTGCTGTGTGGAAGTATTAAAAACAGTCGCTCGGTGTGTCTGTCTTACCTTTTGCAAAGGTTTGTTAAGAGTCTTGCTTCTGTTTGGGATCCTGGTGGGAGGCAGACTCACAGAGGTCGACATGTGCAACCTGGAAAGCGTGTGTTTGGAGACATGCCTTTTCTGCACAACTATTAGCTGCTGTAGAAAATTATATATATATATATATATGCTCCTTATGGTGCATATTATAGACATGGCATTCAGATCTACAATGTCAAAACAGAAGCAAATAAACACAAACAGGAAGCTGCTGTGCCTTGTTTTCAAATCAGTTACTTCCTAGATGGTTTAGCTTTTAACATTCTAGAGAGAGGATGGTATGGGCAGTGACAGACCCCACCTCTCCAAGTCCTCTCTCACCACCAAGGGTGGGAGAGATGCTCATGGAGTTGGACTGGAGCCTCCCAGAGAAGGAATTCCTTTCTGTGCCCTGTTTTCTGACAAGCAGCTCTTGCTTGGTATCCATTTGCAAGGAAGAAGTTTGTTAGTATAACTGTTTAGATCCAAACTCCGTCTAAGGGGAGTTCATATATGTTATAGTGGCTTAAGCAAATCAGGATCAAAGCAGACAGACAAAACCAGAAAGAAACACAGCCAAACAAACTGGCATTCTTCTCTGAATTGTGTGCCGTAGAGTATCCTGGAGGCTTGCCACGTGTTCTGCAAAGCGCTGCTTTACTCTTGAGTAGAAGGAAGAGCCGTTAGCAAATACAAAGGAAGATAAATGGAAAGTGAGAATCAAAAATAAGCACATTTGCTTTGGACATGGGACTGTGTGCTGGCAGCCAAGTGTCTCCCTGTTGGGAATGGGGCTGTGACCCTCACTTGTCTGGAGGTCATAGCACCAAAGGATCAAGAAACCTTGCCTGGAGCTATGTCCTTGCATCAAATCCCTCCAGCCAGTTTGCTGGTTGGGTGAAAGTGGATTATGCCTAAGGAAGGGATAAATCTTTCCAGTGGTACTCAGACATGGATGGTATTTTCTGCTTCTTTTTTACAAAGGCTGATGATCCGATTTAGGAAAGAAAAGTAGAGATCAGGGACAAGTATAAGCTGTCCTAGCGATGATCTCTCTCCATTAATCTCTTAAACTCATTACCTTATTTCCTGTAAAAGATGCCGTTCATCAAAAGTAGCACGCCATTAGAATTTCTGGCTATTTTAATATTGGTCAAAAATTACATCAGTCTTAATCTTTTCAAAAACAATCTTTTGAAAAAGTCAGTGGCAATTTGTAACTTACTTAATAATCAGAAAGTCTGCATTTGGCATCCATCAATATTTAGTGTCTTGTATAATAGAGGGCCGGAGTAAAGTGCAGCATCCATGAAGGTTTTTTTTACCAAATTGTTATGTAATAATTGGTTTGTCTGTGCAGCTGTAACTTGTCAAGTAATAAAGCAGAACGTGCGCCTTTGAGACCACCAGTGCCAGAGATGTTGGGCGGAACAAGAGAGCATTCGGATCTGTCTTTGGGGTACGCCTTGAAGCTTCTTTGATGATCCCCGGTATGTCTTATTCAGGGTGGGATGTTTTCCTTCATGAGTGGATCAAAGGCTTCTAGTGCAGAGCTTGGAGTGTAGTCAGGAAGGAGAGTTTGTTTAGAATAATTGCAGGATAACGTAACCCCAAGTTTAAAAGTATTTACATCCCCCAGAGACCTGGTCTAAAGCACCTCGAGGTAGCACGTGTGATTGTGTACTTAAAACACATGCCATCTGGCTAGAGAAATAAAGTCTTTATGATCTGATGCTGCGGGACAAGGTGACAGTGTATTTAGGGGGAAGGGCCCTGGAGTGGAGATATTTGTTGGCCTTTCTTAAAAGGAACTAAGGCACTGCTGTTAATTGATAGTTGTCATAGCTTTTGGACAACCTGGCCTTTGACCTTGGGGAGGAACTCTTTTCCTGCCCTCCCTCTGCCTGTTTGTCACTCCCTGGCATGAATTCTTGCAGCACCCTTGACAGCTTTACCAGAAACTCCCTTTACTCACTGTCCCTGGACTCTGGGAGGCAGAGCTAAGCCCCCTAACTGGCATTTCTTCTTTTTTTTTTTTTTCTAGTTTACATTCTTTCACCAGAGAGGCTCCTGCAGGTCAGCACTCCCACCCATGCCTTTGAACTTCCCCTTCCCCTTACCAGTTCTCTCACACTTTGAAGGCTCAGCATGATTCTACACACCTGGCTGTGACTTCCCAAGAGGCTTTGCTCCTTGGAGCAGATCTTTCTTTCTTTCTTTCTTTCTTTCTTTCTTTCTTTCTTTCTTTCTTTCTTTCTTTCTTTCCTCCTTCTCTTTTTCTTTTTGGTTCTTCAAGACAGGGGCTTCTATTTGTAGCCTTGCCTGTTCTGGACTCACTGTGTAGACCAGGCTGTCCTTGAACTCATAGAGATCCTTCTGCCTCTGCCTCCCAAGTGCTGGGATTCCAGGTGTCCACCACTGCGCTGACTTGACATTAGCTTTCTTACTGTGTCCTCTCGGGCTCTGATCTAGAAAGCCTGGACTGGCTTAGGCAGCAACTGACCCTGGAACTCGACTAGAGACTACGCCAGAAGTTCTCAGTGAAGATGAATTGGGACATCTTGAAGAATCAGGGAGGCTGGCATTATAGGCTTGCATCAGCGTGGCCAGCTTGGGATTTCCTCAAAGGCCTACAGAAGCGATGCTTAGGGGTTATAGTGAACTGTCAACATGCTATTTTGATTTTCCTTTGATCATCACATTTTAAAAATGTATCCATGTTGCCTTTTCCTGCCTTTCTATAATGCCTTCTCCCTTTATCTCCCTGCAGAGAGGAGATCCTTACCAACTTGTTAAAAGACAGAGGCGGTTCATTTGCCCCCTTGTAGTCTAGAGTGTCTGTGTCACAGGCTAGGTGTTCTAAGCATGAGACTCTTGTTTCTTTATAGTTATGCAAGCAGCAAGCCTGAGGACAAAGCCATCAGAGTTGGCGTCTCACGAGGCTGCTCACTTCTACCTGTATTTGGCCACTTTCTTGCTGGTCATCTCAGGACTTGTTTGACTCATGGTCAGATTCGGATTGACTGTATTTGAATAGTTTCATCAGCGACTAAGGTTTTAAAAATCAAATCTTGTGATTACTCATATATGTCTCTCCATCTGGCTTTCTTCCAAATGCTAGATAACCTGAGAGGAGTGGACTTGTTTCTTCAAGTACAGCAGTTGATGAGACCCTATGCAGTGCATCCTTAAGATGGGGCGCCCACTTTCCAGGCCTCTAGTTCCCCTATCATATTCTTGTCCTCTAGTTGATTACCCTGGCTTCTGAGGCAATTGTGGATTTGATTCCCTAAAATATTGACGATATATGCTTACTTTTCTACACATGTGCTATCTCTGCCCTCTCTGTCCCATGGTGCCTCTTGTTCTTTTCCTTTCCACCTCCTTTTAACACTTTATGGGTTTCGTTGTCTCTGTTTGGGGTTGGGGATGCGTGTGCCGCAGTGTGTGTTTGTAGTCTTTTCTAACTTCCATGACTACCAAAAGGGCAGGTGCTAGGGCTTCTGGTAGTTAACGCCTGAAGATATCACAACATGTTCTATATTGTACCCCGATACAGCAATGAACATCCCTGGAAATATCAATAACGCTTGATATATGGCCAGAAGGAAAAAACAGATCCCATATCTGTTTGCAGTCTCAACTTTTCCATTGAATGGCATTTTGACGCCACATTCAAACACATTAGAAAACAGTACCCAGGATAGTTCAGATGTCTTATTTACTGTGTTCATAGACTCTTTTCTAAGAGTTTCTTAGGTTCAGGATTGGGGCGCAATTCTCAGGTGTATCTCAGATGTCTCCCTCCATCCTGTTTCACTCAACTGGGGAAAATGTCTTGCCTTTCTGTTTTATTTCAGTTTTGATCAATGCCATGCCCATCCTGGTTTGCTGCAGGAAGCTTCTTGATACATCTCACTTTTCAACATTCTACGCATGATCTCCAGGCCATTGGAATATTCAATATATTACCACTTTTTGTGGATCTTCTAGCCATGTTAGGTCTACTCTTCTGTTTAGGGGCAGAGGTTTTGTACATGTTCAGTTACTATGTATTCAGGACTGATTGGTTTAGTCAGACTGTCTAACAATACCATGTGCTTGCTTGGCTCAGGTCATGTGTACAATCCCTGCCCAGCAATTCAAATTCTTCCTATAGTTCCTTAACAAGATCAGGCCATTCATGAACAAGACTGGTGTTCCAAGTAGACCTTTATCATTTCTTTGAAATCTACAGACTCTTAGCATTTATGTTAAATGCTTATTATTTATTCTTTGTATGTTGACTTTCTTTTAATGTTATATAGAGTTTTAACCCAGATTGTAATTTCAGTGAAGTAGACTCTATATTTCTACCTAATAATAAATAGCACATAACTCAGAATCTAGGTGTAAGTCATGCACTGGACCTTCCTGTTCAGTATAGAATATAGATGGTTGGTAACATTCATGATAGATGATCAGTGAGTCACATAGATGCTTCTAGTCCTCGGAGGTGGCACAGCTGAGAGAAAGAGCATGGATCTTAGAGTTAAAAGATGTTGAGTTTCAAGCTAAGTTTTACTGTTTAATAGTTACATAGCTTCTGGCATATGACTTAATTAGTTTCTATTCACTTCATATTATTAATCTATAAAAATAGAAAGAAGACTACTTTATGGACTAGGTCATCACGGACATGAAATGACATAGAAAATACCTAGGATAGGTGTTACAAGTATGTGTGGGAGTTTTCTTTTGTCCATCAAAAGGTAGCATAAAGCACTTCTATTTGGAAGCTCATACTCTATTCTCTGGATGCTTTGAGTGGGTTGTTACAAGGCAAGGGATGATAAGGATTATCAGTGGAATTAGGTTTCCAACCAGTGTCTGCCTTGTAAAATCAGGGTGGTCCCAACATCATTAAGGTGTGGAGGATGCAGAAGAGGGATCAAAGTCGGGATGGGGGTCAAGGATGGGGAGGTAATGACCAAGAGAGTACTCAGAGTACTTTTACCTGAGAAAGAATCAATTTGCCATTGGTGGCTTTGAAAAATTTGGAGGGGCAGAGGACTCAAAAGATAAGGAATGGGAGGCAGTGACATCCTTTGGCTTGAATCCAAAGAAATGGGTTCTTCCATAAAGCTTCCAGAAGGTGTTTGAACATGAGCCAGCACTACCATCTTAGTTTGTGAGACTCATTTTGTACTTCTGACCTCCAGAGCATGGAGGTCATAACTGTTAAGTCATAGAATTTATGATACATTTTCTACAGTACCAACAATAAAAGAGTATATTTTTCTCATTATTCCCAAGATTATGTACTTGAGCTACCTACCTGAAGAAGAATGTGGAAGAGGGGTAGAATAGTTTCAATTCATCATATCAGGTACTTGAAAAGTGGTTTGTAGCTGGGGGCTGAAATGAGGATTGGATAGGAAGTTTGCTGTTGTTTGCAAGGTAGTCTGCTTCACTCTTCGGATTGATAAAAAGCTTCTACATTTTATTAAAGAGTCAGTTTGTATAATTGGCTTATTGACTAGAAGAGTACATCCCATTCTGTTGCCACTGTAATTAAGAGCTGTGTTTTCTAGCCATTATTCTTTATTATGAGTTAAAAAGAAACTACATATTTGCTAAGACCCATAATCATCATAATAATCTCATAATCATTGAACTGAGTCTAGAATTGGGCAAGGGAGACTTCTCATAGACATGCTAGTGATTTGAAATGGTATCGGTAGATATGGGTGGACTGTCTACTTGTTGCGATAGCCTGGACCACACTTCTATAATAAACTTTATATCATATCAGTTGCTTGGCATCTTATTTTAAACCGTAACACTTATGAAAACGATTAACTGACAATAGTGGATGGATAAAAAAAAAAAAGCACAAGGTTGGGGAAGAGATCAACATTACAGTGGACCCGATGCATCATTATGAATGAGATTTCTGCTCATGAGAGCTTGAAGTCCATCTAAAGATTTCTGAGGAGATTTTTTAAGTCATTCTAGGTTGAATTCAAGGCTTGGGTTATTTTTGTAATTGTTAAATTTCATTCTGTATAAAAGAGGTGGAATGGTGTATGACAAAAGTCTCCAATCATCAGGAAAAAACAGTGGCTTCCGTGGAACTATGGTCACTTCTGTTTGAGTCTCTCCTGTTTTCTTAGTGGTGTGACCCTGACTTATATGACCTGAGGTGCAGCAGATCGTGCCTGTACTCTTTCCTCAGCCATAACACTTATTCTTACGAAGCTCTTGACTTTCTAATATTCTGTTCTTTTACCCAGAGTCGTCCTATTTCCTCTGTTTCTTCTCACTGGCCAGGACAGCACTCCATAACTAAATCCTGCATCTCTTTCAACAGCCAAAGCCCTCAGTCCAAGCTCCCACAAAGTGATCTAGAGGCACATGCCAACCGGACGAGATTCATTTTACAAAATGCAGAGAAGCCATTTGACATACATACACAGCCTTTTTCTCTTATTAATGAACTCATAAGATATTTTCCATTGAGAAATAATTCAATAGAACTCTGACTGTTTTTGTAGCCGTTTTGTAGCCGAAAGAATTTTACAGGACCAGAATAGTGTCACTAGGGGAAGGTGCATCTCAACATAAAGCTGTGTCAAAACCAATTATTTGGGCTTTCAAGTACGTAGTGTCATGACTTGTTCTTTAGGACAAAGATTAGTAACTTTATTTATTTTTAATTGAAATTGAATCATATCACTTTCCCTGTCCTTTGACCTCTCCAGCCCCTCTCAGAGATCCTTATACAACTTCTCCCATGTGCCTTCCTGCCCACTCTTCAGTCAATCACCTCTTTTTCTTTGATTATTATTATTATATATGAAAGAAATATGTATGCATGCTTGTATTTATGTGTGTGTGTGCATGTGTTGTAAAACTATATAAGTACAGCCTCTTAGTCCATTTTATTATTTGTGTGTATATGGTTGCAGCGCTCACCACTCTTCTTTGGACCAGCAGTAAGGTGTCTCATTCCCAGGAAAGTCAGAGACTCCTTCTCCCAGCCTTCATTTTCTGTAATATTTTCATCTAGAGGTGGGAGCACTCCCACACCCCCATTTTTTCTTTCTATGTTAACATGTCCATTGATATTGCCAGTGTTCTGGACTTGTTTGTGCAACAATTTCTAGGATAGGCTGTTTCTCAGGAGACTTCCAAATGACTGGCTTTTTAAATCTCTCTCCTTCCTTTTCCAAAATGTCCCCTGAGCCATCAGTGTAGGAGCTGTAATGTAGATGCTTCCCCTTGGGCTTGGATCTCCATACTCTCTGCATTGTGTACAGCTGTGGTTTTCTGTGATGGGCTACATTTGCTGTAAAGAAGGGTTTCTTTGATGAGGGCTGATAACTACACTTACCATTGGATATAAGAATAAGATTTAGAATGTAGTAAGGAATTGTGCTGGCCTCAAAAAGTAGTGGTAGAAGGTTTTTTTTTTTTCCTAATGTCCATGACTTCAGTAGCCCCAGGAAGTTGAATGGACATTACACCCAGTTAGTCAGCTGCTGCTACCATGAACACAAGAGTGTCTCTTACTGAACCTTCATGAGTGCCCTGTAATGATGGCTATAGTCCTGCTTCTTAGGCCTTGCAGCTGGGCAGAACTGTTTAATTGCTTCCCTCCCTGGACAGCCTGCATAGTATTTTCTGGAATGATGGAGGCTAGGCTGCAGAAAAGAGGCTCTCAGGTCAGACCTGAGGTGTGTGTCCTAAGCACGTGGAGTCTTGTGATAGGCACCCACCCTCAACCTCTGAGAGGCCACCAAGGGCTGCATGGACAGTCTTTGTTGTTTTGGGAGTCACTTGGACTATCCTGACCAAATGAGGCATTTTATCACTGGCACATAATATCATTACTTTGAAATAAACTTTAGGAAATCCACATCTCTTTTGTTCTTCGGATATATAGTCCAATGGCTTTAAAATCAAATTTATAGTAGTGAGAGAAGAGATTTTTTTCTGGTTTGTTAAACGTTAAGTAGTCACCGGAAAGGAAAAGACAACATTTAACTGCATTGTTATCATTTGGAAGCCAGTAATAACCTTTCCTAATTTCAAACCCAGAAGCTCTTACTATCTTGTAGTCTATAGAAGCACAAATAGTTTGTTTTCTAACCTCTAACTTCTCTGTGTGCTGGAGGATAATGCTATCCATTTTCCTGTGTGTAGTTGTCATCCTGAGCTCTCAGAGATGACATGTCTGTCCAGCACCTTTCAATATTCATGGGATTTTACTGTTTCTGAATGAATGGAGGATTCTTATTACCCATCATTCCTTTCCTTTAGGAAGAGTTCCGTCTGTTGGATTGGCATGACCTGATGTCCAGGTCTCTTGCTTCCCTTTATGTCCCCTCTGGCTTTCCTTACTCCTCCTCTCTGACTGTCTGTGTGCCCTTGCCCTGTTGTCCTGCCCCTTCAGTCTCCAACAGTTCTCTGCCTGTCACCACTGCATGTCTAACTTCTATTACCAATCTTAACGGTTCACCTGTCTTTCATTTGGGGACCTCCAAGGTATATTGAGGATCCTGTGAATGCCATGGCCAAGATTTTTATCATGTAAGCCATTTGCAGTGGTTAGTTTCGCTTGTTAACACGACATAAAGTATAATCAACCGGCAGAAAATTAGAGGTAACTAAAACACAAAATACTTTTATGAGCACTTCTAAGTGTCCTCACCTCTCTGTACTTTCCTCTTTCTACGGGCGGTTCACCACTCTGACATGTTTAGAGAGAGAACCAGCAATGAGGGAAAGCTGCTTCTTGAGGGACTGAACTCAGTGTAAGTGGTTGACACATGAATCTTAAAGACAGGAGTGTCCTTCATTTGCTTAAAGTATTTCTGGCTTTCTTCTTGGGCAGTTAGCTATTTTAAACTTTGAATGAAGTTTAAATGAAATAAAATTTCTCTGATTGGAAATCAACACCCCCACTTGCATAAATTTATCCAGATTTATTGTTGTTCTGAGTCTTTGTTTCATTATTATATGATAAGCTTCTTGTGTTCCTTGCTCCTTATAGATTAAACGTTTTCTAAGATTCCCCTTGCTTTACCTTGTTTAAGAGGAAAGAGAAACCTAATCATACTTTTTGAAAGCCCAGGGACCATGATTACAAGTCTCTGGTCTTTATTACTAAAGAACCTAGATAATGTTTTGGCTATTTGTATTTGGCAACCCATGAATGTAACATTAATATAATTCCTGATTGTTTCGTGCTTCTTGCTGTATGTAGTTTATTTTACATACGTGTAGTAATATAAGTGTATATGCAAAAAAATTAAAAATTCTTATTAAAAAAAAGAACCTAAATAATGATATGCTTCTATCTCAAATTCCCAATGTGCTTTAATGAACCTCACCATGAGCTAATAAACTACCAATGGGCTTCCCTTAATCTAGAACATAGTTCTGTTCTTGTCTACCCACTCTCTTAACTAATAATAGAGAACAAGCATACAGAGATTACAGCACCTGCTCGACCACTGATAAACCAGGCAGAAAGAGGAAGGATACAACCTCCTACAAGGTGTGATCTGAAATATTTACAACCCAAAGCCTCTTGGATTTATTGTGTTTTGATTTTAGAATACTTCTAAATAGCTAATGAAATATAATATGCATGAAATCTGGCCATGAACATAAAACTCACTGACATTTCATAAATACCTTGTGCACATGTTTGAAGGTCATTTTATACAGTGTTTTTAATACTGCCAGAATTTTGACGGTGACATGTCACATGAGGTCAGATATGGAATTTTCTACTTATGTACAATAACTGTTGTTCAACAGTTTTAAATTAGTTCAACAGTGTTTTAAATTAGGGATGCCTAAGTTGTGTGCGCATGAGTCTGTGTTGAGAAAGGGTTTGAAGTTAGCAGGGGAAGTAAAAACAAAAAGGAGCTTTCCTATTTGGCTTTTAGCAAATGTGACCTAAGCCATATATAAGCTTTTTAAGTGGCTGTGCAGATTTAAATACAATTGTTTATTTGCAAACAAATTAAGTATATTTGTAGTCATGTGAAGAAAATGGCATATCAGAATTTTCCTAATTTGAATTTGGATTCTCAAAATTTCCAGCCTATGTATAGGCAGAAGACTCGATTCTCTCGGTCTCACCTTCTGATGAATGCTACTTATCCAAAAGATACCCAGAGAATGTGGCCTGTGTTTTTAGGCATAAAGCGTCCAGCATTTTGAGATAGTAGATACAATTTGATAATTTTCTCCCCATTAACCTATGTATGGAAATCACCTAGGTTTGTCCCTATAGTTTTGATTTAGAATAGTGCATTCAATTTAATACAGGTTCAACCCCTTGACCCTCACTGGGAGGTTTCTTGTTGTTATTTTTATGGCATTTCAGAAAGTATAGCTCTCCCTACATCTTCTGTATCTGAGTTACCTGATGTACTTGTTAAGGGGACATATTGCTGGCTCTCAGTGAAGGTCTGCTAAGCTATGATCCGAGAACCTTATCATCAAAGGCTGCTGCCTGTGACTCTGATGCACAGCAGTAGTACAGGAGTAGAGGAGAAATGTCAATGTTTTCCAGTGGTTGAGAGGAGTTCACACGACAGTGGAATATGGTGACACAAATCATCAACACTGAAAATAGGCCCAGATATGCATCTCTTTTATTTCTGGTAGAGAGAGGAATTAACATTTGATTTATTAGCATTAAAATAAATTAAGAATGCTTGACTAAGGATGGCCAGATAGTTTCTATAGCAATCTAATATGGCAGATAGTTATATACACTCATTCAATAAAAAAATATTGAGCCAATGAAGAAATTACTCTTTCTTGTCCTTGTGGAGAAAACAAACAAAACTCTGAATGGAAAATATTGTCTCAGTCTTAAGGGCATCTTTATCTGTGAGTGGAAAATGAACAAGGAAAGACTGAGGGAATGGAAGAACATTGATCCATAGAAGGTATAATTTTGATGGACAAAATGTTCAGTTATTGCAGACATATACTATTTCTAATTCAAAGTCAAGCACAAATGTAGATTTTTGAATCATGAGGCTGCCTATAAGAAATACCACTCTGAAGCTCTTAAAATTGTGCATAATTTTGACATTTTCTGCCAACTTTCCTCAGCGAAATGTGTTTTTTTTTTTCAGAGCTGAGGTGTGCTATGTACATAGCACATAGGAATGCCGCTACAGTGTTAGACTTCAAGTGTTTCTCATAATGACTGTATCATTGCATCATATTGACAGGGTCACAGTGTACTGAAAGGAAGAAGAGTGGATGGAGACATCTAGCTAGTGGTGTACATGCAATATTTTATGGAAATGAAAGAAAGCTGAGATTCATATTTAAGTGCTTTTTAAAGAACTGGATTTGGTGAACTTGAGAAGATAAAGAAAAAAGGATTTAGGAAATCCCTTGAGTGTTTTGGACTTAAGAAAATGTTTATGTTTATATCAATAGAGTAGGGCTGCCCTCAGACTTGGTCAGAAATGTTCCTTTAATTTTTTAAATATTTAGTCACTGAGGATTTCATACACTTATAAAATGTACTTTGGCTGCATCTACTCCCTAGTCTCCCATCTCCAGCTCCTCCTGGATCCCCTTACTCTTCAGGCCTCCTCCCAACTCAATGACTCCTCCTCTTCCCAACTCAATGTCTCCTCCTCCTCCTCCCAACTCAATGTCTCCTCCTCCTTCTCTTCCCAACTCAATGTCTTCTCCTCCTCCACTTTTTTATTTTCTCTTTTACATTTTTAATATATTTTATTAATTTATTCATATTACACCTCACTTGTTATCCCATCCCTTGTATCCTCCCATTCCTCCCTCCCTCCCATTTCCCCTTACTCCCCTCCCCTATGACTGTGACTGAGGGGGACCTCCTCCTCTTGTATATGCTCATAGGGTATCAAGTCTCTTCTTGGTAGCCTGCTATCCTTCCTCTGAGTGCCACCAGGCCTCCCCATTCAGGGGACATGGTCAAATATGAGGCACCAGAGTTCATGTGAAAGTCAGTCCCAACTCTCCGCTCAACTGTTGAGAATGTCCTGTCCATTGGCTAGATCTGGGTAGAGGTTCGAAGTTTACTGCACATATTGTCCTTGGCTGGTGCCATAGTTTGAGTAGGACCCCTGGGTCCATATCTGCCCATCATAATGTTCTTCTTGTAGGTTTCTAGAACCCTCTGGATCCTTCTATTTTCCCATTCTCCCATGCTTCTCTCACCTAGAGTCCCAATAGGATGTCATCCCCTCTGTCACACTTTCCTGGTAAGTGAAGATTTTCATGGAGCATATCACTCTTTGAAATATACCCAGAAGATGCTCCAGCACACAACAAGAACATTTGCTTAACCATTTCACAGAAGCCTTATTCATAATAGCCAGAACATGGAAACAGCCTATGTCCCCCTCAGTAGAAGAACGGATAAAGAAACCATGGTATATTTACACTATGGAATACTACTCAGCTGTTAAAAACAAGGAATTCCAAAAATTTGTGGACAAATGGATTGAACTAGAAATGATTATAATGAGTGAGTTAACCCAGAAGAAGAAAGAGTCAAATGGTATATACTCACTTATATCTGGACACTAGTTCACTTCTTTTAATAAATCTCTGAGACAAATTATGCTTCCCATGTGTGTGGTGTGGGCCCAGCAACTGGAACATGAACAACCTACTGAGGAATATACTCCTGAAAAACACTGATCGCACCCCCTGCTAATAGCTCCTCAGCTAGAGGTGGGTCCTGCTTGCCCCTCCCTTACAAAGGGTGGAATGTTGACTGGCCTGAACTTGTGTAGAGACCTACAGCTACTGTGAGTTACTGAGTGCAGGATTCTTGCCATTCAGGAGACACAGTTTTGAAGCAATTCTCTCTAATCTATGGCTTTATCTAATACCTCTTCTTCAATGTTCTCTAAGACCTTGGGTGGGAGAGGAGCTGTGATATAGATGTCCCATTTAATGCTGAATACTCCCCAGTCACTTCTTATCTGCACTTTTGACTTATTGTGGCTTTTGGTAACTACCCCCGAAAATGTTCATAATCTTCAACCATCAGGGAAATGCAAATTACAATTACTGTAAGATTTAATCTTACTCCACTCAGAATGGCTAGAATTAAGATGACAAATGACAACAAATACTATGCTATGAAAGATGTAAGGAAGAGAGAGTATTTATATTCTGTGGTTGGGAGTAAAATCTGGTGCCACCAACATGAAAATCAATGTGGAGATTCCTCAAAAAAGATCAAAATAAATCTATCATATGACCCAGTATACTACTCTTGGGCATATGTCCAAAAGATTCTATATTCTACAGAGACACATCGTTTATTCATAATTGCTAGGAAATGGAAACATCAACTCATGAATAGATAATAAAAGATGATATATATTCACAGTGGAATTCTAGTCAGCTATAAAGGAAAATGAAATTTTCAGGTAAATTGATGGAATGAAAAGATATTATTATAATTGAGTGAGAAAATATATTCAGAAAGACAAACCTTCATGTTCTCTTTTAGGTGGATCCAGAAGCCACAGACTGCTAGTCAAAAAACCTAGTACCAGGCTTGAAATACCTGCCCTGAAGTGGTTGGTCAGAGTTGTTTAAAGGTCTATCTCAAATCAATAGAAGCTAGTGGTGTTGCTTTTGAATACTGGCCAGAACTTGAAGTTAAGTCCCTGCTGCTGAAAATGGCACAGAGCTAAGTCACAGAACTTATAGTTACCAAAATGATATTAACTTGGAAGGCTCTAATCTGACGGCTAGCTAATCTGACGACTAGCTTTCACGATGTTAAAAGATGCCATGCAGGCAGTTGAGGAAGAAAAGCTATAGTCCTACCCAGTAGTAAGTCCTATGAACTACAATAATGACTGGCCCAGCAAAGTGTAGTGTAATAGTGACACTAATTTCTTATGGAGTGAGATGCTTAATGCTCACTCAGTGAGAATAAGCTGATGACTAGCTTTCATGGTGTTGAAAGATGATATACAGGCAGCTGAGGAAGAAAAGCCATAGTCCTACTCAGCAGTAAGCCCTATGAACTGCAATAATGACTGGCCCAGCAAAGTGTAGTGCAATAGTGACACTAATGTCGTAAGGAGGAGGTGCTTAATGCTCACTCAGTGAGAATAAGCTTATTTTGATATACTGTAAACCCATGACTACAGAGGTCATAGAGCCTAGAGAAGAACTGTTAAACTGATGCAGTATATAATTGCCTTCTAAATACTTATCTCTATAAACATAGGTTAGTGCCATGCTCAGTCCTCATCACAGATGTTTCTTACAGTGAATGGATGAGCTTCTTTCTGCAGAGAACAGTGGTTAATGCAGAGACTCACGCACGATCATGGGATTGAGACTCAGTGAGTATCATGTACTCAGCCCTTGCTGGAACCTCCATCTTATCCCTTTGAAGGCTCAGGTAACAGTTTAGAAGACCACGTAGTGGAAAAAAATGTAAGAAACAGTGGATGGAGGGGGGTGTCCGTGAAATTGTTTTTTTCTGGGTATGGCATGGCTGTTTTACTCAGGAACTCATAGCAGCTGCAGGTACTTGCATAAGGTCTACACAAAATGGACAGTCCAGCACAAATAAGGGGGAGTCCTGCTACCAACAGTTGATTGTTGCTGCCAGAGGGACAGTCCTTATCTTCCATGGCTCACACACCAGTGAGTGCTCCATGAGCCACACCTGTGTACACATGGGTGGCCCTTGTGAAACCCAGAGAGTCTAATACAAAACAAAACAAAACAAAACAAAACAAAACAAAACAACGACAAAACCTACCCAAACCAAAACCCCAAATAAAACAGAGAGACACAGTAGTAGTAGTAGGGGTTTGTTAGGGAGATGCTTGGGGAAGGGGAACTGGGACAAGAGAGTGTGGGGTAGTGAATATGATCACAGTCTAATACATACATGCATGAAATTGTCACAGAATGGACTAATTGAAAAATTAATAAAAGTATCCTGTGGGCATACACACAAAAAGAAAAGATAGGTGTTTAAGAAAACAAAATGCAAGGATGTCTATTAAATTCAATCAAGATAGAAAATGTAAAAGGAAGACCACTTTGGGGGTGGATGTTTCTCAAAACTGAGGTTTTGATTTTTCAGCACATGGGACATTTACCTATTTGTCTCAACTCAACCTTGTAATTAATGCTCATCTTGCAGCTTGGTGCTGTATAGTCAGCAATGGATAGTGCTTGCTCCTGTGGGTGTCTTAGACAAAAAAAAAAAATGCCAGATAAGGTGTTCGTAACTCATGGTGACAGTAGGAATGCTGAAGAGGTCTTAGGTGGATGTATAGTTTTGAAGGCCTTGAATCTATAGGTTTGGATGGCCTGCTGAGGGAAGCAGGCAAGAGAGAAGATGACAAGTAAGAAGAGGAAGGATTGATGGGAGAATTTTGTCATGGCTCTTTGTTAGATGGGTACCACACAAGACTGAAGCAGTGGCCAGGTGACCAGGTGTGGGTAGAGAGAAATCCAGAGACAGAGGTGTTTGGAGTCAAGGTCAGAAGTGATCAGGGTATACTGTGAGAACAGATATAAATTAAATCTTTAGAGATGCCCTTTGAGTCTTACTGTAGAGAAAACTGTAAGGATGTTTGAGGGCTGCCTATGCTCGATGAGGATGAAGAAGTGCTTAGAAGATGACAACCAAAACCAGCATGTTCCAGATGCTTATTCCTGATGAGAAAGGGAGTAGGAAGGAGACAGAGAGGCAAGGGATGGCAGGCAAATTCCACGACAGTGCGGAGAACTCAAACATACTTAGTGACAAAAGAAGGAAACAAGAAAAGAAGTTGATGATTGGATAGAAAAGTGCTAACTCATAGATCAGGATTCTAGAGAACATGTTGGATGGCTTTAAGTAAGTACAGGAGATTGTTCACTAAAAAAAAAAAAAAAAAAAGAAAGGCAGATTGTATGTAGGCAGAAAGGGCAAGCTAAGCAGGACCCTAAAGGGGACCAAGAATAGTGACATAGAAACTTAATGATGAGTAACACTTTTCATGTCATTAAAATCGCCAGTTCAAGAGACTGGAAAGATGGCTTGGTGCTTAAGGGCATTTGCTTTGCAATTGTGAGGACAATAATTTAGATCTTGGCACCCATGCAACAAGCCAAGTGTCCCTGTAAATGCTGTAACCCCAGCTCCAAGGGGGTGAATTGCTGGGGATGTTTGGTTTCCAGTCTAGCTGAGAAAACCAGAGGCCCTGGTTCATAGAGAGATTCTGTCTCAAAGGAAAAGGTGAAGCACAAAAGAAGAGGGTGCCAGTGTCCTCTTCTGGACTCTGCGAATACATAGGTGTGCACGTACATGTACAGGTGTATACGTATACTCGATCATGTGGCCACATTCATAGAAGAATCTTGATGAATTACAAGTCTCTATCACATTGATATAGATGGTGTATATTATTTCATATTTATTTCCTATAGTATGTTATAATAGCTTATTGGGTAAGACAAAAATAAGCACAGAAGTTGGCAGGGCTGAGGAGATGGCTCAGTGAGTAGAAGCACTTGCTATGTGAGCAAGAAGATCCATGTTTGGGTCCTCAGCACTCATGTAAAAACCGTCTGTGGCCGTGTGGCCTGTCTACCCAGAACTCAGGGACAAATATGGTGACAGAACTATTCCTGGGACTTGCTGGCTGCCAGCCTAGCTGGTGCACGGAGAACTTCATGATCAGTGGTGAAACTCAGTCTCAAAGAAATCAGGTGGAGAGTTTTAGACACCCACAGCCACCAGATGTTTCTCTTTGGCCTGCATATGCATACAGCGAGTGCGCGCGCACACACACACACACACACACACACACACACACACACACACACACACACACACGTCTCCCAAGTGAAAAAAATGTCAAGAGATTAAAAACAAATTTGACTTTGAAGAGCACACCCCTAGAGCATTTATTCAAATGAGGCGTGAACCTCTGGATGCTGCAGATCTCAAGAGAAACCCGATTCCAGGGAATTCCCTGGCATTGTCATTTTTGGAGAAATTGTAGCAAACAGAAGCTTTGCTGTGGAGTTTCATAAATATTTATCAGCCACGACTTTTACCCCAGGAGGTTAAAGATCTCTAAGTCATGGATGAGAATGCCTAATGCTCTGATTTGACCTGAATTAGCAAGCAAAAGGAAATCTTCAAATTTGCCACTACTCAGCGCAACCAAATAATGACATTTTTTTTCAAAACATTACAAGCTAATAAGTTGTTCTGGTCATTTACAAAACACTCCGGGTGAATAGTGGAATTACTTTAATCACTGTAATCCTTAATAAATTATTTTTTGTTTTCCATTTGGCTTTGTCTCAGAAGAAAATAAAATGAGATTCACTCTCAAAATATGTGAGGTTTTTTTAACTAGGTCAGTTTTAGCATCAGAAATGTGACTTCCTTCCTTGTTTTCACTTGTCCCTTGTTCAAATTTGTACTGCATACCATCTTACCCAAAGTTTTAGTATCATTGAAACAGATTGGTTTAGCCAGGCAGTGGTGGCACATGCCTTTAATTCCAGCACTTGGGAGGCAGAGGCAGACGGATTGCTGTGAGTGCGGGGCCAGCCTGGTCTATAAAGCGAGTTCAGGACAGCCAAGACTAACACAGAGAAACCCTGTCTTGAAAACAAAAACAAATAAACAAAAGAAACAGATTGGTTTTATTGTACAAGGTAAAACTAAACAAAGCAACAGCAACAACAACAACAAACCAGCTTTCAAAATAGTTGACTTCTGGGTGATTTTATTATAAAGGTAGACCACTTTATTAATTTAAAAATAGTGCATTCAATAAGTTAGTTGAAAGAAATATAGATAAAAAGTTACACATGTACTAGTGTTAATGTTTTGGAAACATTATATTAATTTGTGATTCATGTACTTAATTACATAGTGTTTCAGGGCAAATAACAAGCATTAATGTCGAATAAATGTGATTTTTCTCTTGACAATTTTCTATAGTCTAAGATGAGCAGAAATGCTTTAGTGTGTGTGGAGGATCATTTTACGTTTCTGTCTGTCAGCCATGGGATTAGCCATGGGTTAGTTACCTGTGCCACTAGTGCTGAGCATGTGCACAGCAGAGAGAAGAAGAAAGGTTTTCCAGCACCTGTTAATCTGATGAGCACTGATGCGCTACTTTGAAGAAGTTGTGGAATCACAAAGAACCTTGACAGTTTATCAGGGCTGCAAAGAAGTTTCATTGAACCATGGAGAGGAGCATGAGTTCTCGCCATGGGACATGGTATCCCAACATTGTGCTGACCAAGGCAGGGCAAGTCTAAGAAGCAAATCAAGTGTTTGGCTAAGCGTGCAAGGGTATCTGTTCCAAGTTTTATGAGCTTTGTTGCTTTAAAACATTTTTCTTTCCTGTTATTTATTTTCTAATCACAATGCTTCGTTTTTTACTTTTTAAAAAGTGACTTCACAAAAATCTGTGTTCCCTTGGAGCACATTTTGTAGTTTTCACTGGAAAAGGAGTTTACAGAGCCTTAAAAACAAGTCTTTCAGTTACTGTTACACTTATTTCCTAGGGCCCAGCATAAGGAAGTGACCATATGTTCTTACATATGTGTTGGTAGTAACTGCCCGTGAGCTCACTGCAGAGCAATACCGTCACATCCTTGCCCTGTTTTTCTGTCATAGACCCCTCAGTGTTCTGGAGTTCAGCTTATGTGAATAAGAAAGTAAATGAAGTTCAAATCCTTTTTTAAAATATTTATTTATTTACTTTTAATTTTTAAAATTAATTTATTCTTGTTACATTTCAATGTTTATCCCTTCCCTTGTATCCTCCCATTCTTCCTCCCCCCCCCCCCATTTTCCCTTATTCCCCTCCCCTATGACTGTTCCTGAGGGGGATTACCTCCCCCTGTATATGCTCATAGGGTATCAAGTCTCTTCTTGGGAACCTGAAGTTCAAATTCTATGATGGTTTAAGGACAGCTCTCATTCTCTGGGCACATAACCTTTTCAAAAAAATCAACTAAGTGGAGACAATGGTATATGGTAAAGCCATATATTGCACTAGTGATGGGAATACAAAGGATGTGTTCCATAAAATGGGTGTTTTTTTTTTTTTATCTCAGCAGCATACATTGACCTGTGAATATTGACCTTAGCTTGGTTTTTAGAAGGCTGCAGGAGACCATGTGACTCTACAGCCATGGCCATCTCTTGCACTGCCAATACCAATCCTCTGTCTACAGGCATGTACTCATAGGCACAAGGCTAAGAACAACAACACAACAAAAACAAAAATACCCACCCAACCAACCAAGCAAGCAAACAAACAAAACATTCTACAAGCAGATGAACAAACGTTTCTTAGGAGTGACAGACTTGCTCATGAACTTTCCATACATACTCGGGCTTGGAAAATGGGGAGCTGATAGCATCATCTTTGTAGATGAAGGACAGCTTGTTATTGCAGACACCAATTAGCAGGGTGAAGAAGGATCCCTGGTTTCAGAAGCATGCTGCCATTTTGAAAAGGTTCCGTAAATGGGGCATGGGAAAAGCTGTCCTAGATACTGTGACCGTATTGCGCCTCTGCATGTTGGGAAATATTTCTGTTCTGGTGGAGTTGTAGGTGATAGTGCTTGTATCTGTGCATTTGGCATGATAGTTGGCTAGAAGCTGAAAGGCTCTGGGAAGTAAAGCCCAAATCCCATACATTCAAGCCACTTGAAGCATATTTCCTTTGAGTTGTATTTTATCCTATGCAGCAGTGAGGCATTCCAACCAGACACTGTGTATATTTTCTCAGAGCTGTGATGCTCTTTAATCTTCGCACAGCAACAGATTCACAGGATTTATTTCCCCCAGTAGGATCTCCTGCGAGTTAGAGCCACATTGTTTCCCTGCATCCCACTTAGAGAAGCACTTTGTCTAGGGAAGTGGAACTAGCACTGAGTATGGCTTAGGGGGAAAAAGATGTCGTGATGAACTGTACTGCTTGGCAGAAAGTGGCTTTTGCTCAGGGCAGACACAAATCATAAGGGAAATATAATCCTTCATACCTAATTGATAAAAGATTTCTCAGAATACCCTATGAATTACGGACCCCAGAAATAAATGCTCTTGGCCTTGCAAGGCAGTAAAATCTGGGATAAAGCAGAATTATTCTATGGCAGGTTTGTTCATGGGGCAGTAGAACACACATGCAATTTAAAGACAAAACCAGTGTGTGACAATCTTGAAAATGTATTACCCTACATAGTAACTTTTCTGGCATGGCTAGTATTCTCTCGTCTTATATGTGCATTTTGGAGCGTGTTTAAGGACAGGCAAATCTAGCAGCATAAAGCCAACCAGGGCTTATGAAGCCCAAATCTTGATTTAAACTCTCCAAGGTGATGTTTTATTCATGTCAAATTAGGTATCATTTTCAAACTTTGCATTTTGATGAGATTTCTAAATTTAAACCCGTAAGTGAAAGTTTAAGAGTATTAAAGGTCTCCATATTTTGCCTTATTCTTTAAGCAGATTATGGCAAAAGGAATATCTTGTCTACCCTGTCTCAGTCTGTTCGTTGGTGCCATGAGAGAAGACCTGAGGCTGGGTTATGCACAGTGGTGGGGTGTTTATTCAGCTCAGTTCTGGAGGCTGTGAGTGCTGTACTAGGTAGTGGGCATATTGAGGAGGGTTATTTGACCTTATCACATGAAGGAGAAGTACAAAGGCGAGAGTATGCCAAAATAAAAGAAGCAGAGGGGGATGTCCCCACCTTCTGTTTCATTCCCAAGAGAGCTAGAATTCATGAATTCCAGAAAGACAACCTGTCACATGGGTCCCTGCACTTCCCAATGCTGGGGATCAAATCTGAGGACCAAATTTCAGTGTGACCCTTTGAGGAGACAAATTGTATCCAAATTGCACAAACTGCACTTGTTTCATAAGTCTGATGTCCTGAGTTTGAATCCCCAGATCCCATGTAAAAACTGGATGCACAGTGCAAGGGTATATAGTCTCACCTTCCCTATGGGGAAATGGGGGTGGAGGCGGGAAATTCCCTAGAAGGAGATAACTAACCACACACATGTACACCATCCTCTACTCTGTAAGTCAAGAAATTTCAACAGAACCTGAGTTCAAAGATTGATTAAAAACATAGAAAAAGCAGATAAATTCAAACATATGGTGTATATGGCTTCTATGAAACACCTGATTAATTATTGCTAGAAAGGGCAAATGTTCATTCACTTCAGCGTTTTAGAGATTCAGATCCCAGACAGTGTAGTTCAGGATTAGTTTGCTGAGGTCTGGCCCTTGGGTGCATCACCCCACAGACCAGATGGTAATGGCTGGCCTGTAATATGCTTCTGTCTCCAATTAAACACAGAGAGAAAGAGACCAAATGAGTCACACAGTCCATTTTTGAGAGCATGGTTCTACTGACCTTAGTCCCAAGTCCTACACATCACAAAAACACCCCCTGGAGGCCACACTTCTATGTACGGATATTTGGGGGTACTCATTCAATCTGTGGTGTGCATGGTTCTACTTGAAGTCCACTGAGGCAGGAGTGTATTCCAATTTGGTACTATAAGGCCTGTCTTCAAATAAGGAGATTGCAGCACAAGTTTTGAACCCCAAATGGGCTTGCTTCAGCTCCTCCCCTCTTTAAAGCTCAAGGTTCTAGCTGATGGATCTGGCGAGTGGCTCTACTGGCTCTATGGTTCTATGGCTCTATTCCCTGATTCCGTGGCTTCTGTACTCCTATTTTACCTTATTTTCATAGGTAACCATGGTGCTGAGTGAGGCTAGGGGTTTCAGTGTCTAGGTGCTGGGTCATTGTCTACAGCTGTGGACTCATGTGACGTCATCCTGTCGCCTCTTAAGTCCAGTGGGTTTGTGATATTTCTTAGAGAAACGTTAAGCCAGTTGTCAGTAACAAAGTTCCATCTAGACACAAGAGAGAAGTGTTGTTACCACATAGTTTCCAGAAACAGGAAGTTCGAAACAAAGGGAATCCCTTAGGCCTTACACACAGGTCAGAGTCTGGCTCTGAATCCTCCAAACTCGCCAAAGCCACTGACCCCCCAGGAGTGGTTCTGCAAAGGGGTTGAACTCACTGCTCTTTGTTTCTGTAATTGCCAGTCTCTCATCTATTTCCTTTGAGAAAGGGCTTATCTCACTATCAACTCATTAGTGACTTAATAAGGGTTAAGCTGATTATAGTCAATCCGCACAGGGATGCTCCCACTGCAGAGCAATTGCGCTAATGGTACCTTAGGAGGATACTTCTTGTGGCTCCATGATTTTAGCAGTTCCTGTTGGGTGTGATATGTCCAGGTAGAGTGTTTCCTCTCATCCTGCTTCTGGGATGCAATAATCACTTTGGACTCCACATTAGAAAAAGAAAGAAGTCAGGTGGTGTGAAGACACAAGTTCGGGGAGCCAGGAATAAAATTGTTTCTACGTTCCTATTTGGTTTTTGGCTTCTTACTTGATCGAAACATCTTTGGATTCCGTCTGAAAGGATGTGAGGAATAGTTCCTGAAGGGCACAGAGATTAGTTGGGGGAAGGGAAACTAAATCAGAATAAATAAGAAAGATTCACAATGACTACCCAGGGAGGAACAAAGGAATTTGAAACCTATCCCAATCCCTTCCTTTTAGTTTGTCTCCAAGAGCCTAAAACATCTGGTGAGGCATGTCAAAGACCCAATCAATCATCCCAGTGTTTGGTCTCCAGGATGCCAGACATCTGGAATAACTATGTTTCTCTTTTCTTTAATTAAATCAACCGAATATTTTGGTTTCTCACAAAATCAGCTTCTGCCTATACGATACACATCAGGGTTCTTTTGCAACCTTATAATTTTGTTTAGATATACTTTTATTTAGGTTGTAATCTCTCTTACTATAACCCCAGATTTAAAATGATTCGTCTATCATACAATGGTTAATATGGAAGTATTAACAAATAAATAAAAAAAACTTGACTTACACCCCCCCCCAGGCATACTGAGTAGCAGTACCTCTTGGCAAATGAAAGTGGACACAGTTACAGAACAGTGTTCAATAATGACAGAGCTAGCTCAGCAGAGATGAAAACACACTCTTTGATGTAAAGACATCTGGCACCAACAGTAATTTTAACTGTGTGTAACAGGAACATGCAATTTATATAATTTATGCATTCCTAGGTTTTTTAGTCCATAGGAATTTGGTCTGGTTTTCGGCTATTTTCAAATATTCTTTGCATTCCTATCTGGAATGGCCGCTGGGCAAGTTAAGGAGTGAAGGGCGTTAAAAAGAGACCAAGTGAAACCACGAACACATACTGGTTTAATGGAAGATCATATTTACTAGGAGAGAAATCAAACCTCAAAATAGACAAGACAATGTTTACAACTCTAAATATATGACAGAGAACAACTGAAGAATGTGGGCTGACATCTCAAGTCTCATACCTTCCTCTAAGGATGCCCACATGGGACTTTATTGGCAGACAAGAATTGCTTTTTTTTTAGGGAGATTCTGTTTTCTTTGTTTTTAAGGAAATGAAAGAAGAAAGTACTCTATGCAGCTGGAGGTTAGTCTTTAAGATAGATGAATTATGACTTTAGAATCCTTATTCTAACCACTGGAGGCAAATTAGCTAAATATTTTATATTCGTATTGTGAAACCTTGGTGATACATGTCCAAACATGATAGCTAAACATGATTTTACTAAAAGGAGCTTCCATTCCTGTATAGATGGAAAAGCTCATCTATACTCAGCCAGTCCAGTTGCTAACATGAACACTAAACTCTACTTTGAGAATAGCTTGGTGGATGCAGATGCTTTGTTTCCCTGTTCATTGACTTTGCAATATTTTCTGCTAAAGCTGTGGTCCCTCAGCAGGCAGAAGATGGCTGCTTGGACACATTTTACATCTAGTATCTTGGCAAGCTTGTGAAATGGACACTGCTACCAACTTCACTGAACAGAGACAGGCACAGAAGCTTAGGGAGATGAAGGCACTTTATGAAGGTTAGACAATTTAATTTGGAGACTGAGTATTTATTTTAAAAACATGTGCCTGCATATAAATGCATACTGTTGTCTACATTAAGAAAATATTTTAAGGAGAAGAAGTTACTGTAGATATTAAGATAATGGCTTAAGCTTTCAGGGTATGGAACAAAATATGCACAGGTATATAATATCTGTAATAAATACATTCACATTTTAAAACACAGCCCAATGCACAACACACTATTGTGCAACTTTCTTATCTCTTTATAAGCTTAATTGGAAACTTTGCAAATGTCATGATGAATCATACTGGAGTCCTCAGCCAACTTTTCCTGCAAAAGCCTCGTTGATAGAAGTTTATGATTTGTGGGCTACATTACTGTCAAAATTATGGAATGCTGAGATCATAAACAAATGTGTATGTGTGTGTGTGTGTGTGTGTGTGTGTGTGTGTGTGTCTGTGTGCATGTTTTAGTACATTCGTTCATCAGTGAAACACTTAGGCTACCGTAAACAGTGTTGCCAGTATCTCTTTCATTTCTTTAGCTTGTATACTTAGTGGTGGGATTGCTGGAGGTTGTAACAGCTCTACTTTTGTCTTTTTCTGAGGGGCTTCTATACTGCTTCTCATAACGGCTGTATAAACTTACAGGTTAACCAAAACTGTGCAAGACTTTGGAAAGACCCAAGCTACTTGAGTGTTACCTTGAATCTGGCCACATGCAGGGTTTCTCAACCTTCCTAATGCTGCGACTATGTAATATAGTTCCTTATGTTGTGGTGACCTCAACCATAAAATTATTTTTTGCTACTTCCACAATTGTAATTTTGCTACTGTTATGAATTGTAGTGTAAATATGTGATGTATAGGATTCCTGATATTTGTCCCCCAAAGGGGAGACTTCTGAGAATATGTGCACAAGGCTTCACCCTTTTAGCATTGCTTATGAAAAGTGACATAATGCCTGTGGTCCCAAATCTCATCTCAGTTTAAAACTATGGTAGCAGAGAATAGAGGAGCTGTATCAGGGTCAACATTTTGAGTTTCTGAAAACATGAAGAAAGGTGAATAGAATTCCTTAGAGACCAGGTAAGAAATCTTTGTGAACTAAGAAAAATGCTCAGTGATATTATGAGAAACTCAAAACTTTGGAAGGGAAATACAAGTGTACCTGCAACACTGTTTTAGAAGTGCTTACTGGGAAATCCAGAGACATTCGACTGGTGTGAATAGCATGCTTGTGTCTTGATGTCAAATGATAAGCAGCAGGAGACAAAGTCAAGTCAATTACACTTAGGATTCTGCTTCAGTCTGCCTACCCGTGATGTCACTGCTTACCTGCCATGGGTATGACCTGCTCAGGGCTATATAAAAGGACAAGCCATCCATGTGGTCTCTCTCTTACCTCTCTACCCCCTTCCTGCCTCTTCTCTCTCTCTCTCTCTCTCCCTCTCCCCCTCCCTCTTCCTCTCTCTCTCTGGGGTACCCCATCCCCCTTTTTCTTCTCTCCCATGCTCATTTAATAAACTCCTCTATAACATAATATCTGCTGCCTGGTACCTTATTACCTTATTATACCTTGTCTTACCTTATATCTTACTGCCTTAATTTTTAGATATAAAAATTACAATGGGGTGTGTGGTGTGTGGTGTGTGTGTGTGTGTGTGTGTGTGTGTGTGTGTGTGCGTGCGTGCCAGATTTTTCTACCAGAAACATTACCACATTAACAGTAGGAACAAAGGAGATAAACACACATTTCACTGTTTATAAGTGTGAGACGGCATGCCAGTGATGAAGTTAAATGGCTATGGACTGACAGACATGGCAGAAGCCTTGAGGGGTCTTCAACAAAGCTGAGGGTATAAGAGATGTGAAGTCTGCAAAAGTGGGTTAAGGGACTGCTGCAGTGGGAAAGAGGGGAGAGAGGAAGCCTCTACCCTTAGGCTACAGCCAAGGACAACAGTGAGATAGATGCTTGAGGGTGTGGCTAAGGATGAGGCAACAGGCTACTGTGGGGATGCCTGGGCCAGCCACCACTGCAAATTCCTGAGGAATACAGAGGACACGGAATCTTTACTCTAAGCTGCTATAGACATGGCCGTTTTCATGAAGCTAGGTACCATTTTAGAGATGATTCAGGGATTCATGAATTAAAAAGGATTTAATTCCAAGGACGGTATAGGTAATATCTATAAACCAAGTTCTTTGGATTATGGCGCAGTTATCCTTGCACCCTCATGGACCATGCAGACCATGAAGCATGACCCAATGGCCAATCAGACTATATTTCTCAATTATAGAGAAATCCCCCCAAACATTTGTATATTGCATAAGTAAACTCATGCTGAACACAGAGATCTCATTATGCCAAATGAGTTCATATGCAGTATGTTACTGCATAGATGATTCACGCCCTTGCCGTTGGCTTGCAGACGTTCACACGACCTTCTATGTGTTCATCTTTCACTTCTGGACTCTTCCAGAAGGCTTTGCCCTGATTGGGCCAATCCAGAAGGAGCACAAGAATGTTCCACTGTCCACTCTCTCTCCCCTAGATCATCATTTAGTCTTACTTTTGAAGGTCTAGCTGTTAATGTGAGCACAGTGACAGGGCGGTTCCAGCCTCGTGGGATAAAGTGCTTTGTGCACTCGGACTTTGTGGCCCAGCCAGGCCTGGTGTCTTCCTGGTGCTGCTGGTTTAGCTCATTTATTCCTTCCTTGCATTAGCATGTCTTGCCTGGGAGGGAACACAGGCTCATTTTTCCCGCTCATGGAGCTTGCATTTCCAGTTGAACACAGTGGGCAGGATGAAGGATAATGGTCAGTTAGGTTGGACTTTTTCACACTGATTTCACACACCATTTTGGAAGTTAAGTGTGGTGCCGAGTGCTTGGAAACATGTGAAATGACATAGATGAGCTGAGCTTTTCACAGTTCTTGGAGACAGAGATTGTCTAAGATAGCCTGAAGGATAGAGAAAGAACACTGGCAGTGACCTCATCCAATTTTCTCTACACTTGATTTCATGCAAGACATTCTTACATGGAGGCCTGCTTCTGGCAATGACAGTGAGCCCAGAAGAGTGCCAGGAGCAGCAGAAGCCTCACCCTTACTTTGTAAAAAGGAGATTTCTCCCCTGTTGTTAGTCTGTTGCCTTTTTTGAATATGGTGGGAAAAAATGTGTTTATGCTCATCAGAGAAACGAAGTCCAAGTATATTGAGTATCCAGGAAATGAGTGCAGCATGTGGGACCGAAGCCTGCCTTTGTCTTTCTTCCCAGCCTTGTCTGTTTTACCGCAGCTGGCCACCCAAGCTCATCAATTTTGGAGGCCCACCCAGGGGATATTGGTGTCAGCAGGGACAGATAAAATTGCAGTTAGGTGTAAACATGAGAATTTGTGTTCAGAGTGCTAAGTAGCAGCAAACTGCTTCAAACATTTGTCTGTAATACTTGATGGGATTTGTAGCAATGCTCTTGCATTTTCATGTGACTGGAAATAACGGGTTTTCAATTTACAAATAAAAATTTAAATATTATTCATATTTAACAGGGTGAAATAGAGTAAATGGCTTAATCTATTCAGGCTGCTTTTGCATGATACCATAAAGGAAATAACTTACAAATAACAGAGTTTAATTTCTGGGAGGTCCAAGATCAAAATTCTTGAAGTTAGGGTATTTCTATAAAGCCTGTGTCATAGATAACTGTGCCTTTGCTGTGTCCTCTCATGGGAGAAGGGAGAAGGGAGTCCCCTGAGGTCCCTGTATGGGGCACTTATCCCATTCATCAGGACCCTTTTGTTATGATATCTAATCACCTTCCAAGGGCCCCACCCACATATATGCTATTTACTTGGGGTTAAGTTTTAGCATATGAATTTGGGGAGCTACATAAGGAAGACACACAAGTTAAGTTCTCCAGTACTAGAGAGGAAGCTGTGGTTTCTGATCACACGTTAATGTGCAGAGCTTGGAAGGCTCTGGATTGCAGACATACCCAACAACCCTCCAAAGAATCTGGATGCTGGTATGTTAAGCCTGCCCTCCCCACCAGACCATTGTCTTCCAGGGCCACTGAGGTCGCACATCATCTACCAGATGATTGAGATACCTCACTTGCCTTCACTGAGTCTCCTTCAATTTCACAATCTTTAGAAACATGACCTGGCAATGTACTTTCTAAGGATCAGGGTTTCAGAGGCGCCATTCTCCACGCACACTCTTCAGCTTGCCTGCAAAGATTTCAATGTCTGCTCCTTGTCTGACACACTTACTAATAGTGACTCTCAGTAATGTCCTGTTTGGGATGATAGGTGATATAGTCCATTTAACTTACTATAGTTAATTTAATTCTCTATGTATTTTTGCTGTGTTAAGCATGTGATGTGTGTTATTTTGTTTAATCCTATGAAAGCAAGCAGGCAATCCCCGTGATCCTTGCCCTTGTCTATAACAGAATAGTTTTTATCAGATTCTTCCCCACACTGAGGTTTAGGGGGTAGAATCTCAGACAACAAAACATATCTTGGGAAGAAGAGCATTCTCTGATGCTATCCCCCTTAGACTATTTTTCGTTTTATGGGCTAGGAGGGAAACCGGGGCGGAGACTAGATAGTGACTGAGAGCTTTAATAGACACATTGCATGTAGAAACACTCGGAGCTCATGCATGCTGCTTGATACATCTTTACAGTGAGCCCACTGCTTGGGATTGTGAATAATGTGATTATAAGGATTCAGTGTTGCGGGTCAGTATGGTGCTATGTATTCTACGGTTAATTATTTTGCTCCCCGGTGTCTGCTTGCTGTCTTTTACAAGCAGACACTCATGTACCCTAAAATGACATTTGTAACATTGCCTAGGAAGTCATCCCTGATGGCTGAATAAAAGGCAGGGCAGAAGTAAGGGTCAGAGCTAAGGCTCGTGGGATTTGGGGACAGAAGGATCTTAGGGAGGAGGAGTAGAGAGGTACCAGAGGAGAAAGAAGGAGCTGAATCAGGATGAGACAGGTAAAGAGCCATGTGGCCTGGCGGGCTTGACTCCGAGGAGCTCCATGAAGGGGTATGGCCCAGATGGAGTGCATAAGTGAGTATTTATGGAATGTTGGATGGGAAGTAGCCCAGATTGAAATGATCGAAGCAGATGGCATGGGATGAGGGCTGGAAGATAATAAGCTAGCTTAGGTCGAAATATCTGCCCAGCCCTGGGTAAAACAAGGCTTATTCCAAATACAACAGGTGTCTGTGTCTTTTATTGTCTATGGTAGTGGGTTATATAATACTGCCATAATAATTACAAACTATTTAATAATAAACATTATTAGACCATATTTTTATATATATTTTTTACAACAGGTAAGTAGAGCGCACACAAGTATTTGTTGAGTTTATGTCAAGTTGTATAATAGCGTTACTGTGAACATATCTGTCTCCTATCAGGAGATACTGTTTTCTTTTCTTTTTTTCTTTTTTAAAAAAATTTTTATTAATTTATTCTTGTTACATCTCAATGGTTATCCCATCCCTTGTATCCTCCCATTCTTCCCTCCCTCCCATTTTCCCCATATTCCCCTCCCCTATGACTGTTCCTGAGGGGGATTACCTCCCCCTGTATATGCTCAGAGGGTATCAAGTCTCTTCTTGGTAACATGCTATCCTTCCTCTGAGTGCCACCAGGTCTCCCCCTCCAGGGGACATGGTCAAATATGAGGCACCAGAGTTCGTGTGAAAGTCATTCCCCACTCTCTATTCACTGTGGAGAATGTCCTGTCCATTGGCTAGATCTGGGTAGGGGTTTAGAGTTTACTGCCTGTATTGCCCTTGGCTGGTGCCTTAGTTTGAGTGGGACCCCTGGGCCCTAATCTGCCTTTCATAATGTTCTACTTGTAGTTTTCTAAGACCCTTTGGATCCTGCTACTTTGCTATTCTCCCATGTTTCTCTTATGTAGAGTCCCAACAGGATGTCCTCCCTTCTGTCCCAGTTTCTTGGTAAGTGAAGGCCTTTGTGGGACATGCCCCTTGGGCTAATATGCAGATATAAGTGAGTATATACCATTTGATTCTTTCTGCTTCTGGGTTAACTCACTCATTACGATCATTTCTAGCTCAATCCATTTATCCACAAATTTCGGGAATTCTTTGTTTTTAATAGCTGAGTAGTATTCCATAGTGTATATGTACCACAGTTTCTTTATCCATTCTTCTATTGAGGGACACTTAGGCTGTTTCCATGTTCTGGTTAATATGAATAAGGCTGCTATGAACATGGTTGAGCAAAGTTTCTTGTTGTCTGCTGGAGCATCTTCTGGGTATATTCCAAGGAGTGGAATAGCTGGGTCTTGAGGAAGCCCTATTCCCATTTTTCTGAGATAGCACCAGATAGATTTCCAAAGTGGCTGTACTAGTTTGCATTCCCACCAGCAATGAAGGAGTGTTCCTCTCTCCCCACATCCTCGCCAGCATGTGGTGTCGCTTGAATTTTTGATCTTAGCCATTCTGATGGGTGTAAGATGGAATCTCAGAGTTGTTTTGATTTGCATTTCCCTGATGACTAAGGAGGTTGAGCATTTCTTTAAGTGTTTCTCAGCCATTTGATATTCCTCTGTTGAGAATTCTCTGTTTAGCTCCAAGCCCCATTTCTCAATTGGGTTATTTGGTTTGGTGGTGTTTAATTTCTTGAGTTCTTTATATATTTTGGATATTAGACCTTTACTAGATGTAGGGTTGGTGAAGATCTTTTCCCAGTTTGTAGGCTGTCGCTTTGTTCTCTTGACAGTGTCTCCTGCCTTACAGAAGCTTCTCAGCCTCATGAGGTCCCATTTATTAATTGTTGACGTTAAGGCCTGGGTTGTTGGTGTTCTGTTCAGGAAGTTGTCTCCTGTGCCAAGAGATACTGTTTTCTAAGGTGATTATTGTAGTGCTAGTTCTAAACATTAGGTATAACATGACAAAATGTGATCTGACCAAGTAAATGAAGGAATTGGTATACCTTTTGTAAAATCAAATTCTTGACTTGTAATATTTAAAATAAGCTACTTTCATTTGTTTAAAGATGTATCCAATTTTTCATCTGATTTCTGAACTATATAGATTTAAAGGAAAAAAATAACAACAACACCCAAGGCTGTTTTTGTTTTTTGTCCTTTAGGTAGAGATCTTGAGAATATAAGCACAGACCATAAAAATCACATTGGACAACTGTTAGCACATGACCTGAAAACCATGATATGATTACATTGGCATGCTGAGTGATACATGAAAATTATGGCGAGAAGGGGATATCTTAAGGGGTCAGTTTTCCAGCTTTCTCAAGATGGGTTACAGTAGCCACAAAGCCAGAGAGCTGCTTTTCAGCTTTATTGTGTCGTGTCTCTGATTTCTCTTGTCTCTGGAGTAGATTTCAGTATGTCTAAGCAGCTCCCTGGGCCCCCACATCCACATGTCACCTACCTGTTTTCCGCTCAGTGGCCACCTCAGGCTTGGGTCCAGGCTGTGGTGAAGTGAGTGACTAAATTCTCTGGCCATTCACTGTGCCATGCGTTTAAGCCTTGTTATATGTTTCTCAATCTACACCCAACTCTCTTATAGTTAATGCAGGTTCCTCCTAGATCCTGCTTTTAGGCTGGCTATCAGTCATCGATCTTCCATGCGTTCTCTATGTGTCCTGTGTTTGCAGACTGTTCGTGTCTTTAACGAGAAGCTGGGGGAGGCTATGCTGGGAAGAGTTTGCCATACATCATTTTTGACCTCGTCTGATGTATGTTTGCTCCTACAGATACCTGTTTATGGTTAACTCACCCTGGTTGAATTTCACAGGGTGCGTTTGGTCAAAACATGTTGGTTGGGTTTCAAAATTTTGTCCTCTGATCTCTTTGGAAAGTCTGCAGTGTCATGCTGAATCGTCTGCTTAGCAATACTTCAGGGTTGGCTTACGACAAGAAGTCTACAAAAACTCTGCTCTAGGAATAGAAATGTGGGAATAAGGAACAGGACGATGATGCTTATACAAGAGATATAATTAACTATTAAGAGACGTCTAACTATTAAGCTGTATTTTTCTTCCTTTTAGTACATGCCACAACTGTGACTAAATCACTATGTAACTAATTGTTTGATGTCAAACCATCCTTTTCAGTGTGGACTTATTAAGGATAATCTCTCTGTTTCTGTCTCTCCATAAATCTGTCTCTCTGTCTCTTTGTCTCTGTCTCTCTCTGTGTGTCTCTGTCTGCCTGCCTGCCTGTCTGTCTGTCTCTCCCAGTTTCCTGTTCTAACACAGGACTTACACAAAACAAATATTGAATGCATATGTATGTGCGTGTGTATGCATATGTGTATACATACCATGGCATGCTCACCACTGTCCAAATCCTTCCCTTTCAGAAAAGGCTCCAGTGACTAGCAGAAACTGGTTCTTCTGAAAGATGGAGTCCATTGCAAAGAATCATGGCTGACAGCCTATACCGAACAAAGACACTTTTACAAACCTGTTTACAGTTCTGGGATGAGAAATGCCAGGAAGAGATGATGTAGAGTAAGGACTGAAATTTCCTTTTTAAAAATCCAAGTGAAAATATACGGAAAAACCAAGACAGCAGTAAAGATTGATGCTCACCTCAAAGAGTTGGTAAAGTTATACACAGAAGAGTAAAATGTAACTTGAAACAGCCACTTGCATGTGTTTGCGCAATCTTTCAGATATACAGATCTTTGTACCGTGATGGTGACTCACACACAGCCACTGCTTGCTTTCCCCAAACATTCTCAAATTATAGTCTAGTGTCTTAAATCAGACGAAGTACCTCTAGTCACTAACGCTGGCCTCGCCATTTGGCTTGATGTATGTTTAGTCTATTTCTTCTTGGCAAAAATGTTTTAGCGCAAGTGTCCGAGCATAAGGCTGACAAAATGTTCTTTTTCCTACTCATTTGTGTGGTCTTGTTTAACAAAAACTATATACATAAAAAAACTGAGTAAAATTTGTTCAAAGGAAACATACATATCTATCTGGCAGTGTGCTGTTCATTGAGAATAATTCATGAGAGGCCAGTGCGTTCTAAGGGAAAGAGAGAGGATTTTTTCCTTCCTGACATTTGCTGTTCTGGCCATTCAATTAAAACTTGGCTTTACTTCATTTCAACAAAAAAGAAAACTATAAAATTACAGGAAAATAATTTTAATCCAGGGAAGGGTGCTTTTCTTGATAAAACTTAGCATTTTTGCTCCCATCACTTAAGATTACAAAGTGTGATTTAATTTTTTTTTTTAACTTTTGGGTTTCGAACTTTGGGAAGGAAATTCTGCATTCCTATCAAGTTATTCTTGTAACACTAGCACATAGGTACAGGAGATGAAAATGAATCCTAATTTGGAAAGTCTGCAGTGGCTTGTTCTTGCACTCACGAGCTCTGAGGACTCCATAACTTGCATGCCAAGACGAGATATCTTCGGGTGGAATACTTGGCCCTATAGAGCCCTCCCTGAGCTGTTGGGGTTTGTAAAAACTGAGAGGAGAGGGCTCTCCCACCGGGTTAGAAGAGACCAAGTGAACTTTCAGTTTAAATCTGTTGTGGATACAGAGAAGGAAAGGTTCAAATAAAATCCGTTAGCAGGAAAGGTCACCTTTACCCAGGAAGAAGAAGGATTTTGAATGGTGGGTGTGTGGTGGCATATTAAATGTTGATCCATGGTGAGGCTGACTGTGAAAGGTAGGCCAGTTTCAGGACGGTCTTGAGAGATAGCTTTGTGCACTTGGATGCTGGTTTAATGCTGATGAATTTCTTTTAAGGAGGGTAAAAGTTGAAGTGTGTTCAAACTTGGAGACAACCATATAGAATAAACAGAAATAAAAAACACTCCAGGCATGGACTGTATGTGATGATACCAGAGTGGATGAAGGGGCCCAGGTACAGTGTCAGTGAGCTACTGGCATCCAGTGCCCCAGGGAATGCCCCAACTGACATCAAGGTCCGCGTTGAGGGCTGTGAAAACACCTCTAATTTTTCCTAATGAGTGACTCAGACTTTGTTAGGAGGGTGTACATTTGAATAGGAAAGTGTGAGCGGGTACAAGATTGCAGAGGATAAGGAGTAACCTGGGGTTATCGAAATGAGTCAATGGCTTGTGGTTAGTTTAAGAATTTTGGCAGGAAAGAGGAGTATGGCATGGTTGTAATTGGGGGAAACAGAAAGTCAGGTAAAACTACCCTCAGATGCTAAGCATGGAACACCTAGGCTGCAGAGATTCAGTTGGAGGAGGGGAGCTTTGGAGGGTAGGGAGTGCGGTGCAGTGAGTGGGTATCCGAGTCACGCAGATAGGCAGGAATTAGGAACCTTTGGGGACGCCTTCTTCCCCAAGAGAGGGGTGAAGTTTACTCCTTGGAATCTGGGAATTGACATTAAGGGAAAGAAATGATGCTTACTCGGTTCTTTTTTCCTTTTTCTACTGTTTTTTTCTTTTATTAGTATTAGTATTTTCTTTAGCAATAAGAGGTCAAGAAATTGCTAGAAACAAAGAGTAAAGGTGTGTGGGAAGAGCAGAAATATTTGTATAGTCGAGCACCCCTAATTTCATATTTAATTTACCTGACTACTTCCAGATTTATTTTAGAGGAAAAGACAAAGTAACAAAGAATTGTTGGTGCCACATCATATAAATTATAGGTTTTCCTTTATACAAAAAGAGCAACTTACTTTTCAGGCATCTTTTGGCCGCAACATCTAAACTTCAAGTGCATCTCACATGCTGGATACTGTGATACGTGTCCAGGCCCTCTGTTTGAACAGAACCTGTTCTCCCAGCTTGGCATGCAGCCAGGAGATATTCTTTGGCTGTCAGTTCACTTTGGAGGTTGCCTGAGCTGAAGAAATCCCCCTCTTCCCCAAGCTCATGGCCTATTCCTGATGCCCTGTGTCTGCTCGGCACAGGGTGTCAAGAGCTGAACTGTTCTGTCTGTCAGAGACGAAATCAGAGGGTCCACACCAGAAGGCTCTCCACAAGGTTTGCAGGAATCTTCACTGAGAATGTATTCTGGTCTCCCCCCTTTTCAGCAGGTGGTCAAAGATGCTTTGGGAGCAAGTTTCATGTTAATCTTTATTTCTGTGTCTGTTTCTCAGCAAAACAAGCTTACAAGTATTGAAAAGATGTTCTCCCAGGGCCTGGACACACCGCTAAGCCAACAATCATCAAATGCCAGCTTCTTTAAGGTTTTGTCTTAGCTGAAGGAAGTATCCTAGGTATAGTTACTTCTCCAACCAGTGTCAAGCCATGTACCATGGCTGATCAGTGTCTGTCACCCTCACTCCAGCTTGGAACAATGCTGATGGAGCGACCGTACTGAAAACCCACCATAGCACATGACCAATGTGTTAGAACTGCCTTGGTCACCCACCCCTTTACACTTCATTGTCCTTTCATCCTTTCACGGGTGTGATTGCACTGTCACTCTTTAAGCTGATTTCTGTGTGACATTCGCCTGACATCTCACTAACACAAATTGTACTCTCTAATTCAAATTTGTCTCTTAATGAAGCACTGAAAATAAGATAACAGACTGTTTTGTTTTTTCTGTTTTGTTTTGTTTTGCTTTTCATGGGGGACATTACACTCTTGTGGTCACAGTCTTAATTTCTGCAGTTTTGTTGTTAGTGTCCCTTAGTTTAGAGTGTGTGTAATATTTGGCTTCATTGATTATAAATGTTGAACATTCTCATTTTAAACTTCTTTCTAATAAGTCGAGTTTCTCATGGCCTGGTATTTGTGCAGACTATTAGCAACTACAAGTGCCTGTATAGACACAGCATCTAACACACAATTTCTTTACTTCTCCCCTTGAATACCGAGGATGTGGTGTTGTCATTATGGTAACGTTCAATGATGAACAAAGGTCACTTGTTCTTCTGCATCTATTTCCCCTTCGCTATGCAGTTACAGGTTCTTGAAAGAACAGCAGGATGTTGCTTTGTTATGCCATTTCCATCCTCTTCTCAGCTAGTTGTGGACATGTGACTGAGTTCTGGGCATTTGAGCGTATCTGAGAGTGTCACAGGCATCACGTTGTGAAAGGCAGGTAGCTATCCACTGGTTGGTGTGGTCACAACAGAAGGAGCTATAGGTGTGACCTTGAAGTAGAGAGGATGGCAGGACAAGATAGATGGGCTGCCACACCAGCCAGGACTTTTATATGGGAAGGAAAGGGGCAACCACCTAGAACAAGCCACTATAGCTTTGGATCTCCATTTTAGCAGCCAAATCAACTCCCCTAATTAATCCTCAAGAGATATGCATATCTGAAAGCTGATTCCTAATGTTATATTCATGTAATCAGTTAGTAGTTGCTCATCAATAAGTTGGGGGAGTATATGAATTCTTTGAAAACTGTGTTTATTTTTTTATTTTTAAATATTTTTTATTAATCTATTCATATTACATCTAAATTGTTATCCCATCCCTTGTATCCTCCCATTCCTCCCTCCCTCCCAATTTCCCCTTACTCCCCTCCCCTATGACTGTGACTGAGGGGGACCTCCTCCCCCTGTGTATGCTCATAGGGTATCAAGTCTCTTCTTGGTAGCCTGCAGTCCTTCCTCTGAGTGCCACTGGGCCTCCCCATCCAGGGGACGTGGTCAAATATGGGACACCAGAGTTCATGTGAAAGTCAGTCCCCACTCTCCACTCAACTGTGGAGAATGTCCTGTCCATTGACTAGATCTGGGTAGAGGTTTGAAGTTTACTGCACGTATTGTCCTTGGCTGGTGCCATAGTTTGAGTAGGACCTCTGGGCCCAGATCTGCCCATCATAATGAAAACTGTGTTTGTTAACTTGAGCCAATTGGGCTCCCATAAAAATGTGGCATGTGCCTGGCAGTTGAGTAAGTCAATTAGACCAATATGACTTATCTCCTATATTCTATTTACCTAAGGTTTAAAAACAAAATATTGAATAAAATTCCCTAGGATAAATAAAGTAAATAACATATAAATATAAAAACATAATATACCATAAGCACAATATTTTAGGATAAGCACAAGGACTACAAGACATTTAATGCACATGGCATCCTACTGTCTGCAGGGTCCTCCAGCCAAACAGAGGGCCCTTGTTTCTGGTTCCTTTGTTTTTTATGGAGCTTCTGGAGAAACTCTGTAAAAGACTTGTCTGTATACGCAGCTATTCTGTCTCAAAGTAAATATTTCCTGTTTTTACATCAATTTTCCATTTCATCCCACCAGAGTATTGATACAATTTATATAAAAAACACTGATATTTTTGGAAATATTGAAATTTCAGTAACTTTAGAGCAAACTTTGCTGCCTTTTTCTCTGAGTTCTTCTTTGAGTTTTTCAGCTGACCTTATTACCATTGTCATCAGGGGCCTTATTTATTCCAGCTCAGTAGTTCTACATGGCTGAGTCTGGCCTAGACCAAGGAGGCCAATTTATTATAGTTGGCTGTCCTTTGCCAACTCGGCTACTTAAGCCATTACGTGGATGCATGCTCATGGGTGTCTGATAACATTTGAGAATTTCAAGCACAAGAGCCAGAGTGGGCGGCTGGGCCTTGGGTTCCATTCAGTGGTATAGGTTTTTATATTAAACTCAAAACTGAAGATACAAATAGCCTTTTATTTTCCAGAATGGAGTTCTTAGACTCATTTCAACTATTAGTGTGGGAAATCTAAGAGAAAAAGAAAAGGAGAAGTAGAACGGGGAATATATATATATATATAGTATTTACTATAGTTCTGAGCAGGGCCGATCGGGTGTGTGGTGCAGAATTAAATGCGATGCTATAGAGTGGCTGGCATTTATGAGAGCTGGGTAGGATGCCTTAGCTCTGCGTTTTTTAGGGATGGGTCTATTTAGGAGAGGGTGGCAGAGATGATGAGTACATGCTTTCGTTCTACATTAATTGTTAATAGCAAGTTGGGTCCCTTTTCCTTAGCTCAATAGTGTCTGAAATTGAAATATTAAAAAATGGGAGGCATTAAAAAAAACCGGGTGATCAGCTTCAGAATGTGAACTGTTTGCTTAGCAATTTGAACAAACAGACATACATTTCATTCGATACAGAATAGTGTAAAGACTTCGCGGTCAGGCTGCTGGATGCATGGGGCATGCTGGCTGGCCAATCTTGATACCAGTCAAGCAGTGCAAGGAGGACTCTAACACAGCCCCATCTGCATTTCCATAACTCACGGGCAAAAGACATTCCTAGTGGGGAAGGCAGCATGGACAGATAGTGGTAGTTCTGGGCCACAAAAAAGTTTGAACAAGTGGTTGGTCAGCTCCGAGCTTTTAAAACTTAGCCTAGATCACATATACTTAGAAACATTCACACATCCTAAGGAGGTGGCTCAACGAATTTTCAAAGGGTGCTAACCCAGGTCACCATTCTTTAGGTCACGAAATGGGATGTCAGGGGCACGAGGGATGCTTCAGTGCTCAGTAACACTGGTAAGTCTCGGAGAGGACCGGGGTTAGGGTCCCAGCACTGACCTGGCAGCTCACAACCTCCTGAGAGTTCCATGGATGTTGATGTCCTCCCTGTATGCAATGAGTGCAGTACATGCGTACAGGCAGAACACATAAAGTAAAAACGAAATAATTTTTTTTTTAAAGGAATTAAGTAGGCCATATCCAACAGACAAGAAGTCTCCTTTGGGCTCTCTGTCCACTGAATCATCTTTTTCTAAGGTAAAAAATGCTGGACTTCCAGCACTACACATCAGTCTTGACTGTTTCTGAACTTGGTCTGAGTGGACCAGAGTGTTATTTATTACCCAGTTTCCTTTGCTCAACAATGTGTCTGTTCTGTTCATGCATGCCGATGGGTGTGGTAGCAGTTTGTTCCCACTGTGCAGCATTCTACTGCATGGTCACATTAATATTTGTCTTTCCAGATCCTGGTAGACATCAGTGCTGTTTGCCATTTGGGCCATTATGATCAGAGATGCTCTGACTCTCTTTGTACATATTTGAAAGCACAGTTATGTGCGTTGTTTCTGCTGCATGATTAAGAGTGAATAGGTGAGTTTTAGGATTTGTATAGCTTCCCAGTTTAGTAGATGGTTTTCTTTCTTTCTCTTTGGTTTTATTCCCCCACTCCCAAATCAAGAACTCCAATTTCTTTTTTCTTCTATTAGCATTTGGATGTTATAATTGCTACACATTCTGACATCCTCAGCATGGTGACCCTTTTCTTTCTTTTTAAAAAATATTTTATTGATTTATTCATATTACATCTCAATTGTTATCCCATCGCTTGTATCCTCCCATTTCTCCTTCCTTCCTGCTTTCCCCCTATTCCCCTCCCCTATGACTGTGATTGAGGGGAACCTCCTCCCCCTGTATATGCTCATAGAGTATCAAGTCTCTTCTTGGTGGGCTGCTATCCTTCCTCTGAGTGCCATCAGGCCTCCCCATCCAGGGGACGTGGTCAAATATGGTGCCTTTGCCCCGTATTTGACCCTTTTCAATCTTACTCTTCCTCATGGGTGTGTGATGATCTTCCTGTGTTCTGAATGTTTCCCATTATCACTAATGGTGTTCAACAGGCTTTCTATGTGTGTTGGTTTTATATTCATTCTCTTGTATGAAATCCTTTAGTTCTTTTGCTCAGTTTTTTCCCTATCTAGGTGTGAGGCTTTCCTCTTAATTGTAGAAATTACAAATATTTTTCTTCAAGTCTTTCCTTATGTGGCTTTTAAGATTTTGTTATTCCTATGTGTGTGTTTGTGTGTGTGTGCCTGTATGCCTGTGTATATGTGTACTGTGATGAATCCTCTGTAGCTGGAGTTACAAGTGGTCTTGAACAACCCTGCATGGGTGCTGAGAATCTCGCTTGATTCCTCCACAAGAGTAGCACAGACTCCTAGCTGCAAACTCCTGTTTTTATTTTTGTAGTACAAAACCTCTTTGTCTCTCATGGCACAGAGTGCATTGTGATGGTTCAAAAAAGAAATGTCCCCTATGGGATCAAGTATTTGAACGCTTGGTCTCCAGCTGGTTGCACTGTTTGGGGAGGTGTAGGAGGTGTGGCCTCGCTGGAGAAAATAAGTCACTAGAAGTGGGCTTAATTAGTTTACAGTCTGTTCTACTTTCGGTTCGATCTTCCTGCTTCATGTTTGCAGTCAAACAAGTAATACCTCAACTTCCTGCTCTCGTCCTGAACCATGCTTCTCCTCTATGGACTCTCCCCATGGAACCATAGGCCCGAATAAACCCTTCCTTCTATAAATTAAAGATCATGGCATCTTATCACAGTAACAGAAAAGTGACCTATACAGCCGTGTCCCAGGACCTTCTTGTACCAAAGAACTATGGTATTCCAAGTGGGCACACTGAAATTTATAATCATGTATGGTATTCTTTTTTATCATATCATAAATTGTCAGTGGCTATAAAAACATACAGTGAACATTTATCTCTAACAAAGTAACAGTGACCTTCTTAATTACCTTTATTGACTTTCACTATTTGTATTTTAGATTCTGTCCAAAGATGTGTATGTTTTGTTAGTAATTTTACTGGAGTGTTTACTCCTCTGAAGCTGATGACTTCTTCCCTTTCTTGCTGCTGTCTGTGTCTTCAGTTGTGGGCAATAGTTTCTTTGTATCCCAAAACCCAAATCACTGGAACTGTGAACAAACTCTACTCTGGTACCTCTTTCTTCCTCCGAATTCCATTTGTTTCTATCTTGCTGCATAATAATTGGTCTTTTCCATGGGAAGGACGTTTACAAAGCACTTTGTTTTTTATTATTTTACATATAAATTTATATTATTACACATATATACAATAGATTACCTGTAGCAGGAAGAACCATGACACAATCAGGAATTATATAAATGTTACATTCTTAGTGTTTTGGCTATTTGTATTTGACAGCCTTGAAGAAGACATCTTTCCTATCTTGGTGTATCTTAATTTCTGAATGTAAATCAATCTCCATTACATATTGTCATTATCATCTTAAAACACCTGTCTAGACCTAAAAACACCTTAATCTCTAAGTAACTAAGCTTCATTGTAAAACTAAGCTACCTGGTCTTCAACTCAGAGACTTGAGAAGAAATAAATGTGATTACCTGAGTACACCTGGAGTGCAGGTTAGTAGCTTTCCAAATGAAAAGATGACAGAGACAGTTTTCTACCTGAATAGTCACCCAAAACTCTCTATAATGTTGGAGCATCTTCTTCAGCCTTCTGTCCCAATATATCTGACAGACATATTTGTGAGGCAGGAAATATTGAGGACTTGCTTATCCTGTCTTGGCAGAGTTTTGCCGTCAACTCTGCCTGCATCCAAGTTTTCCCTTTTTTTAGGCAGAATTCTGTCTATGCTAGAAATGAGGACCTTTTGCCCAGTGGCTGTTTTGCCACATTTGAATCCATCTCCATAAGGAGGTTCTTTGATGTTTGTGAGAAATTATATGCTTTTAGACAAAAGAACCAGAAACTGACATTGGATCAGACCTGACAGGATGCATTCCTCTCTGCATACTGGACATTGACATCCTGTTTGGGGAAAGGGGTTGAAAAGAAAGAAGAGGAATATAGAAACATTTAGGGAAGATAGAACTTAATGCCTCAATTGTCACTCACAAGGTATTTTTAATTCACTGGTATAGAATCTTGTATATAGATGCAAAATAAGTTTAATTCTAGATACAGTGGTATATAATTCAAATGTAAGATTATTCTTCACACACATTATATATATTTCTACTCTAATATGAGGTATTGTACCCATATAGCTCAATTATAATACAAGGTTTACTTCCAATGCTTTGAAAGTGCTATAGCAAGCTGTTTAGGAGAAATGCGTTGTACAAATTAAATGTTAGTTGATTAAATCATGGCCATGTCAATTGCTAGTCTACTCTTATCACAAGAATATACATCTTAGGTGCAGCAGATAGATATAACTCTATAGAAAGATAAGGAAGAGTAGGTAGACAAGGTCCTCAAAAACTCCAGAGACATGCAGAATATGGCATTTAAAAATGTTTTTTATTACTTTAAAGATTCATTGACAATGGGTCAGGTTAACTCCTGGCTATACCCAGCCTACCTCAAAGGGGACGATGAGCTACAATGCACTTTCTTAAGTGAGCAGCTCACTGATGCTTGTTCTACCATGATATTGAACCAGTGCTGTTATGTTCCTCTGCAAGAATACATTGCCTTTTTCCTTATTTATGCTATTTAGACAATTTAGCATTTCCATTTCAACCCCAAGTCTCACTGCCATCTCTAGCATAGTCAGTAGGTTGGGACAAAGTCCATGGTGGCTACAGTACCAAGGCTGTCTTATATGGATGTCCATCATTCAATTACATGTTGACATTTCCTTTGTATGGAAACCTCATTTACCTGCCTGGACCTTGCCCTCAGAGAACACAGTATATTTTCTTATTGGCCCTAGTTCTTTCTGCCAAAAATTCTTGCCCTGATCGTTCTCCATAATCTTTTTAATCCTAATTTATCCCTTGAACTTTGGGCCAGCAGCTCTCAGAACTTGTTAGGTTGAGTGCTGGGCCACTGAACTAGAACTGGCATCCAGAGTGAACGTCCTGAATGTCAAGGCTCAAGACTACAGCAGAGCTACCTCATCCCAAGTGTGCAACCAGAAGCTGTTGTAAGAGTGACCAGGGCCCTGCTCCTGGAGCATGCAGCTCGTCTCCTGCACACTCTGCACTGTGTGGAGTGAGACAACTCCACTTAGCTGCTCTCACCTGTGTCTTTTGCAATGATCACACCACAGAATGGGGAAGCCTGTAGCCATCTCTCCTTCCTGCCTAGTGCATGGTTCTAAATACTTCCTGCCATTTTTTTTCTTTTCTTTTCTGTTCCTTTCCTTTCCTTTTTTTTTTCTTTTCTTTTTCTCCTTCCTTCTCCCCTCTTTTTTCTTTTCTTTTTGTTAAATTCTCCGTAACTACTTATTTCTTGAAAATCCAGATTTCGCCTCCTTGGCTTTAGCATACCCTGCTATGGTGGTTCTCAATATTCCCAGTGTTTTTTTAATACAGCTAATGACTCTAATAGAATTCCTCATGTTGTAGTGACCCCAACCATAACACATTATTTTGTTGCTATCTTTTAACTGTAATTATGCTACTGTTATGAACCATGATGTAAAAAATTACAATTGCAGGATATCTGATCGTTGATATGTGACCCATATGAAAGGGTCAGTTGACCCCCAAAGGGTCTACCACTGTCTTGATCACAATGGCAGATTCAAGAATAATGATAGAACTACACAATAGCCACTAAGCCAAGCCAGCCGTACCAGTACTTTCCAGAATCTTGGATAGAAATTGTATTTCTAAGAAGAAAGATGCTGACATGCAGGGATATACTGACACATTTGTGTTCATTTCACATTTATTATTTTAATATTTGCTAACCCTTTTGTGATTTATGAAAAATCAGAATCTTTGTCCTAAAAATCTCATAAAAGAAAATATTTCGACTAACTTTCATTTGTGACAAGATTTGGTTTAATACAAAAAAATATCATACATTTGAAGTAAATTTACCATTTCTCATGAAATGGTGTTTAAATATAACAATAAGAAGATGGGTGCATATTAAAAGCCTTGAGCTGATAAGAAAATTGGGTGCCAATATCTCGTTCTGAAACTCATTAAAACAAATGAAAGACTTGGAATGTTGTCTTCCCTTTTTCTGGCAGAAATTTTGCATCCACATTGCAAGCTTGATGATTCTATGCTGGTGATTAAAACTTGAGTAATGTCTTTTTCCTTTGAAGAACGTAATAAATGCACATGGCACCCGCTACAGCCAGCACTTCTTAGTCACACGGTAGAACTTATCTGTGCTTAAAAACATCAATTCCTTTCCATAAGATGGCTGGAGCATACTTGGCATCATGCAGTTTTCATTGTATCTGTGAGAAAATGGAAACCAGAGGGTGTGGTAGCATGACAGGATCCCAACAAAAAGTCAGTCGCTTGTGTAATTCAACCCCCAAATTAGGTCTGCTTCTGGGGAGTTGGGCTGCAGAAGCCAGTCAAACCTAGCGCCTCATCGTCGTCCCATTCTTCCTCTCATCCAGGCCTCTCATCCATGCTGCCTATGTGTAGGAAGCCTCATCTGTTTTCATTTATCTTTAATTCATACAGAATGAAGACACAAATCTGTTCTCAACAGGTGTTGTAGAATAAGGCACTGTTACTAAACAACTTAATCTGTTTCCTGTTTTCCTAAATTGACCAATTCATTGACTCATCATCGCCCCTCCCCCCACTCACAAATTCCCTACTCCCAAACCACAAAGCAAATCCGAACACGCAAGGACCAGACACAGGCTTCTTCCTCAGTCACACAGAGGCAAAATCCAATGGAAACACCCAGCAGGAAATCCTCGGTTTTTCTGATCACTCCTTCCATTAGACCTTCCTGGCAGGGGACATCAGATGGTGGTGGAGGGATGGGTGTGACATGGACAGAGGTCTCTGGGCAGCTGGACTTTCACGGATAGCTCTGGTTACTCGTCCTCTGAACAACTTCCCAATGTTCTCTCTTGCTTTTTTTCAGCCAGTCGAATAGATCTCCATTTCAAGTACTATTATTATTATTATTATTATTATTATTATTATTATTATTATTACTTTAATTCTTGGCCTCTAAGTCTTGTAGACTATTGGAAACCTGTGAACACATAAACATATGTCATGCAGAGAAAGGGATAGTCAAAGAAATTAGGATGGCAAAGTCAAAGATGCAAATTGAAACCCAGGCAGAATCAATTAAACAGGCAACAAAAGTCTGTTTAAATGATTAAATGAGACAGAAGTGCATCTCGAGATGAATAAATTACATGAAAGTGTGAGGAAAGAGATGAAGGCCTGGGAGGCATGTGATGGGGAGGGAGAGTGAGTGAGTGCGTGAGGAGAGATTCAACGTAGGTGATGTGCACTTGGTCCCAGATTGTGGTTATTAGAGTGATTAAATATGCAAAAACGCCACCATAGCCTCCGGGTATCACAGCAAACAGGAATACAAATATGAACTCCCAGAGCTAGAATAACAAGAGGTAAACCTTCACTTGTCTCATGGAGTTTCTGGGCACACGCCTCAGGGGCATACACTGGCAGTGCACAGTATCCTGCAGTCAGCGGTGACATACTGACTTCCATGTCCCACCTTCCTCCTGTTGGCTGCTTTGTAATCAAATGTTTCTTTGTGTTTCCCAAACACAAAGATATCACAAAATCCTTAAAACAAAATGGGAGTATCAAGTCCAATTGTGAGTTCAGCTTTGCAAAGGAAGAGAGCAGAGGTGAGGGGCAGAGATCTCCAAGTTCACAGGAAGCCAGGAGATGTCTGCCTTGGACTGCCATGCACAGCTGGGCCTGCTCAGCCTGCTGGTTAAATGGACAAATGGGAACAGAAAAGCAGATGCAGCTCGCTCAGCTGCAGTTTGGTATGGGGGCCTGTGTGCACATAGGCGGTGGTGCCGTTTCTGTACTTACAGATGGGCCTCTGCACTTCTCTCTTCTTCTCTGTTCTGCTCTAAAATAAGTCCTTGTCTCTCCTCTGTTCAAATTACAGCCTCCCTCCATCTCAGCTGGAGATACTGCTATGTTTGTTAAACTTTCCAGCGTTTTTTGTTTTTGACATGATAATCCTGCTGATGGTTTGACATAGTGTTCTGAGGACCTCTTACGCATCGCCAAGAGAACAATTTTATGGATTGGAAGCCAAAGGTAGAGGCTGAGCTCCGGCTGTCTACAATGCTAAACTGCTTCCCTGGGTGCAGTGTCAGCAACTTCTGGCTTCTCTCCAATGACATGGAACACCCCTGGCCTTGTCCATTTGTCTACTCATTAACTGATCAGAGATGCTCTTCTTCCATGCTGTCAACCACCGGGGCAAGGCAAGTAGGACCAAGATGTTGGTTTTAGTTGTAATTTCCCCTTTCTTTTCCTTTTCTTTTCTTGGTTTCTCTTCCCTACCCTCTTCTTCTTTGTATTTTTCTTCTCCTTTCCATCTCACTGGCCTTTGGAAAAATGGTCTCCTTAGGTATCCCAGGTTGTACTTGAGCCCACCACGTAACTCAGTCTGTCTCTGAGTTCACACTGATGCTCATGATTCAACCTTGTGAGTGTTCAATTTCCTTTGCTGAATTTCCACCTGAAGGATTGGCTCCTCTTTCTTACTGGAGCCTCTCGGGAGTCAGTGAAGCTCACTTCCATATTCCTTACAGCAGACTCCGAATCCACTCAGAAACATTTCTTGGGGGTCAGGAGAGAGGCTTAAGCGTATTTGTGGATATAAGGAGGACATTGCTGAGATCCAACAGGAGCAGATACTTCTGAACTTCCGAAAGCCACTTGTCCTATGGCTGTATGGCTAGAGAGAGGAGCTACTCTTAAGCAGATGGGCAGAGGGCAAGAAGAAAGTGTCTGACTTGAAGAGTGAGCCCATTCAGAGAGAGATCCTCCAGCAAGAAAGCCTTGCTAAGAGACTAGCACACTATCATACTTCTGCTGCCTTTCTCAATTTTCCTCTTAGGCTTCATGGTTTTTTGAAACTCTTGACAATATTTATGACTTGTAATTGCCCTTGGGACCTCTGAGGTAGAGTAAGGTGAGGAGTGGGACTTCCTCTTGAGCTATTCCATGAAAGGAAAAGCAGGCAACAGAAGTCAATGCTACCAGCAGGCAGAAGCGTAGGTGTGGAACAATTCCACCAAGATGGGGATGTGTCAGGTAGCCTTTGATGGAGTTTCTTCCCTCAGCACCTCTGGGCAGGCTACACGTATTTCCACTAGCCAAGACCACGCTACCAAGTAGTACTTTGGAAGCAGGATTCAACCCAGAGGGTTCAGGAGCCATATAAGGAGGCCATCAAAGCTGGAGGATCTGGACCCAGAGGGAGGACTTGCACCAACCAAGGACAATGCATACAGTAAACCTAGATGCTCTGTTCAGATCTATCCAATGGATAGCTCATTCTCCACGACTGCGGGGAGAGCAGGGACTGCCTCTGACATGAATTCTGGTGACCCTGATTTGATCAATTCCCCTTAGTGGGGAGGCCTGGTGGCACACAGAGGAAGGGGAAGCAGGCTATCTGGATGAGACCTGATATGCTGTGGTCATATGGTAGGGGAGGAGGTCCCCTTCTGTCAGAGGTCTACAGGAGGAAAGTAGGGTGGAAGAGAGCAGGAGGGAGGGAACCAGAAAATACAAGGGAGGTGATAACATTCAAGATATAATCTGAATAAATTATAATAAGTTAAAATAAAAAAGAACTAAATATAGTCACTTGCTCCTCCTCTACATGATGGAGACCCAGATTTTGTGGGTGTATTTATAAAATGTGGTGTTCACAAGGTGAACGGAAAACATGTGTGCTCTTTTCTGCACAAGCTATTGATGATTTTTCGAGACTAGTCTCTGAAGTGGAGTTTGGCTTATGTGGAAAAGAAGAGTTACTTATTCCACACTTACACAGGAGCATGTGACTGAACTGGTTAAAAATCAGAAACAGTGGCCTGAAAATCAAGAGATGCTAACAGCAACCTGTGAAGTTTTGGAAATGACCTTGAGAAAACACTGGCTACCAGTTCTTAGCCGTAAAAGAAGATGTTATTCTCCCAGCCTCGCTTCTTTCCCTAAAAAGATCACTGATGTCTCAAGAATAATAGGATTGTTGGCTGAATTGGTGTCTACCTTCAACACCTCTACACCCACACACACAGTGAGAGAGATAGGGAAGGAGGGAGGGGGAGAAAGAGAGAGAGAGAGACAGAGAGAGAGAGAGACAGAGAAAGACACAGAGAGAGAGACAGAGACAGACAGAGACAGAGACAGACAGACAGAGAGAGACAGACAGAGAGACATGCAGGGTTGACTATGGTTCAAAAGCATGGGATATCTCCAAATCTCATTTTATCAGCTAGTGGCCAGAGGGTCTCTTACCTAGCTTGCTAGTAGAATTATTTTGTTTAAAACACTACCTGATGATGAGGGGCAAAGTGTACCCCTGGGCAAAATGATAACAACAGACTCAAAAATTTGCCTCATAATACTTACTGCCCAGGTAAATTCTTTCCATCGATACAACCTTGCTGCCACTGAGAATGGGCCACCACGTCTTGACAGCTCTGGAGCATTACCAAGAACACTGATCTCACACAGATACAAACCGGTACAGAGTGGGAGTTATCCATGTTACAGGGAAGTCTGTAGAGGAGGAAATGAGAGAAGAATAAGGGAGTGGCTTTAGAGGTAAGAGCTGAGCGTGTGAACAGCTGCATTGTTCTTAACTCTAGTACAGTCATTCTCTAGGATGGTAAATGATGATCCCTCTGAACCTAGGAACAGCCTGTTGAGTGGACAATATCCCTACCTAAATGTTAAATGAACAGGCAAAGGGACACAGTGCTAAGAAGGATTCCAGGAATACACATGGCAAACATTTTTTTTCTTTAAAGCTCCATGTTGGTGTTCTGCCCCTTTCTTTCTTTCTTTTTCTTTTTTTCTTGCAAAAGAAATATTTTGAATTCCAAAGCTTGTGCTGGGATCTGGTGATTGGTCATAAGTCTTTTTAGCCTTGGAAACTTGGTACGGATCCAAAGTGAACAGATTGGCTAAGTGCCACTACAGGCTCCAGCTATCGCCCAGCCAGACTTTCAGTTTTGGAAATTGGGAAGTTTTATGTAATCAATTCAGATAATAACTTCAGCTAAGACAAGTGGGGTTCCCCTCCAGCCGCCACAGTCTCCTGTTCCACTTGTGGCCTTTTGTAAGTCTTGATAACAGTGCACGACTTGGCTCTTCTCTGGAAACCCTGAGACTAGGCTCTGTGCATTTCTGAGGCCACTAAGAGGCCACTGTCTGAGGCCACTGTCACCACATGATAAGTGATGATTCTTTTATATCAATGTGCAGAATTAAATTAAGAAGTGGACGCCGGGTTCCAGAGTGTCTTCGGGACAATGAAATTAAGCACGGTGGGTATTTGTCTGACATTCTCAGCTTCAGGGGTTGCTTCTTCTGTATGGGTGATTATCTGGATCTCCTGCTTCCTGCCTGTGTGATTCAGGTAGGCCATCATTCCTGGTGATAGAATACAGTCTTGTATTCTTGACATGGGCACTGAGTCCACCAAAGGCTTTAAATAGAGGCGTTGCTTTGGAGATGGAGACCAACACCAAAAGCACCTGATAAAGAACACCTTTTCTTCTCAGCTGCTTAGGAACAGGTTGTCAGGTATCACCGCCATATGGAACTTCAAAATGAAGTAACATTGTTGGGAGGCAGAGACGGAGACAGAGACAGATACTTTCATTCCACACCTTTATTTGATCTCTCAGTCAAATCAGATCTGGAAGCTAGGGTTCTTCCCACTAGCTGTGAGCCTTACTAATGGAAAATTTGCATCCCACCTTTGGCTAAAGGCTCTGGTTGAGTGTATCTGTTACTTAAATCTCTTAACCAAGTAAACGTTGAGATCTTTGGAAAAAAGATTTTTTTTTAAAATCAGGAATTGGTTTGATATTCTCTCTCTCTCTCTCTCTCTCTCTCTCTCTCTCTCTCTCTCTCTCTCTCTCTCAAAATTAAAATTCTCTGGGATGGGAAAAGTTTCAATAAGTATAGTGCTTGCCACACAAACACAAGAACCTGATTTTAATCCTCAGCACCTATGTGAATGATCTGGGTACAGTGTCACCTGTCTGTAATCCCAGCACAGATTAGATGGGAATTAGATGGGAGGGTTCTGGGCCTACTGGGCATCCAGTTCAAATGAACTGCTGAGCTGCAGGCTCATTGAGATAGGCTGTTTTTTGAAATAAGGTGGGCAACAATTGAAGGAGATGTCCAATGTTGACTTCTGGTTTCCACATTCATGCGTACACATACAGGAACACTTGTATATAAAAGGTAAAAAACATTCAAATTCTCACCTCGTGATTTTTAATTGTCATCTTAGGCAAGAAAAAGCCATGCCTCTGAATTTATTTTGTGATCTTTTGTAGTTATACTTTAAACTGTCAGCGTTAGACAAAGAAATTAAACGGAAAGCAATGATTTAGCTTTTTTTTTTTTAAACACAGAAGTTAGTTATATCTAAAAGTTGATCATCCATTAATGAACGGGAGGACACATATTTAGAGCTCCTAAATAAAGGCAAATGTCTATGTAAGATAGACAATTTCACGTCTATTTAAAAAAAATACTCTGTCCATATATGAAAAACCCACCGCTTTGCTATTCTCACACCTGAAGCGAGAATCATGCCCTTAGACCAACGAACAAGCTGCCCGGTTTTGCTATTCCGCACTCATTTACCTCCTACACTTGATGGATAACATCCTAACTTACAGTCACAAGGCTGATACTCAATATTTATAGAAGATTACACATAAGGATGAATGGCTTTCTTTAAAAAAAAAAAAAACTCATGCTATTCTAATTAACTCACATATAAAGCCATCACACAGCTAGTTTCAGAAGGCACTGGAACACTTGCTCAGTCCCAGACTCTATTCATCTCAGTGACGTTCTTACAGCTAGAGTGGCTATTCTGAAACCATGGAGCCTCATCTAGGGTTGTGCAGGTTCATCCTCATGGCCCATTTGAAATACTTCATACTATTTTGCCTACTGATCTCCACTTTTGGCTTCCGTTTTGGAGACTAAGCATGGAGTCAGTTCCCCCTCACCCCTTGCCTCTCTAATGAATGATAATAGTAATGGAGGAATTGAATTAAGAGTACTATGGAGTCTTTCTAGAACATTCTAATGTCTCTGTGTGCCTTCTTCCTTTTCCCTTGTTGCACAGCACAATTGAGCATAGGTTTGTATTGTATTTGCATTGTATATCAGGATTCAGAAAATGTATCAAAGCATGAATGATTCTTTGATGGTTGGTCCTTCAAGTGCATCACCAAGGAGATTGTGACAAATCTGCTCAGGAGGTGTTCGTGCTTGGCCACAGGGCTGGCTTCCATCACAGGGATTCTGGTTTTGCCTGTGTTAAAGAAGTAACCAGACTGTGAAACAGTTTGCTTGTTTTGGCCTCTTTTAGTTTTGGATCCTTCCATAGCCCAATCAATTATGTAGCAATTGGCCCTAAATTCACCCAAATGCAGTCAGCTGAATACAAATTTCACACTTAGGCACTGACATACCCATTCCGTGCTGTGCCTGGCCTAGGTACCTTGTAGATGAACCCAAACTCTCAGTAAGGCTTAATTACTATCCTGGAGTATGGTTTTCTGGGTTCAAACCTGAGATCTCTCACTTATTGCCACTGTGTGGGCTCAAATACAATGCATAAGACACCTCTGGGGTTCATCTTCTTCACCTGCCACAATGCTACAGGTTTTACCTCAAAGAGTTGTTGAGAAGGCCGAGTGAGATGACCCATGGAACAAGCTAAGTTCCTACTTGCCAGACAGTAACTCTCAATGGCTATTGCTTATCAGTCCTGTGATAGTCGTCGTCGTCATCATCATCATCGTCGTCGTCGTCATTGTCATCATCATCATCATCATCGTTGTCGTCATCATCATCATCGTCGTCGTCGTCGTCATCATCGTCGTCGTCGTCGTCATTGTCGTCATCATCATCATCGTCGTCGTCGTCGTCATTGTCATCATCATCATCATCATCGTCGTCGTCGTCATTGTCATCATCATCATCATCGTCGTCGTCGTCGTCGTCATCATCTCAGATCCATTAGCACCGGCATCAGCATTGCTGTGCTCTTATGAAGGACAGCTGCTCTGATAAGGAAGCCAGAAGTGTTGGGGTTTGAAAGAGATGGATGGGAAGAGGTTTCATGTCAGTCAGTACAGATGAGCTGTAAGAGTTGGGGTCAGCATGAACTTGAGATCAATGTCAAGGTCCAACTCCTGCAGCTCTATGTGCATCTCTCCCATGACTATCTACTTTGGTTCACTCCTAGGGCCAAAGCAAAAGTTGGGTTACATGCTGGTCATTGGGAATCCATTATAGTCATTAAATTACTTACTTTAAGGGTCCGATACTAAATTATAAGTATTACCTTTATATGAGATGAAACACTCGAAACGGTCACTGGTCTTTACAAAAGTAAAATGACTACATGTATATTATACATGTATGTGTATCATTGTATTATTGTTCCAGTTGTGCATACTCAAATAATTTTTATTTTCTGTCTCTGTCTGTCTGTCCATCTGTCTGTCTGTCTGTCTTGCTCTCTGTCTCTCTGTTACTCTGTCTGTCTGTCTCCCCCCCCTCCCCCCCGCAAGCTGCTTTGTCTGGTTTCTCTTTCTCTAATAGGAATTCAGGCGGTGCCTGTTATGTCTTTTTGTATAATTCCTTTCCAATCCATGGACTGCAGCAGACTGCCTGCAGGGAGAAATGCATTCCAACGTGAGCCCCTGTAGGATTGTGTAGCGTGGTTTGAGGGAGCTGGGATATTTGCTGATGAAGATGGGAACTGAAAAACATAGGATGTGGTTGCTTCTCTTCTTCCCAAACCTGAAATAGATGGAAGGAACACACTGGACCAGGATATGAGTGGGAGTGATGAGCCCAGATGCCATCCTGTGCCCTTTCTACTCTCTTGCTTCTCTCTTTAACCTCAGGCTTGGCCCCGGATACGAATTACAAGTGGCAATAACTAGGAGGACATTGGCTCCATTATTCTCCTATCTAGACTTTTCTTTCTCCAAACAACAGCCTAGTGCTGCTTGCCTGCTTGGAATTCCTAGCATCCATCTTTCACATTCCTCCTCCCAGAAAGGATGATAGTCTTTGACTGAGGGCCCACCTTCTATCCACCTCTCCACAGAAGAAAGCAGACTAGAAGAAATGAAAGGAGAAAAAAATGTAAGCTATGATGACAAAACATAGAAAGAGCCAAGATGCTGCATGGAGAAGATGGGCCACGGGTTCCACCTCGGGGCCTGAAGGGAAAGGATAATTTCAGAAATCCACCCATGAACTGCAATTTTGTGTGGGTGTGTGTGTATCTGGTTGCATAATGTTTTCTTTAGACACAGTTCCCCCTCTGCTTAAAAGAGTTTCCTTTTCTCCAGGGTTGTTTCTTGGGCTAGAGGGTCCTTCCTTTAACATCTCCTTTTTTTTTTTTTCACTTGAAAGCATTGCTTCTCTTTGCTTTTGTAGCTTCATGAGGTGTGTGTGTGTGTGTGTGTGTGTGTGTGTGTGTGTGTTAGCTTGAACAAGCATACAGGGAAGATGTTTGGAAAAGTTGTGTTCTTTGAGGCATGTTCTTCTCACCATGTGCTTTGAGAGGCATGTCCTCATTCCTGTGGTATACCAGAAACCCAGAGTGAGTGCAAACTGTGGAAAAATGTCTCCTCCTGTTTTCGTATAGGCTCTGTGAATGGAGACCACAGCCCCTGGAACAGAACACCGTCTCTTTGCTTTCCAGTAAGAAGCTGTGTTCTAGTGGCAGTGTTGCTACTCGAAATTGGGGGCATCCCATTTGTGGTCACCATATGATACCGAGGAAATCTGCGTCCCCACTTGGGGTTCTTGGTGTCATTAATAAAAAATTTAAAAACAGAAGCGCAAAGCCTTTTTTTTCCCCTTAAGAGTTTAAATGAAAAACAAAACAATGAAACAACAAAACAAAAAAACACAAAACCAGCACAGGCAAGCTTGTGTCTTTCCAGCTGCCAAAGATGGCAAATAGAGAAAGAATGAACAAAGCCATACCCTTAGAGTTACATTGGCATGGAGGCCAGCCACTGGGTAGCAGGCAGCCACAAAACAGAGGGGGAGCATTAGAGTAAAGAAGCAAAAAATACCAGAAAAAGCATACGGAGGCTCTGGCCAGCATCCAAAAGAGAAACACAGAAAAGAAGGAAAAGGAAAAATTATGCCTTCTGAGTCAGGACTTGGAAAGGTGGGCAGACTCACTAGCGGTTCACACTGGGTTGTAGGGCTGGGATAGGGAGGGGCTGGGGATTGTGGCAAGGAAAAGTACATCATTTTATTAAGGACTAATTATTCCTCCTACCTCTTTAGCATAACTTAAAGTGAACTGGTCTTCCTAGCCTTCATCCCTTAGCCAGGTCATTGCCCTGTACTCCTGGAATGTTAGGTCTCCACCCACGTCAGAAATTTCACCCTCTGGACCAGAAGGAAATAGTTTTCCCTTAATGAGCCCTTACTGTTGCTGCGACACTGTGTAGTGTTATGTCTGTTATTGCAGTCTTAGCTGAAGGACTTCGCATATATTGCACAATGCAAGAATGTTGTTTGTCCATGATCTGATGAGCAGGGGTGCCTATTAGGTGTACCTTGTTAAACCAGGGCCTTATTTAATCATAATGATTGTCTTTTGTGGTACAAATTAAATTACATAGCCTCTGTTATTTAAACAGGTAGACAATTGAGGTCTTGCTGAAAAGAAAAGCATTGTGTGCTCCTGGAAATATATGCCCTTTCCAAGTTAAAGAAAAAAAAATCTAATGTTACATGTTTCATGTGGGCCCACAGGAGACACTGTGGCTGACTGATTCCAAGATCTGTGCATTTCTAGTCTAAGGTTCTTTCTTGCAGGATAAAAAACAAACCCAAACATGAGCTAACTCCTAATCTCCTTGCCTACTCTGCGAGGCCCTTGAAAATTGCCTAAAAGAGTCATGATTCCTTGGAGCAAATTTGAATTTTAAGTTTTCTGTAAAGAAGGTACTTATAATCAACATACTTATAATGAACGTGCTTTTTACTTTCGTGATGGCAAAATTTTGATAGCTACCTCCACAGAAGGGTTTAATTTCTGTTATAAAACTGTGTTGTGCTAAAGCTTGGGAATGTTATTGTTCATTTTCTGTTTTTCAAATCAAAGCCATTATTCTGTACACATCAGCAATGTTTTTGGTACAATAAGATGGTACCTCTGGGCAATAGTAAAGTCTTTACTGTAGGGATTCTCCTAGGATTTACAAGCTATAAAATACATATGTCATTTCCATTCTTTGAAAAGTAATTAAAAATTTTATTTTTTGTTTTGTACCCACACCCTGCAACAATTGATTAATAATCTATGTCTTAAGAATTGCCCCCAATGAATACATCAAGTTTTGTGAGCCACTCTCACTGTGTCATTAGATGTCTGAAAGCCCATCAGCCCCAAAGCCCCTCTGTTCTACGTCATAGGAGATAGAAGGGGAATGAATGATTTGGAATCACTGTCAGATATATCTTAACTTAAATGTGAATCATACTATGGGAGTAGTTTTCTTCTGGAGTAGTGCTTTCAACTCTATAATTTCATGCATATAAAGCACTCACAGGCTGCTTACATTGGCTCCCAATGTCCTTTGCGATTACTTATGGCACATTAGCCTCTTATGTTGTGCCTCAGATTTTAACCCCTTTCCTCCAAATAAAGTAAATGTTCTAAGTGTGAAGTTAAGTTAAATGAAATCTGCCCACTAAAAGCCAACGCATGCAAATGCATGGCCCAAAGTTCTTGATTTGCTTACAATGTTCTATTTTATTTTCTGGTATTTGCTTTGATCAGATCACCAAAAGGAAGTCCCCTGAATAAAATCTCATCAGTCTATTGTAGTGAATCTAACTTTGAGCCCTTCTCCAGCAACTATAAGTCGGACTCACTTGAGATGAAGTCTTCATCTAAAAAACGATCTTTAAAAATCTACAAGTCAGGCCGGGCTTGGTGGCACATGCCTGTAATCTCAGCACTCGGGAGACAGAGGCAGGCGGATCGTGTGAGTTCGAGGCCAGCCTGGTCTACAAAGCGAGTCCAGGACAGCCAAGGCTACACAGAAAAACCCTGTCTCGAAAAAACAAAACAAAACAGCTACAAATCAGCACCTTGGTATTAACAATGTAAAATCTACAAAGTTATCTGCCTTAATGTCCTAGATTTGAAGCCTGTGCTACTGAACCAAGAGGTAGGGTGGAGTGAGAGTTTCATCCCACATGTGAGGCATAGTACACATCATGTCTGCTCCTTCAGAGGAGATATTTTGGAAGAGCCCCGTCACTCCACCTCACACTCCATTGTGTCCTTTTCTAGGATGACATCAAATGACTCCCTTTCGGATATTTCCTGATCAATACTGTCTGCCTTGTGACATTTAAGTATGTCTTCATACAGCTGTTGTAGTTCTTAGTTACAAGACAATTATTTGGGTGTGTGGATTGTCAGGCTTCTGGGGGACGTACCCAGGTGCACAGCTGTGTCCTTACAACTGAATGTAATATGAGGCATGGAAACAGGCCCTTAATAATTCTTTGTCACATGGAACAATCAATTTAGCAGCAAATTCCTAACCCTGCTGTCAGCTCATCATTGGCTTTCAAGCTCTCTGTACAGTCACCTTCTGGGAAACAAAAACAAAAACCAAAACCAAAATTCAAAACAAAAGAACCTCTCCTACTCTACATGATTTGAAGATCACCAACACAAACTCGTAGGACATTATCTTCCTGCTCTCACACTGTGGGAGGGACACTGATGCCTTCCATGCTAGTCTTTGATTCTTTCAAGCCTCTCAAATGTTGGCTCTGACACACCAAACTGGTTTCATAACACACTTGGCTGTGACATACAGCTCAACAAGCACAATTTCATGTTAGTGGCATCGGGCACATCTCTTTCTTTGTGGCCTCCGAAATACCTGTTCTGTTTCTTAAGGAACTAGAGATTCATGTTATTGCAGGCAATTTCTAAACACATTGCTACATTGGAGACAATCAATGTGTAAATTAAATGTTGTTCTTAGTGGACCCCATGAAATTTCACCCAGCCTTTCTCCTGTATATTTTGAGATACATCAACCAGTAAGTGAGCTAGCTCTGGTTTCACTTGGCCCAGCACAGTACTTTATAAGTGGTTATACAGAGTAAAGTGCCTAAAACAGCATGTGTCTAAATAGTTGAACAATAGCCATGGCATATAATGTTTCGGGACTCATATAACAAGCCATCAGTTTTCCAAGAATTATAAAGGATGTTTTTGAAATAACTACTTGAAGAACTCAAAGTTAGTCTTATGAACTTAAGGCTTGACTCCAATCCCACAGAATGAAGAAATATTGAATAAAATCATTTGTAGAATCTGGAACATGGACACGAGTCAACTCTGAAAGACACCGAGCAGCCAAACAAGACCATAACATCATGGGTCTGTTATAAAGGAGTGAAGGGGTGATGGCTCAGGCAGAAAGTCTCAGTTGGAGATGGAGCAGTCTTCTGTCTGTGATGTCAGAGAGGTGTGGTTAAGCCTCTGCTTGCTTTTTTGAATAGACCTTGTAATGAGGTGATCTTTTGGAGAATTCAATGGCATCCTCTTGTGTGTGTGTGTGTGTGTGTGTGTGTGTGTGTGTGTGTGTGCAGACCAAATGTCAACCTTGGGTGTTGTTCCATGACCACCATTACCTTATATTTTGAGCTAGGGTTTCTCTTAGGGACCTGGGACTCCTTGACTTGGCTAGGTTCGCTGTCCAGCAAGCCCCAGGGATCTACCTGCCTCTTCTGCTCCTGTAGTGAGATCATAAGCTTAGGTAACCACACTCAGCTTTTTCATATGGGTTCTGGAGCTCAAACTCAGGCACTAATGCTCATATAAGGAGCATTTTATCAGGTCCAAAGGGATTCCTTTTAGAGACAAAGGCGTTCTTGAAGTTTGTCATTCATGAGCTAAACACAGTAATGTAATACGTCTGCATTGAATAAGCAGATCCCATCTCTGTAATTACAGCAAGGCTCTGGATGTCTTATGAATATTAGAAAAATATTGTCAAATTTTAATAAATACATTGAATCTCTTGACATACATGTATACAAAAATACAGTGAATTTTTATTCTTCAGAGCTATAGTATGTTAGCTAAGACTCATTCAAATAGACACACACAAAAAAAATTCAAATTTGGTCCTTCAGTCATATTGATTATATGCTCAATGCTCAAGAGCATTATGGTAGAAAGTCCTGTTCGATGTTTCCATGGCCATTAAGCTTTATTAATATTTAAGTTCTCTGCTTATCACCTATTTTGGATTTTGATTTATCTTGGCAGAGTTTTAGATATTCCAGGCAGTTCTTGAACTCTGTCTGTGGCCTTCTGTGGCCTTGAACTTCTGACCCTTCTCATTCTATCCTAATGATCGCTGGAATTCCTGGGGTGTGACACCACACCCAGTTTATGTGTTTCTGGGGATTGAACCCTAGGTTTTATGCATGCTAGGTGAGCATTTTTCTAAGTGACCAACTGGTTGTTACAAAAGGAAAGAAAGGAGTGACACTGAGAGGCAGCAGCACTTTGTGCGTATTGGGCGAGCACCTGTTCCAGCATCTGCCGAGCCCCTGGTTTCAGTGTTTTAGTCCTATGATAGGTAGCAGGGCCATTAGCAGCCGTTCCCACCTTGAGCTCCATCTTCTCCACTCAAACTTTCTCACCGCTCTAAGAGTTACCCCTACTCTCAGACCATTGAATGCACTTTTATTTTCTTCCTAAAGTTCCAAACTCCCCATTAAACATAGTACAGCTTCTGCTTTTCTTGATTTTTGATTTGATGTATGCTAACATGGCTTCTAGCTCCTCTTAGATGTTTGTCCATGTTCTGCACAGAGACCACACGTAGACACGCAACTCTTTACCACTTCCTCAGGTTTGCCACTTAAACTGCTCTGGAAGTACATGAAAGGCATCTCTGTGAAATCTTCATGACCTACCCCAAATTCACCAGGACTTAACTGTCCATGTCATTTTACCTGTACCTCTACCATAGCACTTTAAAGAAACTAAGTGTTTGCATTTCTATATCTGACTAGGTTAGTATTGGGGTATATGCTATTGGATCAAAGATCTAGCTATGTCTCTGTATCCCCCATCACTTCCCACACACAGCTACTAAAAAAAGAAGCAGATAGGAAACATGACATTGATTTGGAAGTGAGAATAGAAATGCTGGACAGCTGCAGTTATCAGCAAAGGGTTTGCTTCTAGAACTATTGCTGAAGGTTGGGGATGATTGGAATGAGTGAGACTGGAAGGAGGTCATAGGTGAAGGTGAGAACTCCATCCCAGCAGGGCAAAGTGTCAAGCCAGCCCCACAGACAGCCAGTGTTTCACATGAGGTGTCCTTCTTAGTGGAGTTAACCTCCAACTGCACCTGCCAGTTTCCCCCTGTGTTTGCAAGACACTTTCACCATAGTTCAGCAGAATTCTGGGTTCTTTAGCTGGACACTGTTTGTGGTCAATACAATGCTTTTTACTCTATGCCCTCTGCTCAGGGACTCAATTCATTATATCTGGTAAAGGCCATTTCAGTAAATTCTATCAACATGAATTTGAGTGTAAGCCGAGGAATGAATGGCAGGCAGCCACAGGTAGAGAGTGAAGCGTGACCACCCACAAACAGTAACGCATAACACACTGCCAGAATAATTCTATTTATTTTCGAGCAGCACAGGGGTCTTAGAGTCATCTCCATGTTTAGCCTGCTGCTATCTTGGCATGCTTGGAATTCTGTTTGATCAGTCATCACCTCTTTTCTGAGAGGGTCTGCTTTTTCCTAGAGATAAACTCTCCTCATCTTCAACTCTCTCAACTTCAAAAGAGGCTCAAAGCATTAAGGAAAACAATTCCCCTCTTTGACTTTGCTCCCTCTAGCTTCCCAGGATTAATGGAAAGTGGAGGAGAATCTTAGGAATGAAGCTGGCAGGGTGAACCTAAAGGTGCTTTCCACTGGGAACACACACGTTTAGTCAAGAAAAGCTAATATATATATATATATATATATATATATATATATATATATATATATATATATATATATTAAAAAAAGAAGAAGCTGGTTTTGAAAGGAGAAAAAAATGTTCATTAAATTTTCAGTAAGCTGCTGTTTTTCTCAAGGAGCTATTGATTTAATGAAACTAAAAACAAAACAAAACAAAAAACAAAAAAAGTTTGCCAACAGAGGAAAAAGCTAAGAAGTCTTCCAAAAGGATCCTTTGAGTAGAAGGAACATGGAAATTCCAAGAAAAGTTAGCTAGAAAGAACAGTTTATTCTCATCACGTCAGTGTGCCCTCTTATGCCCTTTATTCATCCGTGTCAACCCATTATACATGTCTCCATGGTAGCAAAGGCACCAAGTACTTTTCTTACCACAAAGTCGCCTTGGGGACTCTGAGTTGAGACTCCAGCCATCTTTTTAAGCTCTTAGTACCCTGAAATCTGATGTCTGCATAGACAAACAACTGGGCTGTTGCTGGAAGGCAGGAGCCCAAGTAGTTTGCACATGGGCCTCTGCCCAAGAAAATCACCAGGGTGTCCCCACATGAGCGGGTTTGTCATCAATCCATACGGTGGAGATGTGGGGCCAGCTTCAGACTCTGAGACTCCTGTTTATGGGAAACTGTAACACATGCTCATTGTGAGCTACAGCTATGCCGAGTTGAATCTGTTTACGAAGCCATTTTGCGGCTATTTATTAAAAATAAAATTTATGTGTGCTTATTGAAGCTATATTTTGGCAGGCAAAGGAGCTTGGCAGCCCCATTTAGGTCAACAGCAAGCTCTTGCCACTTTGTACGTCGTCACATAAAAACTTGTCAAATAATATCTAGTTTTTAATCTTCAGGCACAAACACAAGGTTAGTCATGAAAATATTCTGAGTAAGTCTCCTAGAAACAAGAAGCCGGGTTTTTGTATTTAAGTAAAGGCAATAATTAAGTTTCTGGCTTGTTCCAGGGCTGGCGATCTGTTGCCCTCGTCTCTCGTCAACTTCTATGACCTGTTTGTTTGTTGATTTCTTGTTTGAGTTACTAGCATCCTTAAGAGTTGTTTGAAAATGAATTTGTAAAAAACCTGAGCGATCTGATTATCCATCACTATTAAAATTCAAAGGCAAACTCATTACTTGTAGTTAAAGAGAAATGAGTCTGTTCATATGGCCAGAGCAGTTTTCTAAATGCCTATGGGATCCATGTTTTTTTTTCCTGGAACTTTCAGTCACTTAAGTTGGTTTTAGACTTACTTTTCTAAGCCTTAAAGAAAAAGTTTCTTTTCAAAGAGGCCATAGATTTAGCTTGGGGAGCTATAGCTCGTCTAAATTATATGTAAGCTGACTCATGAGAGTTTATTGTTGGAGATCCTGATGAGAGAGAAACATGCCATTGTAAAGAGGGGTTTAGAGAGAAAGAGGCTGCTTTACAGTAAGGTAGCAAAATTCATAATCCCTTGGGTCTATTGATACCCAAGTGCAATGGGAACAAAGATGATTTTATATAGAATTAATCAAGGAAAAAAATCATTTTTTAGAAGGGGTTTCTGGGCTGTGACAAACAGGCACAGAGAGAAGACAGCTCAGGATGCTTGTGCCTGCCTCCAGGAATGGCCAGATGTGAGTGACTGCAGAGGATGGACCCTTGCTTGTCTTGAAATGATTTCTGATCTCTATCTTACTGACAGTTGTGCTCTGCACATCGATTATCCCATTTCCTCTCTGCTGGAGCTTGGCTTCCACCATTGAAGACCTGGTTTGAGGACACCCTTGTTGATAGTGACTTGTTCCGGCATCAGAGTGTTCCTTCCTAACCCAAACATTTTGGGTGTCCTCTAGGGCAGACCTCCAGAGGTGCTGACAGCTCGCTAAGACAGATGTGCCCAGTAAGAAGCTTATAAAGTACAGCGGCGTGTTACCTGTAAGTGTTCTGTGCTCCACAGCTCACAGGAGTGGCTACAAGTCCCTCAGAGTGAAACTTTACTTTGGACCCACCAAAGACAAGCAATCCTGCAACCTGTAGGAACCGGGGGGTATTTGAAAACAGATGCAGCTCACTAGAGCGAGAGAACCGCCGCATTTGTGCATCAGTGGAACCCACGTAATGCCATTGCTGGCTTTCAATCAGGAAAGCAAGACTGCTGGAAATGATACTCTGGCAGATACAATCTAAGTAGGAGTTGGAAGAAAGATGTTTATCAGAAGTGCTCTTGCATTGACATCCATGGAAGGAAAAGAGGAAAAATGAATGGGAACTTGCTCCCTGGTGATCTCAGGTGATCTGAGGTACAGGCCCAATGGCAAGCTTTGTTTACCTCACAGGGGCAGTGAGAGTGTCATGGCTTTCCATAGTTGTCTCCTATTAGGCTGAGGTCATGGACAGTCTTTGAATGTGGGCTTCCCCCTGGGCAAGATTGTTCTTTGCAGCCAAGGCAGCATGAATGGTGTTGACATCAATTCTAGCTCCTGAACATGTATTCTCAGAGGCAAAATATGAGAGGTACATCTTTTTTTTCCTGAAAAGCACCTTTATTTTTTAATTTTTATTTAATTAATTTATTCAGCTTACAACTCAATTGTTATCCCATCACTTGTATCTTCCTGTTCCTCCCTTCCTCCCTCTTTCACCCTATTCCCTTCCCGGAGGTCCATGACTGAGGGGGACCTCCTCCTCCACTATACGGTCATAGGCTATCAAGTCTCATCTTGGTAGCCTGCTTATTCTTACATCTTGTGGTCTGCGCCAGTAATCTTATTTTCAATAGCAGCAGCAGCAACAGTAATAATAATAATAATAATAATAATAATAATAATAATAATAATAATAATAATAATAATTCAAACTTTCCTAGAATGGGTGAGAGGGAGGAGAGCATGCAGTTTAAAATATAGTCTTTACCTTTTGTCATTTATATATCTTAATTTGTAGAGATATTTTGCTTTGTAGCAGCTGTAACTTCACAGTTACATCAACTTTATTTAGGGAGGTTTGTCTTACCTATTGTATTTTTGACACTATCAGAAAGTTTTTTTATTTTCCCACATAGTCTCCTAGCATTTTTATCCAGTTGTGTTTGGTTCTACCTTAAGTTTCCAGTCTCTGGCTTCTGAATTTGCTTTTTTGATTTCACATAGAACTTATTTTACCTTAAAGAAAGAAAGAAGATGTGACCCAGTTTTACTTAGTTGTCTGTACTGTTGGTCAATTGTTCTAAATATTCATAAATCCACCTTTCCTGTGTTGGTTTGACTCGGTTATCACACCATATTTGTGAGAAATCTCTCCCCGTGTCTGTGCCATACTGGTTTATATACTATTTCTTGGATCTGAAGGTCTGAGAAAGTAGCAAATGTGACTGAATCTCCCCAGGACTCAGCACACTCAGAAATTCCCATTTCTTCCTGTCTTTAGCATCTCCTTGCTAGCCTCCTCCTTCCTGTCTCGTCTCTAGCCTCCTTCCTGCCTCCTCTCTAGCCTCCTTCCTATCTCCTTTCTACCATTCTCCTCTTTGGGTGCAATAAGGCCCCAAGTTCAAGTCTACCCTGCCTACCTTCAAGTAGAAATCTGTTTTACGAACAAACTGTTGAAATAACTCTCATTCTTTGGCCAGACAGGTAATTTGAAAGCTTGTTTTGTTTTCACAAATGTTCAAATTGTCTTGCTTTCTGGTCATGCAAGGACAGTACGTCATTTTTGGCAAGCACACTATGCTCTGTGTATGTTAAGGTCTTGTGATACATGGAAAGAAATGTGGTTATTATAACCTTAGTGAAAAATTGATATATTAAATATGGTTTTCAGTGAACTATATAGTGTGTGTGTATGTGTGTCTGTTTCACATGACATTTGTTGATTTTTATACTCTTTCGTGGTCTTCAAGTGAATCTGGGCTGCATTGCTTTTCCAATTCTGTTTACCAGGTTATCTTTACCCATTTCACCAACACCATGTATGTTTGGAAGAATGAACACTCCGATGCTAAAAGAGGATGTTGATGTCTTACTCTATTGTGCTCTGCTTTATTACCTGGAGACAGGACCTCTCCTTGAACCTGAAGCTTGCCACTTAGGTGAGGCTAGTATTGCCCCACAAGCTATTGGGAAGATCTGCCTGTCTTCTCCCTGCAATGCTGAAGTTATAGGCATGTATGCCACACCTGGCTTTTTACATGAGTGTCGGGGATTTGAACTCAAGCCCTCATGCCTGTGCAGCAAACACCTATCGAGCCATCTCCACAGCTCCAGGTAAGATTCTTACATTTCCTCTACATCAGTGAGTTGAAGGTTTTCAGCCACAACCAATGTTGTATGAGTAGCATTTAGTCTTAGAGAAAACCCAGAGCAGTTAGAACTACATTTAGGGAGAAAGATTTATGTGTAAGCATGCTGTTAAGTCAGAAGAAAAGAGGCTATACCTCGAGGCCTGAGCTGCACTACCAGCATGTGAGCCAGTGGTCTAGTACAAATGTTAGCATCTCCGAAGCCATGCTTTTCATTTATATAAGACAACTGAAATCTACGTCAAAGAAGTAGCCTGAGGACAAGATAGTGTACACATCTGTGCTGTGGGATGAGCTATGGAAATGTTGAATATTGTCAGGGTTTCTAGCCTTCCCCTGGCTTGGAAGTGTTCATGCTAATTGAACACAAACAAATAACATGGCTCATTAAGATGCCAAAAAATTTGCAGGTACATCATTATTTTATTTTGCACTTGGGAAGAAAGCTTCTGGGTTCATCATCAAGCATAAAATATAACCTGATTTCTGAGCTGTTGAAAATCTGAATTTATCTGTATCTACAGATGAGATATAATAAGTAAAGAAAATATCGAAGACAGAATGATTAGGAAGAAAACAAGTCTGGATTATTGAAAATTCATATATTTAAAATCTTTTTAAAAAGAGTTGTGGTTTATAAATTTTGAATCACAAAATTGAAATTGATTTATGAGCCACTCAAGCAACTGCTTTAATGAATAGATAATTGGTTTATAATTGGCACATTTTGCTAGAGTCAGAATGCATAATTGTTTGGGTTAATTATAAATCTGAGCCACCTGGCTCCAGCTGGCCCCTGAGCTGTCCTTTGAGTCCATTCTTTGGGGACCTTGTTAACTTTTCCACGGGAGATGCTTTAAGCATTTTCACACTCATCAGGCTCCTACCCTGTGCCTGTGGTTTCTCTTCTTGGACTTGAGTAGAAACCATTGCAGTTTTCCTACTTCACATCGCACCATGTCCTTTCTCCTCTTTTAATTAAAAAAGTCTCTTTTCTGAGATAAAAATTATATTATCATTTCTTCCCAATCTTCCTTTTTTCTTTTCTTTCTTTCTTTTCTTTTTTTGATACTGCTTCACTTATTTTCTGCTTTCAAGTTTTCTGGCTGGACTCTCTGTTTTACTTCTAATGTGCTAACATTTTGTTAATTAAAAAAGACTCTTAATTGATTATTGTTGAGACAGATGTATAGAAGTAGATACAAATTTGAGCTACAGAGACATTTCCTAAAAGTTCAAGTCCCGGCTCATCTCTTTCAGATGTAAATATTGCCTATGCTTTTGTAAGGTAGCAAGGTTGATCATTGTTTTTAGTGCTGTCTTAATGATTATATTTAAAGCAAATTAGAAAGGCAAATATGTCTTTAATTGTCAGCTTGACACAATCTAAATCATCTGAAGAGAGAATCTTATTAAGGGATTGTCTTCATTGGGTTGACATGTGGGCATGCCTGTGGGAGATTGTTTTAATTAAGTTAATTGGTATGAGAGGACTTCACCCACTGTAGGTGGCACCACTCCCTAGGCAGAAGGATCTGAATTTTAAGAGTAGAGAAATGGATCTGAGCACTACAAGCAAGCAAGCAGCATGCATGCATTTATTGTTTCTCTGCTCTTGACTGTGGGTGGGATACAACTGATTCAACTCCCTGACCCCTTGACTTTTCCACAATGAGTTATAATATGCTAAATATAATCTTTTCTCCAATAAGCTGTTTTTCTTCAGGCCGTTTCATTAGAGCAACAGAAGTGAAACTAGAATAATATACCTGTATACCATTGGTTTTTAGGAACAAATCAACAGAATTCTTAGCAATTTCCTACTTTTAATCCTTAATGCTCTTGTATTAGTCAGGGTTCCCTAGAGTAAAATAACCTATAGAATAAATCTTTTTTATATATATATAGAAAAGGGGTTTATTTAAATGGCTTACAAATTGTGATCCAGGCAATTCACAATGACGGCCTGTGAATGGAAGTTTCAAGAGTCTAGTAGTTGTTTAATCCACGAGGTAGATATTTTAGCTGATCTTCAGTATATGCTGGAATCCCAAAGAGGTAGGCTATATGCCAGTGAATAGATGAGAGTAGTGAGGTGAGAGTAAGTAGCGAAAGAGTGAAGCTTCCTTCTTCTTTGTCCTCTATATAGGCTTCCAGCAACAGGTATGGTCCAGATTAGGGATGGGTCTTCCCAGCTCAAAAGACTCAGAGTAAGGTGTATCTTCCCTTCCCACAGTCAAAGATCCAGACTAGGAGTGCATTTTACCACTTCAAATTAAGGGAAAAATCCTCCATTTTTGAATATCAGTTAATTCCACATGTAGTCAAGTTGACAACCAAGAACTGCCATCATGGGCCTCCAGGACTTTCTATGTGAGAACAATTGAAATGATTTGAGTACAACCTAGAATTCACTAACTCAGAAACAGTATCTCTTTGTCTGCCAACACATTCCACAGCCAATGTATAGGTGACTTTATGCATCCAAGGATGAATGAGTGTCTGGATGGGTAAGACATGGCCAGAGCTGAAACAAAACAAAACAAAACAAAACACTAGCATCCATTCCTAGATCTGATCCATGACTTATTTTTGCAAAGTTTTATTGTGATATAGACATTCATGTTTCCTTACATAATCTATGTTGCGTTGGTTGTGGCTGTGTGATTCTGAATGGTCATGCTAGAGATCATGATGGGCGAAATGCTGAGGTGTTAACGGCCTGAAGCTTGGCAGAAAAAGTTTGGACTACCTGAGAAATCTTGCTTCTTGTTCTCTTTCTCTTGAAACTATCTTGAATTGTGAATGCCCATACGGTGCACTGTTTTTACTTCTATTGAAATAATGAATATATTTTTATGACAAAGTAAAAATCAGTTACGTCTTAGGATAAACTTAGGAGAATAAAAGAATAAAACTTAGGAACCTGTATTTGTGTTGAAAGGGCTAGTAGGGACAGATGCTGGTAATGAGTGTGGCTGAGCTCCATCTTAGAGGCTAAGGCCCAGTGATCAGCAGTTGAAACTCTGAGATATCAGTCAGCTGATTTGCCCTATTGCTGTCCTAAGAAGTACATCACATGGGAACATACATTGCAGTTTGCTAGGTTAAAAATGGTGAACTTCTTGTATTTTTATTGATTGCAGAATTTTGCTCATGTAAATTTCCAGGCCTTTCACAAGAAAAAAGCAATACTTCATATTTTTTAGCTCAGAAATGTTTAAAATAACACTATTTGAGCATATATTTTAAATATACAGAAAAGAAATATTTTTAAAGACATGGCAAAATAATAAAAATCCCCTATAATTCTACGAACCACTGTTACTATTATTATGTTGCTAAATGTCTTTTTGGACAAATTATTGTTACTTTCAATTTTCCTAAAATTCCTCAGAAGAGGATATGACTCTTGATTGGCCCCAACATAAATTTATGTGACCCATTTTGATCTGGAGCAAGCATCTGGCCTGTTTAGTCATTCTTAAAGACTTTAATTCATCGACAAGTACTTCTTAAATTACTACTTTGTTCCATCAAGGTGGTGTAGATAACTGGGGTTCAAGAAAAAACGAAGCAAACTATTCTACATTTAGAGACCCCCTGATGTGGTAAATTGCATAGCATTTTAGCAGAAGACAGAAATTATGGATAGAAGTAAGGCACAAAAGTGAGAGATAAGTGTTTGATAAGGGATGGCAAGGTAAGCCTCAGAGAGAAAATGGTATGTGGGAGGGGCTTGAGGAAGGCAAAGAAGCAAAAGATGGACAGGGTTATGCAAAGGCATGACGGTGGAGATCCCAAGGGCCACCTTGATGCAGTGGTAGAGTTGCTACTGAGTGGTTTAAGAGAAAAAAGATGGAGAACAATAAAGGCAGATGTAAGCAAGTACCCCTTAGAGGAGAGATACCATCAATGAGAGAACTGTGGTGTAAATTGGAGAATGAAAGTCTCTCTCTCTCTCTCTCTCTCTCTCTCTCTCTCTCTCTCTCTCTCTCTCTCTCTCTCTCTCTCTCCGATGTATCGTATCCTATGGGGCCCTGGCAGGGAGAGAGGCCACTCCTATGTGGGTGTTTGGCCCCCACAGCTCTCCGAGGATTTGCAGTTATGTTGACTGACAGCCTAGAATCAGCAGGAGAAATGGGATTTAATGTTTACAATGTAAAAATCCTGCTTTGACCTTCACTTTTTAAATTTTAGAGTAATGGTGATAAAACACAAAATCGCTTATCAAGGTGACTTATAACTGTTTGGCTGGGTTGGGGCATGGGCTCCCAGCAGTGATTTATTTTCAAATGATGGAAATAATAATTAATATGTGGTATCAGCAAAGCTGAAATAAAAACAAAACACAAACAAACAAACAAACACCCCTATATTTTGAGCACAAAGAAAGCATTGCTCTTAAACAGGTTTTGTGAAAACCATTTTATGTTCCTTTGTTTCCTGCCCCTGGTATTTCATTTGAGGCATTTTTGTTTATTATATTTTTAAAATTAAGTTTTCATATTTTTCTCCAGAAATACCGAAGACATCTATATGATGTCTGGATGTTGTTCACATGGACAGGAAAAATGCTGGGTGTGTACTAGTAATGCATTCACAACAGGTGACGGATACCCCAAGAGTAATTTATTTTTCCATGGCCTACCTTTTAAAACACTGAGGCACAGTTTATATGTAATACATTATCCAGTGTGAGTTTGAGACATTTTGAAAAGTGTATTTATGAGAGTAAGCACTCTAGAAGACATTTTCATCTCCCCTAAAGGACAACCATTTCTTTTCTTGTCTCTTCCCTTTTTGCCCAATTTCATTTCCTCTTGAACACTTCTTTATGGTGATTTTGTTGTTTCTTGGATTTGTGGAAAGGAAGTCTGAGGGGGGTTGTGTGTGCATGCATATGAGTGTGTGTGTGTGTATGTTTGTGCTCCATCAACCTAACATTTTAGTATACATTCATGCATATATATTGTGAGATTTAAACATATTGTGTTCATTGTTTAAGTTTATTTCTTTTTACTAAATAATATTCTATTGCAAGGATGTGCCATAGCCACTTTTGCATTCACTACATCATGGGCATACTGGTTAGTTTAAAATTTGACCTATTATCAATAAACTAGTATATGGCTTGGGTCTAGAATAGTCCCAGAAGAGTCATGTGGTATGGGGCAGAATTTTGCTTCTCAGTTTAGTGTTATTGAAAGAAGACAAACTTAATAGAAGTGGGGCTTGGTGGGAGATTGTAGGTTATGATAGGCATGCATTCAAAGAAGGCTGTACAAATGTGGTCTCTTTCTTTTTCTGTGTTTATGCCTCAAACTTGAGGTAAACACTTTGTCCTAGCATTTGCTCTACAACATAATGCATTGCTTCATTGTAGGCCCAAAGCAATTGGGTCAATAGGACTGTATGTTCTAAACTGGCAAGAGCATCTCTCTCTCTCTCTCTCTCTCTCTCTCTCTCTCTCTCTCTCTCTCTCTCTCTCTCCCTCTCTCTCTCTCTCTCTCTCTCTCTCTCTCTCTCTCAACACACACACACACACACACACACACACACACTTATATATATATATGCTTTTTTTTTGAGACAGGGTTTCTTTGTGTAGTCCTGGTTATCGTGGAATTTGCTTTGTAGACAAGACTGCCCTTGAATTCTGAGATCTGTCTGCTCCTTCCTCACTAGTGCTGGGATTAAAGGCATGTGACACTATGCCTGTTATTATCTTCTTCCTTTATAAACTATGGCACCAAATATTTGTTACAGTAATGGAAGTTTAGCAATATTCATATAGAAATCTTTATATGTACTCAGTACTTTGCTTTTCTTAGGTAAATATTTGGAATCAGAAGGCTAAATCCTGCTGAACGGTTTTTCAACATGAGTGTAAAGTTTTATTTCCCTACCAGGAGCACCTAAGAGATCTAGTCATTTTCTGCTTGTCAACACTTGGTATAGTCAATCTTAAATTTTAGCCATTGCAATAGATGAGTGATGGTTTTAACTTTGAGTAAAGAAGTTGGCTATTCTTTCACATGCTCATTTGTGGACTTTGTTCAAGTCTTTTACTAAAGTTGAGAACAATCTTAATTGTATTTTCTAGAAAATACTGAAGCATTCTGATATTCAGATCATGTCTGGGCTCAGAATACTATGATGTTACAATCGATCTAACTTGATTTGATTGTTAGAGTCTGTTGTCTTCTCTCTCTGAATAAAAGCAAGCCTTCTCTAGGGAGATGCTTCTTCAAATGATGAACGGAGTAATATTAAGAAGACAAGCTTCATACTTACCCACATAGAATTCCTTTTTGTTGTTCATATTTTGGGTTAGGGTTTCATTTGAAGCTACTTAAATTTAGTTAATTAATATATACTATTTTACAAAAATAGCAGCCTGATGTACTTGTGGCTATTTTGCTAATGTGGTTAGTTTTGGAAAATGAGTTTTCAGTGGTTTACACAAATATGTGTCTTCTCTGAGAAAAAAGGCAAGCATCCTTTTTGCCATTGTTGGATACAAGAATACTGAGTGAAATCTTTGTCATACATTTCTAAAAATTAAGATAGGGGGCATTTTTAGTAGCCCTGGAATTATTTTCTAAGTCCTTGTACTTAACTCACATTAGGCAATAGAATTAAAATATAATGAGGAGAGTAATAGGAGTCCTATTATTGGAACCGAAGATAAATTTTTATCTAAAATGATATTATTTTCCATGGCAAGCTTTTGTGCATTCTATAGAGTATAGAAGTAAAGTGGTAAAATTAGGAAGCAGAACTTGTGAAAGATTTCTCTAACATCTGCCACAAATAAATACAACACATTCCCCCAGTTATGAGAATAAATTAGCTCAAAGTGATGAAAATAGACAAAGTTGAGTCACTTAAATTACTTGTCCGATATTTAAAGTCTACTTTAAGTAAAGGCTATGGTTGTTCTTTGCTATTCCTTTTCATCTTTACAGGAGGCCTGAGTATTCCTATCTAGTGTTTGTATCAGTCATTGGCACAAACCCTGTCTATGGAAGGCTTCCCCACCCTATTGAGTCAGGCTTTGTCACCCTTGTGCTTAAGATAACTGCACAGGAGAAGTACTGTAAGTGGTGTGTGAGCAACTGCCATTGCTCAGTATCTTAGTCTAAGATTAGAACAATCCTATTCTGTGCATCTGCTTTCTGACTTTTTATTTAGAAATGCAGCATGCGTAGCCTTGATTGGATGTGGTTTACATACTTGGAAACAATGTTTTTGTTGTGGTAGTTTGTTTGGCTTTCATAGGAAGATGTTTTTGTTTCTTTGCATATTCATCAGTTGGGCCTAGCCTAGTGGAGAAGCTCTGCCTTCTGGGTGGCCAAGGACCAGATACTCACACATTTTCTTCTATCAATGGCATCATTGTCTGCTTGGGCACGATTGAAGTTGAATGCTGATTTATCCATATTTATAACTCCTGGAATGTAGAGAAAAAGGAGGTCTAGCATTTTTCTCTTAAATACACAGTTCCTAAGCTGTTTGTGGATAATTTCCACTCTTATTCCATCACAAAGGAGGGTTTAAATGTGGTTGTTAGGAGCTTGTCTAGTTACAATCAAAGACATACATTATGTTACCATTGGGCAGGGGATATAGAGGAGATAGTCAACATTTTTCACCTCACTGGCATCCTGGCATTCCAGGTCATTCAGCCTCCAGTCCATTTGACATTCCTCAGAATTCTGGTGTCAAAAGAGTCTCTGGATATCATCACAGTCAGGACATTGAGGGAGATAAATACTATCTTCATCTTGAGCTTTTGAGAGTAGAAAACTCAGAATTCCTTTTGGCTATCTGCTTTTGTGCCCTGAAAGGCCCTAAATCATGTAGGTGGGATCCCCCCACTTTTATAATGTCAGGCACCTAGTAGTGATATGACTTAGAAATATTAAATAAATGTATAATGTACATACTAGGCTTTTTGGAAGAGTGCTTGTTAGTTATAAAATATTAAGTAACATTTATTAAATACAGAATCAATGTTAGGTAAGTAAATTCTCAATTATTAAGTACAAGCAGACTCGATGATGATGATGATGATGAACTGAACACAGGCATTTATTTCTCCTGCCTCTAGAGACAGAAGAAAAGTGACAGTAACAGGGGCTAAGGAGAAGGTTCAGTTGGAAAAGGCTCTAGCCTGAGTTCCATCTCAGGTCCCACATGGGAGAAGGAGAGAGCCGACTATGCCCTGCCCACCCTCCTTCCCCCCATGCACAGAGCGGCACATGTCCCACCCCTAGTAAAGCGTAATTTTAAAAATTTACAGTAACAATAAAAATCAAGTATTGTACTAGAAAAATGAATGTAACTGAATGCAAACAACCAAATTAGACCATTTATAAACTGTGCTGATGATCTACAGAGCACCAAACAGCAGAAAAGCTATAGACTAAAGCAGTGTCATAGAAGATCTAGCCAACTAGGAATTTGGATCTTTTTAAAAATATGTTTTTAAGTGAAAAGAATTACATCACTGTCCCTCTTCTGTTTCCAACCTCCACCTTTTCCCAGCTACCCTCCTTCCAATGTCTCCCATGCCTCTTCACTTTCAACTTGGTAACCTCTTTTTAATTATTATCATTACATAGATATGTATACAATAATGTTGGGAGCCGGTCCGCCATTACAAGATGGCGCTGGCTTCCCGTTTCCTGGTTCTTCACGGAGGCCCTTATGGCCAGTGCGCATGCACAAACACGTCACCCTTACATAACCCGCTTACGCAGGCGGTATGCTAATTAGGCATTTTCTAGAGCACCAATGACGGGAGGACACGTCCCTCTACGCCTTGATATTTCCTATATAAGCCAGAGATTTTACAGGGAGTGGGTCCTTCTCCATCAGTCTGCAGAGAGCTGTACAATAAAATGCTGTCAGAAGAATCCTGAGTTGCCGCGTCTCCTTTATCGGCGAAAGGTGCGCGCGACAAGTGGTGCCGAAGCCCGGGAACCTGCCGACCCCTGGGTGAAGGAACGACTTGAAGGACCCCCGACTGCTCGTCGGAAGAGGATTCAGAACTGACGGCGTGAGAAGCCTAGGCACTTTTCTGCAAGGTATGATTTCTTTTGTGTGGTACGGTCCGCTCTTGCTGTGTTGCCTTTGTCTTATAAAAGATGAAAGATGCAGAGAGACAGTTAGCAAGGGACAAAAGGCTTTGGCCGACCATCAAGATAGTCTATCAGAAGCAGAAAAGGAAAGAGGTTTAAAGAAAAGGAAGAAACCTCAATCAAAAGGATCCGAATTAAAAGGGAAACTGAAGAAGGGAGAGAAAGAGAAAGCCAGTGGGCTGTATCCCGTCTTAGATGAATTTAAAAATCTTAAAGTAGAATCTTCCGCCTCTGAGGAGACGTCTTCAGAGGACGGGGACTTGGGATCTGCCTCAGAGGAGGACGAGTTAGATCCTGAGGAACAAATAGAACTGGACGAGGAGGCTGCTAAATATGAGTCAGAGAGATATGGGGTTGATCCGCCATTCGCCCCTAGGTGTAGACCATCAGCACCTCCTCTAGAGGAGAAGGTGATGTTGGTAGAAAATAAAAGGATGACAACGAGACCTAAGACAGCTAGCTCCTTGATTCCAATGGAAAGATGTAATTGATAACAAATGGAAAGGCCCGGATCCAATATTAATAAGATCCGGGGGAGCTGTTTGTGTTTTTCCACAGGACCAAGAAAATCCAATTTGGGTGCCGGTGCGGCTGACCAGGATAGTGAAAAAGGACGAGAGCGCCTGGCACCTGGGCGCTTCGACTATATTGGCCATAGCCACCAGCTGTTCCACATTTGTGCGGTGCTGGGCACGCACTTCCAGCTGGAGGCAGTGCTGGTTGATATGGGCTCCCGCAGAGCCTGGCTGGCCACATAGGAACCCACCCTGGTGGGGATGGGGTCATTTGGCCTTATGTTGGCGGCGAGACTAGTTTTCTGTCTTTGGTTGCTCTGCAAATTTAGAAAACAACAACAACGTGACAGAGTTGTGCTTGCGCAGGCTATGCTTGCTGTGGAACAAGGGGCATCTCCCCAGATTTGGCTTAACATGCTCAAACACTGAGACACTATCTTGGTTCTGGCATTCCTGACGGGCACAGGTTCCCATTGCACCAGGATGCTACAGGATAGACCTGTACACCTCCCAGGGCTCGAGTTCCCATTGCACGGGACTTCAGGTGTACAGGGTCTCCGACCATGTGCCTTCCTTGATCGCTCTCTGCTGAGGAAGTGGAGGGCTGGATCGGTAATTTCATGGCATTCGTTTGGCATTTTAATTTGAAATTTAAGGGGGAGATGTTGGGAGCCGGTCCGCCATTACAAGATGGCGCTGGCTTCCCGTTTCCTGGTTCTTCACGGAGGCCCTTATGGCCAGTGCGCATGCACAAACACGTCACCCTTACATAACCCGCTTACGCAGGCGGTATGCTAATTAGGCATTTTCTAGAGCACCAATGACGGGAGGACACGTCCCTCTACGCCTTGATATTTCCTATATAAGCCAGAGATTTTACAGGGAGTGGGTCCTTCTCCATCAGTCTGCAGAGAGCTGTACAATAAAATGCTGTCAGAAGAATCCTGAGTTGCCGCGTCTCCTTTATCGGCGAAAGGTGCGCGCGACACAATAATACATATGTACATATATGTAACAATAAGAAATAATTTATTATATATATATGTATGTATGTATGTGAGGTCTGCTGAATTCCTTTTTGTTGTTTGTGCATATGACTTCAGAGCCGATCGCTTGCATTGGACAAACAGTTTTTTGACACTGCAGGCATGAAGAAATATTAGGTTGCAAAAAGGGGTAAAAAATATGGAGTGACTGGCTTAATTTTGTGTATAGATCAACAAGCTCTACTCAGACTACATTCATCCTCTGTTTCCCAGGGGGAGATAGATCAGCCTCTCACCCATTCACTCTCTGGGGTTTTGTCCTGATACAGCTCAAGCCTATTAGCATCCTTTTCATGGTAGACATTTTCTTGTCACTTGACTTTTTAATATTTATGGGATGCCCACGTTACTTTGAAAAGTATGATGAAGTGTCCACTTGTTTTTTAATATTTACGGGATACCCACATTACTTTGAAAAGTATGATGAAGTGTCTATAACAGCAGAAAGAAGGAAATAAGCCTTTTGGGATAGAACACCATATTTTGCTCTGGTTTTTTTTTTTTTTTTTTTTTTTTTTTTAACAGTTGACAGAAATATATAGTGCGCTCCAATTCTTGTTGCTCTAACAAAACACCTGCAACTGATACTCAAATAGAAAAGAGGTTTATTTGACTCACAGCTTGGGAGACAGAAAGAGCAAACACCTCTGTCTATCTGGCCTCTGCTGAAGCCCTCTTTTCTGAGTCAGTACCTGGAAACGAAGCAGAGAGAGACTAGAAGGGTCCAAGTATACAGCCTTGCTTTGTTCTACAACAACCATTTTCAGGAGATCTAGCACCTGACATGTGACCAGTGTTAATCCTCTGAGAGTAATGCTTTTAATGATTCAGTAACCTTCAGTAAGGTCCCCACATCCTAATACCATCACACTGGAGCCCATGCTTTTAACACTTGAGCCCTTGTGAGGGCATGCCCAAGCCACCATAGGTCCAGTCTCCCCAGTCCCCTAATCTGAAATGTGTTACAAAGTGTGATTTTTCTCATTTCAATTCCAGGACGTCTAGTGTTTACTGTGTCTTCTGTCACCTATTTACATTTCACACACACTTGCTGACTCAAATATTTTGACTGACTTGAAAATTTATGCAACATGCAGATATAAGATTTCTTGGTTCTATATTGATGCCTAAATATTTTGATAGTGTCAAGTAGCAACAGTCCTCCATGGGGGCTGCTTTTACAGGGGGATGACTCAAGTTCCCATGCCATAGAGTCACTTAAAGGAATTTAAATACATGAGCATTTCCCCTATTTGAAGATTTTAAAAACTGCCTTATCTAGTAAAAAGTTATACAAATGTTGCTTTTGCAGGTGTTTTGTACATTAGAAGTCAATATTCTGCAGCATGTTTTTGTCGTCTATAATAGGTAGAAAAGGTTTACAAACCTGAAAAGACGTTGTGATGATAAAAAAGAATTCAAAAGTGCTGGACATAAATAGACATAAATAAATGGACATAAATACACTTTCTATGAGTATAAAGCACAGTATAGGAGAATCTACAGATATGAAGATATGGTCATGGCATCATATCACAGCCACGTTCATATGTTCAGGCTCTGTGTGCCTGATCTGTTGTATTTGTGTAGCATGTGGAAAGCATTCTCCCAGTTTTACTCTATATCCTCCTTGTGGTTGTGGGTGCCTATCTTCAAGTATTACTTTAGAAGAAACAGTCTTGGGTTGGAGAGATGACTCAGTGGTTAAGAGCACTGACTGCTCTTGCAGAGGACCTGGGTTCAAATACTAGTATCTTTATGGCAGCTCACAACTGTGTGTAACTCCAAGATCTGACACCTTCACACAGAATTGCATGTAGGCAAAACATCAATGTACATAAAATAAAGGTAAGTGCTTCTGTAAAGCAAAGAACAATCTCAATAGAACAAAACAACAGCCTACAGACTGGGAAAAGATCTTCATCAACCTTACATCTGACAGAGGGCTAATATCCAGAATATATATATATATATATATAAAGAAATTAAACACCAGCTAAACAGAGAATTCTTAAAAAAGGAACATCGAATGGCTGAGAAGCACTTAAAGAAATACTCAACATCCTTAGTCATCAGATAAATACAAATCAAAACAATTCTGAGATTCCATCTTACACCTATCAGAGTGGTTAAGATAAAAAACTCAAGTGACAGCACATGCTGACAAGGATGTGGAGAAAGGGAACACGCCTCCATTGCTGGCGGGAATGCAAACTTCGAAATCAGTCTGGTGCTTTCTCAGAAAATTGGGGTGCATCTCTACCTTGAGATTTTGCTATACCACTCCTGGGCATATACCCAAAAGATGCTCCACCATACAACAAGGAAATTTGCTCGACTATATTCATAGCAGCCTTATTCATAATAGCCAGAATCTGGAAACAACCTAGATGTCCCTTAACAGAATAATGGATGAAGAAACTGTGGTACATTTACACAATGGAATAATAGTCAGCTATTAAAAACAAGGAAATCTTGAAATGTACAGGCAAATGAATAGAACTAGAAATGATCATCCTGAGTGAGGTAACCCAGACCCAGAAAGACTCTCATGATATATATTCACTTATAAGCAGATATTAGCCATATAATACAGGATAACCACACTACAATACACAGACATAAAGAAGCCAAGTAACAAGGAAAACTCTAGAGAAGATGCTTAATTCTCATTCAGAAGGACAAATAGAATAGACACTGGAAGCAGTTGAAGAGAGGGAACAAGACTGGAGCCTTCCATAGAGGTCCTCTGAAAAACTTCACCCAGCGGATGCTGAGACTCACAGCCAAACCTTGGGCAAAGCACAGGGAATCTTTTGGAGGAGTGGGAGGATGGAAGGACCCAGAGGGGACAGGAGCTTCACAAAACCAACAAAGCCCATGAATCCGGGGCAGAAGGGGGCTGCAGATGCTGATGCACCACCCGAGAACCAAGCATAGGAAGGACCCAGGCTTCCTGCTCAGATGTAGCTGATAGGCAGCTCAGTCTCCATGTAGGTCACCTAGTAAGGGGACCAGGGGCTGACCCCAACATGAACTCTGTTGCCTGTACTTTGGCCACTTCCCCTGGGTGAGGGGACTTTGCCAGACCACATAGGAAGATGACACAAGTAGTCCTGAAGAGACTTGATAGTCTGGGATCAGTTGGTAAGGGAGGAGAGAGCCCCCTTTCTGAAGACTAGAGGAAGGGGGAAAGAGGGAGGGAAGGAAGCCCTGGAAGGAGATAAGGAAGGGTGCTATGATCAGGGTGTAAAGTGAATAAATTAATTTTTAAAACTTTAAAAAATTAAGAAAATGTAAAATGAGGAAAAAAGAGAAAAACAATCTTTGAATCTCAAAACCAATGGCTTTTAAAATTGTCACTGATTCCTTTTTATAGGAGATTTTGTCAGGGAAAATACTTGAAGAACTAGGAATGATAGCAGAAGAAAGATTTTTTTTTCTTCCTAAATTATCTGTGAGGAAGTATTTCCTACTATTGAAGTAGAAAGTTCTTCCTACTATTTGAAAGCTGGCTTTAACTGTCTCCATGCTCTGACAGCTAGTCCAAGCTTCCCACTCCTACCCCTGTATCTTTTAGAGAGCTCGTGGGAAAAACCAGTCAAAATTTCTAAAATGTTTTAATAATGCAGTCTTCACAGTGTTCCCCTTAGTGGTGTCATATTATACTTACTTATTTAGCTCAACATAGATTCTTTGTAGAGAATAATTAAAATCAGTTTCAATTTATGCCAAACCATGCCTTCCCTGGAGTTTCTTAGGAAGACTCATTTTACCCATTTAGTATGTCACAAAATCCCTTATAATTAATAAAGTTACTGTATCATTTATGAAAACATTAAGTTATTTTCTGTGTCCAAATGAGAATTAATTGTTGTTAATTGTGTGCCTGTTCAAGGTAACAGCTGCCTCTCAAAGCTTGTCCAGTTGTCATAGACAATGTCATATTTTCCCCTCTATGTCATTGTTCCCCCAGGAAGTCAGTGGAGGTTTGTTGGCCCAACTGTTCCATTCTTGCCAACCCCACTGGGCCAGCTAATACCCTGATTTAAAAATCTCATCTAATTCCTTTCAACAGCTACCTTTAGAATGAAGGTGTTTATGTAGTCGATCTCACTGCCAAACCTGTGCAACAGAGGCAAGGAAGTCAAGCATTTAGTGACGTGGCACGAACCACTTATCTTGGTGGCCCTGACATCTTTCTGTGCATTATCTCATGGACATCGGCGTATGTCCTCTTGTGCTCCCACGTGATGCTACTTCAGAGTCAGAGTATAGGACCTTGGATACCAAGTGTCTTAAGCTCTAATTATTTGTGATGAAGATGGCAGAGCACTAACTATCTTGTTGTTAAGAGGGAAAGATTCAGCAGAATTAGCATTCGTGTGATTTAGCATGGACACCCTGGGAGCATAACTGCTATAGTTCTAGGGCTTTAGAGACTTTCCAAAACCATGTCTTGTAAAAAGAAGATGAGTACTGGCTACGAGAATACGCAACCTTGCCTGTAGGGCTTCCTCAGTAAAATATTAACAAAAATACACCATACATCTCTGCGTAGAAGTCAATACTAATTTTTTTTTCATGAAAGGTGGTTTCCAATGTATGTGTTTAGTGCTGCTAAAATTAATACACAGGAAACCCTGGCTCTCTGGGAACTCATTATCTAGGAGAATCATAAGATTGATAAGTCATTGCGAAAGACTAAATGAAACATAGTAAATAATTACAGAATTAAAGAAATCATGTTGGAGTTGAATTTGCATATAGCTTCTTTGTGACAGAAGTTCAGCTACTCAAAGCTATTAAGGACACAGGCAAATGTAAGCTTGGTGTAAGTTCCGAATTGAATAATCCAGGAGACTGAGATTGGCATTTCAACTCATCTTAAATTTTCTATTTGAGTAAGCACATGTCTTTTCTTTTTTGGATACAAGACAGAAAACCACTGCATGTATTAAATTGCATTGCCTTACATGGTTTGAGGAAGCCAAGCCAAAAAACATCTACCGGATATTCCATGAAATGTTGTTTATATGAGCCAACAGAAAGAATTAATTTGCACATCCATATCAAATGCCCACGCTCTCAGCTCCCCAATTCTTTATATAGCTGTCATGAAACAAAGATATGCCTAATTGGCTTTGCCAGCAGTAAGGGATAAGCTATCTTTTTCCCCCTCCCATTTTTACTGGCTGCAACTCTCATTCCTGATTTGATACAGAACACTTAGCTTCCACTCAGGAAAAAAAATGGATCCATGTTAAAATGAATCCATATACAGATAGATTTTTGCAGATTCTCCAAAAAGGCAATGACATGCTAGAAGTTTCTGCTGTTGTGGACACTTGTAATTTGGGACTTATGACTGGCATTTCCTTTAGAGTGGCAAGTGTCTCATGTGGCTTGGGACAGATGCCACTCTATGCCTTGTATTACATTGTGCACTGTCAGTAACCTTAGCACTGATTTATTCTTGATACTTATGTGTTCTGCACACCCAATCTCTTTGTGAGGTAGGCTTGACTCCCAACATTATCATGCTCACAGTGAAGACACAGACCTTCATGTATCTAGAATGATATAGTCATTACTATTAAATTTTGTTTCCAGGCATCTTAGAGAATCCCACCTAATTTTTTCCCTTCATCATTCTGTTCTCACATATTTCTCTATATAAATCAGATTTTAATAATAGGGCAAGGTATTTAAGAAGAAAAGAGGATGCATAGACTCCTGAGGAGTGTTTATGCCTAATTTTATGTCATTTTTGTATTCTGAACTTTGTATCATTTCTGTATTTGTCTGTATTTAAGTCAACATTTTCCATTTTTTCTTAGAATATTCATGTGTGACTAGGTTATATTTTTGGCCATGGCTCAGTTGAGGATCCACTTTCCTGGGCAGAAGGAGCAATTTGTTGCCTTCTGAAATGCACTGGGTCTAGGGTTGGCTTCAGGTGGGATTTGAGATGGATGTTCAGAGAGACATATGGACCTGGGCATGTCTTTTCAGTCGCTTAACCTAAGTTCTGCTAAGATCCATTCTATGTGGTCCCTCCCTTTGTGGGTTCAAAATAGCGGTCCCAACTCCATGCTTTAAACTCCAAGTCCAAACAAACAGAGTAACTGCCGCCTGTGTTTCAGTTTGAGTTTGAGCCATCTTTGGCCGGTTCCCTGAGTGTCTCACTATTCCTAGGCTAACAGTTAGCTCTTTTTTTTCACATTGGAGAGAAAGTAACGTCCTCCAGATGCACTTGCGTTAGGAGTTAAGCAGAAGGTGAGCCCACATATAATTTTTTGTATGAATGTTGGAGGGGCATATATGCCAGTCTCGAAAGCAAGCAGACATAAAAGTGCCCATAACCAAAGGGATACTTCTTGCCATGGGTGACTGAGGCTATAATAAAAGTTATTGTGTAGAAGGACAAATAAGCATGGGTACCAGTTGGGGGCAGCCAGATCTTTGTGATGCATGTGCCACACAGTTCTAGAACATAATGTCTGCCTATCCAACAAATGCCACTCCATAGGATAGGATTTTCAGGCAGAATGCTATGTCAATCCAGAATCCTTTTCAATAAGATACTGTGTGGGTACCAACTTTCCTATTCACCTTTCTTCAGTCCTGTCTGTTGTTTGTGGTTTCTCTCACTTTAAGTGCCCAGAGGGATGCCCTATCTTATCCTTTTCTTAATGTAGTTAGTATTCAAATAACTGGCCTTGTGTGTACTAGCCTAGTACAGATTTTATACATTCTTTCTGATGGGATAAGTTTTTGAAATTTTATTTCTAACTGTAGAAATAATGTGCAAACCAGTTCAACATCAACAAGAGCTCTAGCAGAGCTACTTGGTGTAGCATGGAGGTCTATTTCTGGGGTTGATAATAAATCATCTGCCTAGTGCTTGCAGAGCTTAAGGGTAAAGCCAGCTCCCATGGGGGAAAAAAGGTCTCAGCCAAGTGAGTTGCATTTACAGTGGTGGCAGAAGGGTTAACTCTCATGCTTTCCCTCAGCCTTGACAACACTCCTGGAAGATTACTGGGGTAATATTGCAATCTAGTTTCTCTATTGAACATGCACATGCACATGCGTGCTCACACACATACCAGTATTGCGATTCTTTCTTTGGACTCACTAGTATGTTTTACAAAGAAATATTTTGAGGCAGCACCCCCACAGATTCTGATGTGCGTGCAAATCACCCAGAAGTCTTGTTAAATGTAAACAATGCTTATGTCTGTGACTCCACATTGTCAAAGAAATGCTGCAGGAGATTCGCAGCAGGCCATACAGAGCTGCTGTTGCTCACACCACACTTTGAGTAGCAAATCTCTACTTATGTTTGTGGATACAGCAGCATGAGCATATTCAGATTATATATATATATATATATATATATATATATATATATATATATATATATATATATTAACACCAAAACAGCTCCCCAGGCTCATTAACACTTTGCAAGTGCTTATTAGCTGCTTGTAGCTTGTGAATCCAGCATTGGGCAGCATGGAGAAAAACACTTCTGTAGTCTCAGAACCCGGCAGCCATTGTTCAATTCTGCTCAAGAAGACAGGAAGTTTAACTCTCTATTGAAGGCTGCAGATAGTTCTAGAACTCTCAGGGTAGCATGATGTGCCAGAGAAATGATTCATGCTTTTGAAGGTGCATAATCACGAACTGGGCAGTGGCCTAGCTGAGCTGCATGCTGTTTCTCTTGAGTCCACCGTGTGCTGTGTGCACACCTTGTGCCTGCCAATCCAACGCAGCTCAAGGCACACACAGTGTAGTTCTTCATTTTAGATGCTGGCTGAGCTCTCACGTTAGAACTCTGGACACATGGTCTCAAATAAAACACTTGCTTTCTGAGGATTGTTTTTCTTTTGAATTGTAATTCTTATAGAACAACCACAAGCATCATAATATAGGTTAAAAACTCAAAATTTATAAAGTTGTTAATAACCATATGAAAATGGTTACAGCAAATACAAATGTCGCAGTCACACAGCCAAACAATTTTCTATAAAACATCCTATACCCACGTCTGTGTAACTGTCCTGGTGGCATGTCAATCTACTCACAATTAGCTCTTATTTTATTGGAGACTTATTGTTAGTTTCAGCATCTTGGAGGGTAAGACAAATGTTCCAAGCGGTAGTTTGCTGTTTCCACATTAGCTCTGAAGCCTTTTTGCAGGGTGTAAATGTCACTATATTATGCACAGGACTTGAGACTGCCTCCTGAGCAAGGAGGAGTTGTGTAACTCAGCTATTTTATCCTCTGGTTGCTCTTCAGTACGGACAGGACCTGCATGGCGATAAGTACACGGCACACTTCTCAGTGCTCCTCCGTGACCAAGACACAGTTTGGACTTGGGCGCCACATAGTCTCCGGTGCCATTTGCCCAGCGTCACATGAGTCTTCAGTATTTCTGTCTCCTGAGAGCTGGCATGACACGTATACATTTGGCCTTAGCATGTGGTTATGTGAGTCACTGGCCTGGATGAGGACATGGGGTGAGTTGTCTCCGGTTTCCCCCAAGAAAAGGTGAAGAAGATTGGCTGGCTGGCGAAGGTTAGTAGCCTCAGCAAGATTCTGCCCACACTGTGTCTGTGCACAGAGAAGCTGCTCAAGGATCAGCCAGGGTGTTGATTCAGTTGACAGGTTGCCCAGCTATGCACTGAATAATCTCAGGGGCGAGGCTCAGATGTTTGAGGGAACTCAATCATTGTGCACCTTTCTTCTTCATATTAGAACTGAGAGTGGAGGGGCACAGGGATTTGTTGAGACCATATTAATTACTTCTCTCTTTGCCGTGACAAATATCTGAGGGAAGCAACCTTAAGAACTTATTTTGGCTCACAGTTTTGAGGTATCACAGTCCAATATGGCGGGACAGGTGAGGCGGGCCTGCCTATGGTGGCAGGAGTGTTTGATGAGCTTCTGTTTATGTTTCCTGGGCAGAATGCAGTGGCTAACTTCAAACACCCACCCTCGGTAACCTTTAAACATAGTTCCTACCTCCTAAAGGCATCACAGCTTCCCAAATGAGTGCCACAAGCTGCAGATGGAGCACCGAAAACATGAGCTTGTGGAGGATAGTCTAGATTGATACCATGGCAGGCTGAAAAGGCAGTTTTTGATAGGGCTTTCAGTGATATGAACCAACTGGTGATCCTTGTATAATCCCCTCCCCCAGAGTGTGGGAAAGACCTTATGATTTGCTTCTGACTAACAGATTGTGACAGCTGTGCTGGGATATCATTTCTGTGATTACGTCACACGAGGCTGTAACTTCATTTTGCTACCAGACTCTTTTCTCTCTCTGATGGCTTTGAAGAAGCCATAGACATTTGAGTGGCAAGAAACTGAGGGCAGCATCTATTAACCATGCAGAGAGAGAGAGCTGCAACCTTCTATCCAATGTTTTCCAAGAAAGGGACCGAGTCAATAGCCGCAGGACTATTAGAAGTGGGCTTTTCCTCAGGCTCGTGGAAGGTTCGTGGAAGCCTTATTTAAAAAAAACCTGGTAGCTGGAAAGAAGCTAAGCCACACAGAGTCACAATTAACAAAAACTGAGATGATGCTGACTGTGTGTTTTACGTTGTTTAGCCAGTTAGCACTGGATAACTGTTTCTTAGCAGTGGGCAAGGAAATGAGTTGACTTTTTAGCTGGTCCTGACCTAGGCAGGTTTACCTATCTTCTTAATCTCTAATGGTGCTGCTCACTGACATACCCATTTCCTAGGAGCCTTCCCCTGTGTGCTAGCTAGATTTTTGTCAACCTGACACAAGCGGGGCTCACTGGGAAAAAGGAAACTCAGTTGAGAAGATGCTCCATTATACAGGCCTGTAAGCAAGCCATAAACAAGTCTGTGGGGACATTTTCTTGATTTTGTGCTTGATGAATGGTGGGGAGGTGTCCACCCTACTGTGGGCAGTGGCATGTCTGGGAACAGGGTAGTGGATTGTATAAGAAATTCGGCTGAGTGAGCCAGGGAGAACAATCCAATAAGTAGCTGTCCTCCATTTTCTCTGCTTCGGCTCCTCCATTGAGTTCCTGCCTTGTCTGCTCTTCCTGATGAGTGCAAGCTGTAAACTGCAATAAACCATTTCCTTCCCAAGTTGTTTGGCTCATGGTATTTCATTGCAACAGAAAGAAAACTAGAACATTGGTAAAGCTTGCCACGTGTGGGAGCAGAAAAGAGAATGTTGTCAGTGAGCCATCTTCCATGTCACTGGTGGAAGAGGAAAGATGGAGGAGCTAGCTTGGTTCCTTTTACCAAACTCACCAGGTGCTGCGATGTGCAACTAAGTCCATTGGGAAAGTGGAAGGTTAAGAGAGTAGACAGGACCTTGTCTCTAACTGGTCTCATGTCCTTGAGTCATGTGACTGCCCAGAGACCAGGGAAGCAACTCCTACTCCCAGGAGAGGACTAAGAATATGTAGGGGAAAAACAAAACAAAACAAAACACACCCCAAACCCTTCTTCTCACAGTAACCAGAGGAGGAGAAAATAATCAATTCTCTTTTACAGTGAGGAGTCTTCCATGTGAGAGCCCCTTGCATTAAAAAAAAAAATTGATTTGAAACACCATGGTAACTTTCATGGTCTGTATTCCAAACAAGTACCAGCAACACAAAGAGCTGTTAAGATCCATCTCCTTTCTCAAGGAACTTATGGCTTAGATGCAAGACCATATTTGACAGCAAACAACTAGAACTCTTGGCCTTCAGTTCAAGTCCTCCAAAGACATTTCTCCAAGATGAAGAGGTGAAATCATTCTCAGAGAAGATCACTGAGTTGTACCTGAAGACAGGATGATGATGCTTCAGACGAAGCAGATGGAAGGACAGAGCTGCGAGGCAGGCCTGTGGAGAGCCTCAGCTGGCAGCGCAAGACACATGGGCACTCACTGTGAGGGTGGCAGGAGTTGAGTTGACATCCCTGGCTGGGAGATTGGTTTCTTGTATCCTTGGCTTCTGGCAGGCAGAGATCTGGATAAAGTGGTAAAGGCCTTTTCCTCCTTTTTTCTACCTGAGACAACCTCATCAGGGCTGGCAGCTGTAGGTGGAATACCATCAGGGTTTCTAGCAGCTTGGGCAGTAAGTCCTTTGAGGGGGCAGTTTAGAAAATAGAACCTGTCCTTCAGGGATAAGATGCCATGTGGAAATAGCTCACTCAGAAGACAGATATTTCCAAAATGTCATCTCTCTATGCTCTTGCCCATTTTTTTTTTTTCTCAAAATAGATGAGATGATTCTAGAAGCTTAGGTTGATTATTTCCTCTGCCAATTCACACAACCTCACACTTACTTCAGCATCTGGCTGGCTGTTGAAGTAGGAGCCAATCTTACTGAAATGTCTCTCTGCAGAAAGTGTTCTTAGGTACTGCAGAGGGGAGGAGGGAATGCCTGGCTGTGAGGCTGAAAGTTTGCCAGGGCCAGTTAAGAAAACAAGCATCCTGTTGTAGTACGGCACTTCAGTTTTTGCTGTTGCTTTTGTTCTTTTTGTTTGTTAGTTTGGTTTGATTTTTGGTTACTATAAGATGCTATTGGGAGATTCCTCTCTCTGATACCCATGGGCAAGTTCACTGTTTTAACTCATTAATAGGTAGCAGTATGGATGGTGGGTTGAAGAAGAACCAATCCCTGATCTGACTTAAGGGGTTCCAGTGAAACCCCAATCTGACACTGCTTGGGTGACCAAGAACCAGAGACTAGATAGCCCAGGGACCTAGTGTAAAGGCAAATACTACTAGTTTTAAAAAGTAGTTATAAAATGATTTCTCCAATGATATTTTGCTATCCTCATGGATCAGTGCCTTCCTTATTTGGCCATCATTAAAAAAGCTTTCTTCTGCTGCAGACCCCCAGTCATGTCAGACATTACACACACACACACACACACACACACACACACACACACACACACACAGAGAGAGAGAGAGAGAGAGAGAGAGAGAGAGAGAGAGAGAGAGAGAGAGAGAGAGAGAGAGAGAGAGAGATGTGATTTTGATTTAGAACATGGCTGCTCTGGCTAGAGATAACATCCAAAGACCTTCTAGGACTGTGTGATCCTGCTGAAGTACAGACACACCTTTAATCCCGGGAGACAGAGACAAGCCTATCTCTGAGTTCAAGGCCAGCTTGGTACAAAGCAAATTTCAGGTAAAGAAAAACTTAGGTCCAAGGTTGGTGCTACATGCCTTTAATGTCAGCACTCAGGAGAGAAAGGCATGCAGATCTCTGAGTTCTAGTCAGTTCTGTTCAGGCAGTTTGGTTGAGTCAGTGAGTTGAGAGGCAGTGCAGTAGAGTTGAGTTTGTGGCAATTCACAGAGTTCAGAGGCAGTTTTACTGGAAGAGTTTCACACAGAGAAATTGAAGAGAGAACAAGCTAGACACAGGTGAAGGCAGAGTGAGCCAGAGAATGAGAATGAGCCAGAAGATTAAAACATATTACTGAAGTTAGTATGAGGCCAAGCAGAGCAATTCTGTGAGAAACTGCAAGGAGCCAGTATGAATCAGTCATCTTGGAGAGGAGGTTGAGCCAGAACAGCTGAGTTGAACCACCCCAGCCAGGGTTCAGAAAGAACTAGAAAGGGTGGGCTTATTCAGCAGTAAGTCTCAGAGACTGAAAACATTCTAGGCCTAGTTAAGATTGTATAGAAGCTAGAAGCTTCCAAGATTAGGCCTAAGTTGGCAAATGGATACAGCAAGTCTCTAAGACAACATTTAAAACAAGTGAATAAAAGTTACTTTTGAGATGGGAAGAGAGAGAGAGAGAGAGAGAGAGAGAGAGAGAGAGAGAGAGAGAGAGAGAGAGAGGAGAGCGTTTGGGACACACAGCTCTAAACGAGGTCAAGGTGTCTCCATTAAATCATTCCACTTAGAGCTCAGGAAATCCTGTGGAAGAGGAAGCAGGAAAAGCGTAAGAGCCAGAGGGAACAGAGGACACTGGGAGAACAAGACCCTCTAGGTCAACTAAACAGAGCTCATAGGAACTCACAGAAACTGAAGCAGCATGCATGGGTCTGCACCAGGTCCTCTGTGTGTATATAATGGCTGTAAGGTTAGTATTTTTTTTATAGGACTCTTAAGTGTGTGAATGAGTAGGCCTCTGACTCCCATGTCTTCTCTTGGGAACTTTTCCTTTCTGTGATGGTTTCTGCTGTATGTCATTATATAATATTTTGTTGTCTTGTTTTCTAATGAAAGAAAGGAAGGAAGCATGATGGCTTACCAAAGGCTAGACTCTTTTTTTTTTTAATTTAAAATTTTATTTTTAATTTATATATGCACTTCACATCCAGAACATAGCCCCTTCCCTCCTTTCCCTCAGGTCCCTCTCTTCCCACCTCTTTCCCCATCTTCCCTCCCCTTCTCCTCAGAATAGGAGAGCTCCCTCCCACAAGCAACCGAAAGGCTAGACTCTTTTTTTAAAAAAAATATTTTATTAATCTATTCATATTACATCTAAATTGTTATTCCATCCCTTGTATCCTCCCATTCCTCCCTCCCTCCCATTGTCCCCTTACTCCCCTCCCCTATCACTGTGACTGAGGGGGACCTCCTCCCCCTGTATATGCTCATAGGGTATCAAGTCTCTTCTTGGTAGCCTGCTATCCTTCCTCTGAGTGCCACCAGGCCTCCCCATTCAGGGGACATGGTCAAATATGGGGCAGCAGAGTTTGTGTGAAAATCAGTCCCCACTTTCCACTCAACTGTGGAGAGTGTCCTGTCCATTGGCTAGATCTGGGTAGAGGTTTGACGTTTACTGCACGAAGATACAAAGGCTAGACTCTTAAAGAAAACCAACCCTTGCCCTCACCTAGCAGCTAACAACTGCAGATGACTCCATGGCTGAGGGCTCAGATTTTGTGCCCAACTCCCCCCTCTGTGCTGGGATTTAATCTGCCTTAGGCTTGCACGGGCTTTGTGTGTGTGCTGTCTCCACCACTAGTTCAAATGTACAGCTGCCCTGTGTGTTCAGAAGACACACTTTCTGTGCCATCATGTACCATGACTAGCTCTTACACTCTTGCTGTCCCCTCTTCTGTAATGATTCCTGGACCACCCTTTATTTTTATACCCCATTAAAGGCCTCAACCTACGTATTCCTAGTTCCTAGACACTCCCTTACCACAAGCCATGCTCTGGATCCTCCCGCTCTGCTGATAGCCTGTACTTCTATAAAGGGCTGATGAAGGGTTAAGGAACAAACACTTATCCTCATAGGTAGTCCATAAATGTAGTTTTGGTATATAATCCTGAAGTGTTAAGAAAAAAATAAAGATTTTTTTAACATTACCAATAATTCTTGACTAGAAATCAAACTTTCATTTACTTTTTTTTTTTTTTTTTTTTTGCTTAGCTTTTCAGGCTCTAATTAAATATCAGACAAACTATATCATGCCTTTTTTCACTCTACAAATATGCTAATAAACCTTGGAGATGATTGGAAGTTGGACTGTTAGTCTGGTTTTCTCTTTCACCAACTGTCCCTTTAGTCAGTCTTAAGCTTGATTTGAATAATAGCTGTATGGTATCACACCCCTTTCTTGTTTTCCAGTATAATATTTTATTTCAGTAGCATTCTGTCATTGGTCAGCAGCTTTCTCACATAGTGTCCTATTTAAGCTTTCAATGATGTGAGATCCAGTGACTCAGAGGGGCGGGTGGGCTGTGAAATCTCATCTGGCTACTAAGAATTCCACCAAGATTCAAACGTGGCACCTCCAATTCCAGATTCAGTACTTAAAAAGAATTTTAACCACATTTAGGCTTTTCTCTCTTAAGTAGGTCAAAGAGTCACTTAAAACACATGGCTACCAATAATTTTCTTTTGTTGTTGTTGTTGTTGCTGTTATTGTTTATGTGTTTGCCTATCAACAGAGAAAATTTACTTTAATTCCTTTCCTACTAAAATGAAGTTTAAGTGAATGGAAGTTCCTTCTTGACCTAGAAACAAAACAAAACAGAAAACAGGAGACAGATTCATCATTAGGAGCCACCCAGTTAACCCAAGGGTTTACATAGAGTTTTCATTGTTTTTGTGAAATGTTGTGGACTGCTATGCTATTCGATAGAGTGACAACATTAGAATTTGGACTTTGAAATAAAGACAAACAGATAAGTCTTGGTGATATACAAAGGCTGGCCTCTTTTGCCTTGGATTTGAAGACAGGGACTTCTGTGTTGTTCAGTGATTAAGGGTGCCAAATGTAGCCAGGAACTATTTCAGCAATCATAGATGTTATTTTTCCAATTGAGCCAATCTGCCAGACTGGCAGACAGAAAACCAACAGAAATATTAAATATAGACAGCTTCTATAGTTGAATCTTGTTTTCCTTCTCTCTGCTGGAAGCCACTATAAAATAGTAGCTTGTATGGAGGTCATTAAGCACACATACACAGATACACACAGCCTGCTGTGTATTCACACTGTTAAATTAAGCTTTTGTGAAGCTCATAACTAGGTGCCAAGGCAGTTGTTGTGAATGTATAAAGTGATTGAAGTGGTCTTTTATTTATGATAGTCTACTCAGACACTCACTGCTGGCTCCCTGTCACACTGGAAGGACACCCTGCTCTGTTGACCCACACACCTTGGGGAATAATCTTAGGGGAGGGTCTGTTCTTTAGTCTCCAAATTTATGCTGTTGAGGTCTTGTGCATTTAAGGGATGCATATTTGGAGATCTTAATGAATGCCTGGTTTTATTTTCAGGGTTTGTGTGTATCCGTGGCCAACAAAGATTCAAAATTGCATGCAATTCTCCTGGACACGAATGTATCAGAAGTGAGCTTAGCCTCTGTGACCACAATTTATGCAGACCAAAACTCTTCCCTCATTTCAGAGAAACGATGACGCAATTAGATTGCAACATGCACATGTGGCTTCCTCAGATGCCCCCGAAATACAAAGGGGCCTTATGTAGCCTATACGGCACTGCAGTGCTCTGCTCTCTGAATTTTCTTCTACTTGGCCCTTCATTTTCTTTTGAAATGTGTTTCTAACTCTGTTATCCTGTATTTCTTTGGTAGAAAAAGTCTGATATAGTGCAAATAATTTTTTTTGGTAGAATGGATAAACACTCACTTAGAAAAAAATGTTTCTCAAATGATTTTACCTAGTATGTAGGAAACACACACAAGCATACACATACACACACACACACATGCACACATATATGCATATATACACACACATGCATGCACAATCACACACACTCACACATGCACAACACATATGCGTGCACATGTGCATGTGCACAAACACACACACACAGAAACAAGGGTGGGGTCCCATCACAGATGATTTTCTATGACTACTTCCACTTCTTTTCCCATCTGTGTAATTAGAATATTGAATTGATAACATGGTTGAAAACTGGTGTTTTTAAAATGTCATGCTTTTAATATTAAAAGTAGTGCTCATTGCTTATCACTCTTATGTGCTGGGGATGACCGCTTCTTTCTTGGCTTTCAAGAGATTGATCTCTCTGAATCTATGCAAAGCAGCCAGTGATTTAAGAAGTAGCAAGGACAACCTAGCCCTGAAACTTTTCTCTCTCCGCAGGGTAAGAAAGACATATGAGTCTGAATTGGAAAATAATAGTAGATTCATCAGTGATGAAGGAGAAAATTGACATTTCTTACACAACCCAGAGGCTAGGTATGGTGGTACATACCTTTAATCCCAGCACTTGAAAGGCAAAGACAAGCAGACTTCTGTGAGTTAGAGGTCAGCCTGAGTTCTAGAGCAGTGAGAACTACTCTGTCTCAAAGGCAGGATGGAAGGAAGGAAAAAAGGAAGGAAGGAAGGAAGAAATAGAAAGAAAGAAGGAAAGGAAAAAAGGAAGAAATCTAGTTGGCATCTCAGAATACATGGTACAGATAGTCATTTCTGGATAATTATAAACCTTTTAACTTCTCAACCTGGTCTTTTCACTGACATGTTATGTAACCACTTTCTCCTTCTACCATGAAGGACATTTGTGTCCCAGTTACCCCATCCTATAGAAACTCAACAATTATAGCCTTGCACTTTTGTGTGGGACATTCCTATATAGGGTAGATACAGGGTAGACTGCACCGGTTTTGCATATGAACACTTGATGGATGAGTCAAAAACTTCTTGAAATTCTTGTATTCATTTTCTATACAAGCTTAATAAATTATCAAAGAAAACTTTAGGTAACTTTTCCCCCCTAGTTCTGCAGGACAGAAGTCTGATACAAACCTCTCTAGGCTAAACTTAAGGTGATGGAATAATGGAGAATCTTTCCTTGTGTTTTCCCAGCTCCCAGATGTGTCCCACTTTCTTGCCTCTTGGCTGTTCTCCATCTTCAAAGCCAGCTATGGGATATCACATCTTCAACACATTACATGGCTTTCATCATCTCATCACCTCTGCTTTGGCTTCCTTTTCTGTCTCTTTATTCCTTTTAAGACAACAACAACAACAACAGCAGCAGCAACAATAACAACAAGAACAAAACTTCTCCACAATAATCTCCCTTCCATAACCCATTCTTCAGCATAAGTATCCCTCCCATTTCATGATTAGTTGAAAAAAATTAGTTCCATCTGCAACTTTAACTCCCCTTTGGTATAGGGCATTATATGTTTGAATGTACATTGACAACTTTGGAGAAACATTATTCTTTCTACTATACCTTTTCCTCAACTCATAACAGTTGGAGGTTGTGTTCACTCACTAGGGAATACAGATTAGCTGATGTCAGTGGAACTGAAGTTGGTTACTCTTGGACAAATACCTTGGAGCCATACCCCAACCATGAAAGTCTTTGTTCAAGTTGGCTGTGTGAGGAAGAGTGCTTTACTTGATGTGCAATGAAACCAGACCCAAACCATTTTCTCAAGGCATCTCTAAACACTGTCACAAACAAATGGGGCTCTTGCCTAGTATCAGGGTAGTAGTCCTTAAAGGGGAAAGTAATGTCATGAATGACATAGGAACAAACACAGTATTAGCATTTAAGTGGAAATGTACTGGCCTATTTGTTTTTGAGACAAGAACACAGAGAACACTGCAGCCCTCTGGACTTCTGCCTTCATGCAGGTCCAACCAAGCCTAGCCATCAGTGGAAGAAGCTGTCTGCTGTGAGCCCTGGCTGGACCAATTTAGAAGGAACCCACACAGGCTTCCAACCTATAACAACCTTCCTGCTTCTGCCTTTGAGCTACCCTTTGACATGTAAAATTTCCTCTTTTCTAGAATCTAGAAGTCTAGCTGCTCTTCTGGTGTCAGGTTTACTCTCCCCCTCCCCCAACCCCCTGCCCCATCAGCCTTACTTTGACGTCTGTCTGAGGTTTGAACGTAGGCCAGCTTATTATCTTTACTTTGCCTGGTCACTCCAGTTTCTGTTTTCTGTATTTTTAATTCTGCTTTTTACCCTCCTCTAACCTTTACTCTTACATTTCTGGGCCTCTTAGAGGTATGTGGAACTTTTTACCAGGTCTGCCTGAGCTGGCTAGTTTATAATCCACCCGTCTCTGGGTTTGTCTCCCCCATTTCCTGGAGCTTTGAGCTCTGACTGGATGATAGACAGTGGTAAGATTTATTAACGTGGAGGAAAATGGCCTACAGGGGAAACAGGGTGACCTTTAATGGACCACAGCATCACTGACTTCCCTTTTCTTAAGGAATGTGAGGGGTGGGAGTTGAGTCACTCCTTCCTTTGCATTCTGGTATCTGGAAGCTACAGAGAAGATCTGGGGGTGGAGGAATCCCAGGCATTCTTAACTGAAGGGATGTTGTGAATGAGGGGGAATTGATGTTAGATGCAGAAATTTTGTCTTGAGAAATTTCCCCTTAAATTAACAGGTTATTAGTTTAAATATATATATATATATTTTTTTTTTTTTGGTAAACTTTTAGATGAAAATTACTCCCTGCTTTCTTACAAGTAGTTTCTGCTAGGACATTTTGAGAATGAAAAGAGAGGAGAAGAGAGCAGAAAATCTAGGACTGAGAGCAGTGGTCCTCAGGGATGTTGTCTGAAACTTCAGCAGCATCTGGGACACAGTTTGGCAGGGACTGTGTCTTGCAAAGGAGATCAGGGAAGGTTGTGCTCACTCAGCTAATGAAAAATGGTACCCACTGGCCCAGATTCCTCTGAGATAAGTGTCTTCATCAAGAGGGAAAACATTCTTCCTCTGCATGAAAGGTAGGAGAGGAGGGGGGGTGGAAGGAGAGAGATTCACAGAGACAAAAACAGAGATAATGGGAATGTTAGAAATGTGGCCTGGGAGACTCTTGGAACCATGGGAACCTTGCTGAGAATGATGGGGACTTCACTGGGGAATTTTGTAGAGAGGATACAAGGAGGACTAGAGAACCATATGCAGTGCATATTCCTGTTGCCTTTAGTCTTCAGCTCTGGGGATGCTGGAGGGTGGTAGAGTCAGCAAAGTAAGAGAAATATTGTGTCTGCTACATCTTGCTCTGCTAGTTACAAACTCTCTTTACCGAGTCTTTTTTGAGTGGTCTGTGCTACAGAGCATCCGGGAGTGTGAATATGGCTTCTGCCCTCCTTGATTATTCTCCATGTGACCCTGATCAATATGGCATATTTATTCCTGTTAATGCATGTTGTATAAAACGAGAACAGTAATAGCCGGTCTTTCGTTGTTCAGTTTAGAGGAATATTTGATGAATCTCAAAGTAAGCATTAAGCCTACTGCAGGGCATACATGTTGGGACAATTAAAAGTAATTTATAATAATAATTATTATTCATGTTTTCATGCTGAATTTGATGACTGCGCTGAGAGAAGGAACACATGTGCTGTGGCCTGATCTTGTTTCTCCTAAGGGTTAACTGGCAGACAGGAACAAGTTGACCTTTTTCCTTTTCCAGGGACTGTCTTCAGAGTGTCAGCTCTCCATATCCTACAATTCAAAGCTTTGCTTCTTTTGGTTTAACTGTAAAACTGTCATCTTCTAGAGCTTAATTTGCTCAGGCTTAGTTTTTAAAATGTCCCCTTGCATCCAGTTTGGCATTCTGTAGATCTCTAGGCTGATTTCCCACTCCATTGTATCAAAGGTTAGAAGTTGATTTAAAACACGAAAAGAACCGGCAGTTACAGCGCTTGGCACCTTGGTCTCCTTTTTATACAGTGTAAAGCATTTTAGAAACTGTAACCTCGGCAGGGTTTTTATATTAGCTCTGGTTTGAATTAGCCCTTCCTGTCTGTGTGGTAAGATTTAAGCCTGGAGGTTAAATGGACATATTCAGGTTCAGAAACAGAGCATCTTTTGAAAATGTGAACGCATAGCTAAAGCTTAGGCCTTCCTTCTCTTTTCAGCTCTATTTGAGTTCTCCTCTCCCATTCCTCTTCTCTGGAATCACATGTATTCTCTCAACTTCATAAAAATTCTATATCTAGAAGGGATGACATTAAGATATAACATCTATTTAACTTTTTTGCCGCTGTGTGGATGGAAAATTTCTTAGTGCTCAGGATGGGTTCAAAAGAAAGCAATAGTTGTAGGTGTATCACAGATAGCATCCATGCTTGCTTACGATGGCATGGCAGTGAAGAGAGATGCTATGGCTTCTCTAGGAAGCAGCCATAAGTCCTAGGATCCAGCAGGGGCCATTCTGAAGTCTGACACTGGAGTGGAGGTAGTTTACAACTGTCACTGAATTCTTACTTGTATATTCTAGAAATTTCAGCAGGCTTTTCTCTGACTTCCCACCCTTAGGAATTTCAGGGCTACAGGCATGGGCTATGGGTACTTACAAAGTGGAAAATACTTCTAGGAATATTGGGAGAAGAAGGAAGAGAGGAAGGGTGAGAAAGAAAGGGTGAGGAGGAGGTGACAAATACTGTTTATTCCAAGTGATTATTGAAAAAAGAAAATATTTCCTAGTAAAATCAGAAATATCGCATTTCCCTCTTTTTATTATTACTTTAGAATAAGGAAACATTTCAAAGATTTTGAGTTTACCAGTAGCTGTATTGGATAATAGGCAAGTGTGTTAAAGGTCTGTCTTAACGGATATACTCAAATTATTGACCCATCTATTAAGCTAGATAACTTTTGACTGTATTGTCAATTTTCTGCCTTTTGAAAACTACTGTAAATTGTCTGCCAGAGCTTCTAGATCCCCCCCCCTCCATTTGCTATATGTTAGTTTGCCACGTGTTTTTTTTAACTCTAGGATTTCCAAATATGTCCAGTTTATGATGTTAACAGATTCCTTGCTAACACGAAGGACAACACATCCTCATGTCACCATGTGGCGCTTTCCATTCAGTACAGACAAAGACAAGAGTAGTGCCGTTTTCCTTTGCTCAGCCTCCTGGCACACTGAGTAAGAACCCCATGCCTCCTGGCCGATGTGAGAACAGACAGCAGCGTTCAGTCCAGGCTCTTAGTCAAATATCAAACTTTGCAAGTATATCCTGAAATGTAATTTGGGATGGTGGCGTTGACGAATTCACCATAGTGTTGTTATGTTCTCCAGTAAGGCATATCTTTAAGTATGAATAATCCCACTGAGAGCCCTGTATTGGTGAAAAAGTTACAGAATACAAACACAGGTCTCTCATAGATCCTAGCCACATTTTCGAGAAAACCCCAGGATCCAGACAGAAGTATGACAGACACCACGGCTCATTTATTGATGCTCTGTTTTAGGAAATAGACATTGCCCATGATAATTCTAGATGCAGACTCCAGTGTGAGTTTTGGTATGTGCCAATGGTGATAAACTGTGTATCTGAGCAGCTCTGAGATCCCTGTCTTCATTCTTTGCATATGCTAAGTGTCTGCAGGGGTTTATGCATGTGTGTATGTGCATGCATGTGGAGGCCAGGAGTTGGTGGTTTCAAGTGTATTTCTCAATTGTTCTTTGCCCATTTTTTTCTTTATTGTTGTTTTGTTTTTCAAGAAACAGGTCTCTCACTCAAGCTTATACTTGCTGGTTGGCTAGACAGGCTGTCCAACAACTCCAAGGATTCTCCCATTTCTACCTCTCTTGTTTTGGGATTACGGGCACCTGCTGCCATGCTGCTCCTTTTGTACGGGCCAGTTGTGTTAGCACTCAGATCCCCACACTTCCACACCAAGTGTCTGAGTTACAGAACTATTACCCAAGGCCAACACTAGCTGCTTCTGAATGTCAAAATAATGGCTATGTGCTATGCCACCAACTGTCACCTCCAGCTTGATCCAAGGCTTATCTTACCAGACATTAGGTATACTTAAGATAAATTTAAATTCACCTGGGTGTAATTTTATTCGAAGTGGAAGACTGTGTTGTTGTACCAAGTGAGAATCTGTCTCGGTGTTTTCTTGCAAGATCTTGGAGTGTTCGTTAAATTAGTATTTTAAATGGCTCGGCTTTTTTTGCAAACTGCCTGAAGTTTACCAGACACTGGCCATGCAAAGGTCACCTTTGTTGGTGATTTGGATACTTGTAGTCCAAACATAGTCTATTTATGGATTTTCTCTTATATCAACAAGAAAGCAGTAGGGCTATGAAGGAAGAGCCCTGAGAACAGTCGCTTCATGATAACCCCTGATCCTCTGCATGCTTATCTGACGTTTCTCATAGCAGCCTGCTTATGTAACGTGTCTTAATCCTATCTATAATTCTGGGTAAGGAGCCTGGAAAATAAGGCATGCTGCCCTCCACCAGGGCCAGATGCTGGTTTAGTGCTGTTCTGTTTCAAATTGCCTTGAGCCTCTTTTCTATTTTGAGGAGGAGCTTAATACCATTCAAAAATTAAGTATTTTCTTTTTCCCCCGTGGAAGTATAATGTATAAAAACAAACAAACAGAATCCAATATATTCCCCAATGCTTACTGGTAGGTAACCCTGGCCATGCCCTTTCCCTTCATGGTCTGTTAATTCTGAAGAGAAGTCTTCAAGCAACCAGGCGGCCACTTGTTTTTTGTAGCTCATTTTAAATAGCTCTTTCCATTACCAAGGGTGCCCATGGTGGCTTCAACACAATTGAGCAATGGTTCTTAGCCAATGGATTGTGACCCATCTGGGGGAATCAAATGGCCCTTTCATAGGGGTGGCATATGCTGCATATCAGATATTTACATTGCGAATCATAACAGTAGCAAAAGTACAGTTATGAAGTGGCAACAAAGATAATTTTATGTTGGGAGTCACCACAGTGTGTGGAACTGTATTAAGGTGTTGTGGAATTAGGAAGGCTGAGAACCACTGACAGAGCATACAGAAAGATCTAATTAGGTTTCTCAAAGTGTATTTGTGGAAGCCCAGGTTCATCCCTCATTTTGTATCTATCAAAGACTGATACTTGTGTGAAAAAATACAAATGGCTTGCCAGAAATCACAATACCTTATGCAGGGTGGCTCCTTCTCTCTACCTATACCCAGTCTTGAGGGTGACAGGTACATTATCATTCACAGCAAATGATAAGTGAGAAAGATCACTGTAGGAATTACCTAAGGGAAGCATTTCATCCTAGACTTAGCACTTGAAGAAGGTATCCGGGAGGGGTAACAGTGATGCCTCTGTTGGGACCAGATAAACAGTGATGATGGGGCTAGGTGTAGGGTCTAAGAGGGTTTTCTAGGATGAGAGGTGGGAGAGGAATGTCGGCATAAGAATTTGCAGGATCACGACTCCCATGGACTGAGCTACTCGGGCCCTGCCAAAAGTCGTACAGTTGGCTAATGATCAATCAGGGCTGGAAAGCAGGTGTGCTGACTTAAAGTTCTTACTGGGTTGCATTTATTTCTCTTCAATTCCTATGAGTTTGTCATCTTGCTGTATTCTAAAATGCACCAAAAAGTGGTGGATAAGAATGAGGAAATCTCTAGGGAAAAATTAAGGTATTAGCTAAAAGGAAACCAAAAAGCGAAAACATAAACCAAACATCAACAACACACATATCCTAAAGCCTTCACAATTTTTTCTATACAGATTGGTAATCGTGAGGCTAACACAATGTAGGAAAATGTCATTTAAGTTTATGTTTGACCAGTAAAGCAGGCAAAGATGTTTGTAATATGATTTTGAAGTATTTGATTTAAAACAATTCAAGTTGAAATGTCTCTCATTTTTTTGTTTTGTTTTAAAGCATTAAGCATTTACCTGATAGAGTACATGTAAAGAGAAAAGCTTTGTTCATGAAGAACAATTAATAGAGGTCATATCCTGCCTCAGAGTAAGTGTTAAACAGGGCAAAGAAATGCAGATTACTTGACATGCCTATCCTATCAAGGGAGAAAGCATATTTTGGGTTTGTGACATACAGTATTGAAGTAATAATTATTTTCAGCCACTTTTAGTCATATTTACAATAAGCAACTCACTTTCGTACCATCTATGTACTTGGCTCAAATATTGCCAAGTATTCTAAAGTGGCTAAGACCAAAAGCATTATGACTTGTTGTCAAACACGTGCAAGGCAGCAGTTCAAGGGGTTATAGAACCATTCTGTTCTAAGACAAATAAACCATTCACTGACAAAGGCATTGATATTTAGCTTGAAAGTTATTTGAAGAACAAAATACAATCTAATCAAAAAACAACAAAATAGTACTAATAAAGTATGAATATAGTTAACTAAAACTTGTAATCAGCTGAAAACTCTTACAGAATCTGGTATGCTTGAAGAGTGAGAGCATGAAGTCAATAATGTGTGAGCCCAAAATTCTGTTTTCATGAAGGAACAGATAAATAGAGACACCACATCCCCAACACCCACACACCCACACACTTTAGATGTATTTTGGTCTAAAAAAAATCTCAAAGAGTAGACCTTAAGTATTACTATGTTACAGTGTTTTATTTATTATTTATTTATTTTTACAAATCATGGCGGTACTAATGTGTGAACAGGATTATGCAATTTCATCAGCTGCACTTCTGTGCATATGTTTATGCATGCTCATGCATGCATACATGCATGCAAGTACTGTGATTGAATGCTTGTATCTTTCTCAATGTGCATGTTGAAGTATGAGGTCCCAGAGTGACAACATGAAGAGGTGGTCTCTGAGGGTGTGTGTGTGTGTGTGTGTGTGTGTGTGTAACTCATAATAATTCATAGTAAGTCATGAATTGAGTTACTATCCTTGTAGACATGATTCTGGCACTTGCAAGCAGTCTACCTGCCTAGAACATGAGAGCTCTTTCAGGGACTCTGGCTTTATTGGAGATCCATTTCTGTGTTCAGACTAGATCACACCAGTGGCTGGTGAAAAATAGATCTTGGGGTAATTTTAGTTGAAAGTTCTTATCAATTGTGAGTGTCTGGATTAGCTACACCTGGTTTGGATTTTTTTTTCTTTTAATTCTGTGATCTGCAGCCAACAACCTTTTTCCAGGTTTGAATGACTCATGTTAAGTGGAGAGCAGCAAGGACCTGCAGAGAGGAGAAGGTGATGGTAAGTGGGTAGGTGGTAGATGAGTTCAGCTGTCTGCTAGAAGAATGGCTGTAGCCAGATGGCTGTGTCTGGGGGCGGGGAGGGTCCTCGGTGACTAGGTTCACAGCCATTTCTAGGTTTATGTGTCCTGCATCAGATGGGGATAATCTTGTCTTCCCATGGCATGGTGCTTTCCTTTAGGACATTGTTGTTCCAAGTGCGGACCCCAGTAATGTGTGCACGAGAGTCACTTAGGAATTTCCCCAAAGGGGAAAATGTGAGCACTGATCTCATAGCTACTGAGTCGGTCATTGCTTTTTTATCAAACTCCTAGGTAATTTATATGCACATGAAAGCTTTAGAAACACCATTTTACAGCAATGCTTTTCAAACGTTGTGCGTGTGAGGGTGCTTGTAAAAGTGTGTGTGTGTGTGTCTGTCTGTGTTGATAGAGGCTAAAGTTCGAGATTTCTTCCTCAGTTGCTCTCCACGTTGTTCTCTGAGACAGGATCTCTCACTGAACTTGCAAGTCACCCATTTGGCCTGTTCTAGCTGTCTGCCTCCTCAGTGTAACAGGGTTACAAGCAAGGGCTTTGGTTCCTGGCTGTTCACATGTGTTCTGAGAATCTACAATCAAGTCCTCATCCTTGGCAAGCACTCTAGATTGACTTGCACCCTTACCCCTCCCCCACCCCCATTTCAAACATTTAAACTAAGACCTTCCCACATAGTAATAAAGACATTTTATATTATGACCTAAGAGAAACAACACACACACACACACACACACACACACACACACACACACACAGGGGGAGGAAGGGAGGGAGACAGACAGAGAGGTCCATAGGGATACATGTTTTAACAGGCAAACACACATTTTGTTGATTTTGTAGTCTAAAGAATATCAACATTCACATCATCAGTTCTGTAACTTACTAACAACTTGTACATGAGAATGTCACTCCTAAAATTTCAAATCTCCAGGTAATGTCAGCTTCGTCATGAAATGTTGGAGATAGTCTCAGTTTCTAGGAAAAATAAGTTAAATTGATAATACTCTTCCAATCTAAAGATATTATTTTCATATACATTTTCAGAAAGATCTTGCTTTTGGCATTACTTGATTGTTAACAAAGAAAAGTCCTAGGAAGTATAATAAAGAATATAAGAAGAGACAAAATGTTCATGGAGAAAGAAGCTTAGCTTAATAATAAAAAAGGAAATAAAATTATTTATATGCTTTTGGTTGAAATTGCAGATTATAAATTAATATTTGTTTTTATTGTTTTTTTTTTTTTTAGAGACAGTGTTTTACTCTTTAGGCCTGTTTGGCCTAGAACTCACTATATAGCTAGGACAGGTCTGTGACTTGTGACAATCCCCCTGCCTCTGCCTCCAGAGTGCTGACACTATAGGTATGAACCAACACACTTGGCTACTTTTCAATGATATGGAATATTTCTTGATAATAGGAAAAAAGTTGGTTATACACTATCATTAAATACATTAAATGTAACATTTATTACCACCAGGTTGAAGCTAGAGATCATTCTAGAAATGTATTTCTCAAACTGTTTTTTTTTTTTTTTTTTTTTTTTTTTTTTTTTTTTGAGTAGAGTACAACTGCCTAGGCAAAAGATTGGGTAGCCCAATACTTCTATCCACTCCCACTCTAGAGAAGGAAGTGGGTGTAGTAATAAAGTGGAACATGCCACTATATACACACATTTTTGTGGTTTGCCCCAGCACAGCGGTGAGAGATGACTGGCATGAGCATCACAAGTCTAGTGATTGTGAAATTGCGGTATTCAAATGCCTTTGGTGGAAACATATATGTCCACACACTCTGGGGTTATCCAAATAATCCACAACAATGTCCAGTGTAAATAAAGAAGCCAAGCCACAAGTAATTCATAAGTAGAAGGCATTTGGAAACCATAACCATGGTAGAACCACATTTACAACCAATGTACTTTTTGAAAATGGTATGGATTCTGCAAGCTGGGCTCCATTAGAGTTTTGTAACCTTGTCAACATTATGTGCTCACCCTAAACTAGAATCATCTGTACACTCTATAAAGCAAGCATTTAGTTGGGGTCATGCATCTTAGTGAATCTTAATTCTTTTAAGAAGTGTTCAATACAGTGTCTTTGAATGAATGTGACAACGACAGTGCATGATTTACTGCACCATTGGGCTGAAGAACCTATGCATTTTTGGGAACCCCAGGGTATGTTAGAACATCTTTTAAGACTAGAGCATCATCAATGATGAAGGTCACACCTAAACCATCTAGCTACAACAGTGACATCCCATGGCATTTTAAGACAACAGATTTAAAATGCTCTGAAGGACTTGATACCCTATGAGCATATAAAGGGGGAGGAAGTTCCCCTCAGTCACAATCATAGGGGAGGGGAGTAAGGGGAAAACGGGAGGGAGGGAGGAATGGGAGAATACAAGGGATAAGATAACCATTTAGATGTAATATGAATAAATTAATAAAATAAAATTTAAAATAAATAAATAAATAAATAAACAAAATGCTCTGAAGAATGTAGGCAAAGCCACTCAGACGTGGTTTGGAACCAAGTATGGATAGCTCTACATGGTTCTATACCCGTAGCCTTGTGTGCGTGGCGGGGGGGGGGGGCCGGGACACAGTAAGGATTCACTTTATAAGCTAAACTAAGTTGATTTGTATTGGATGCCTGGGTAACTGATTTGGAGAGAGGGTCCTGATTGGTAAGGATCTTGGCTCTGCACATTGGACAGTGGAATGTGACTATGCAACTTAAGTTTGTTCTATTTGTCTCAAACTCCGCTCCTCCAAGTTCTCAGGCAAAGATTGGGCTCTTTATCATCCCTTTAAGCTTATGGTGAGGGATCGGTCCAGATCTATTGGTTTCCTTCTCTCTGTGCACATCCAGATCCTGGTCTCCAGATAAACGATGCCCAATCGCATTTTAATTTCAGACACACAAGAAATATTACATAGGATATTCTTAGACAAATGTATTACTTATGTGAAATTCAACCTTAATTTTGGAGGTCCTTTGTTTTTTTATTTGCTAAACTTGACACCTTTCCTTGTGGCCTTGCTCTAATCTCAAGGAGTGCGGAGGACTATGAACGCTTGAATAGCAGTACTGTCCCAGAGTGGCTCAAGGTAAGTGTGCAAAACAGTTCTGAAATGCCAAGCTTTGGTCAGTCTAAGGACTGTAGATAAAGGGAGTGGAAAGGGAAATTTGAAGGATTAGGGCTGGTGGAATTAGGGCAGGAGTCAGGAATGTCCAATGTTGGAGGTTGGCGTAAGCCCCTGGAAGTAAAAGATGGCCTGCTGAGAAGCGACTTACCATGAGGAATTTGGAGGCGGTAAAACGGTGCAGTTTTGTGTTAGATGCCTTCAAATAGGCAGCGGTGTGTGTGTGTGTGTGTGTGTGTGTGTGTGTGTGTGTGTGTGTGTGTGTGTGTGTGTGTGCGCGTGTATGTGTATGTGTGTTTGAATGGAAAACCGTGGTCATTTTTGACAATAAGCTTTGTAAATCACAACAACAGGAAAACTGGAAGAGATTAAACTTGTGACCAGCCATAGGATGATTTATAGTGTAGGTGCTACTAATTTCCCCAGTGGCTTCACGGGTTTTCCACACGTTGAAGAATTATACTGCAGCATGGCAGATCTGTGTCCTGTCAGCAAGCAGCACAAAATCAACAAGGTGTTTAAAGACTGTGGACCGGGAGCTGTGATGGAGTTCTGGCTCATCTGCCTGCATTTGCAGTTAGCCTTTGAGTTTGAGCTTCCTGGAGAATCCAGCACAGATCTTTCTTTCACTTCGCAGGGGTGCTTTATTAAGTAGGGAAATCCATGCAGACTTTTCAAGGACTGCAATGGTGTAGAGCTGCACGATATTCGTCAGTAACTTTCATATGACACCTAGATGCTCAGCAGTTTCACAGGAAATATACCCATGAGGCTGTAAATGATGCTTCTCTTAAACTGACTGTATTATATTAGCTCACTTTCTATGATCTCTCTCTCTCTTGCCATCTCCCCACCCCCATGAGTGTGTGTGTGTGTGTGTGTGTGTGTGTGTGTGTGTGTGTGTGTGTGTGTGCGCGCGCGCACGTGCGTGTGCATGTGCTTTTCTTTGTCAACAGATCATTTCTGCATCACTTCGGAGTCCCCCGAGAGAGGACTGTAGTGGAAATGGACGAAATGTCACGCAGGTGGGAATTCTCTAATGATACTTCCTTTGGAAAAATATCTTCCTCTTTTCATTTGCTGCCTATAAACAGCTTTCCCTATGATTTTGCAGCCAAGCACATGGTGACTGTCAACTGCAGTTCAAAGCAGAGCCAGGAGCACATCCTCTGCTGCACAGAATTAGCTTCTCTGCAAGAGGCATGCTCAACATGTTCCATGGTCATCCTTGAGCCAGTAAGCTGACTGTAACTCACACAACAATACCTCTCAACCTGTCCTACAGGTAGCAAGACAAACACATTAACACAGAATGTTGCTCTCATTTCAGTTCTGTTTTTGCCATGAAAAGTCAGTCTGAGAGTTGTTGAAAGGAGAGTTAAGTCCCTCCTGGTTAGTGAGCTAGTGCTTTATAGGTGAGGAGTCATGGATATGCCACAAGAGGCAGTTCTTTTTCTTTGCTGGTGTATGGAACTCTTTCTGCCACGTAACTGTGTGTGTGGCATAGCGGGAAAATAAAGTGACACAGTGACTGTGGATGGAGAAGCATGTTATACCTGTGTGGATAATGAGTGTAGTGAGTGGTCCAGCAGTTGGAGTTTGTTGTGGAGTCTGACATCAGGGCCGGCACATGATCCATTACACTATGGCTAGCTCAACTACTGCAAATGGTGCAGAGTTTAGAGCAATGAAGAGTTGAGCAAACATTCCGACTTAATTATTGTGTACTTGGTTTATAAAGTACATGAATATGTTGTGACTCACAGCAATGCTGGTGGCATAAAAATTAACCCTGTCTCCTATTTCTCCATGATTGCACCTCAAAGTACATGTGTGACAGATTCACTTCATGCCAGATACTATTTGTAATAGAAAACTATATTTGCAGAATCTTATTAAACCAAGCTGTGTTGTAACTCTGAACTGGATGAAGGTTGGCATTTATTTGGTAATTACCGTATGCCAGGCACAGTTGTAAGTACTCTGTATGACTTTCCTAATTTCCATCCATGTAGTGACCTAATTGGTGTGGCTTCTTTGTGAGTGAAAGGGCTCGTTATGACTGTTAGTGAGTGTAACTAGGGGAGACTGAACTATAGACAATCAGTGGTCACCAAAGTCACCCTGAGCCAGTGGCTTCTGAGTTTGTCATCTCATGCCCAAGAAGACAAGAAAACATGGGGGGCGGGGGTGGAGAGAGCAGAATGAACAAAGATTTATTAAGAGAATGCAAGAAAAGGCAATCTAGAGTGCGGGAGAGATTCCCAGGGGGACGAGTATCACAACGTCCTCCCAGATGAGTGCTTATGGGTCTTGCTGAGTGAATTAGGTGAAGATGATGTACTCTCTGTCTGAATTGGTCATGTTTGAATGCATGGCAAGTTGAACAAGGGAGGGGGCCACGTGCCTTCTGTGTTCGCCCTCAGCCCAATTGCATAGTCACTCATCAATCTAGGGGAGGGTTATGTGTCTTGCTTGACTAATTCAAAATCCTCCCATGGGTTTTGCCCTCACTGCCTAAAGGAAGTTTAACTCCTATCTCACCATTATTCAGATACAGTAGCAGTCTCCGCTTGATGTGTATAGAAATTGGTCCCGAAAAGTTAAATAATTCACCATAAGGATTTAGGGATGAAGCTTAGATTTTTAGTTGAGGCAGCTTGATACCCGGTAATAACTGAAGTGTCGTCCCAGGACACCACATCAGTTAGTCTACTAAATCAGATTAAAACATCCTCCACACAAGCCATACAGATCCAGATCTGGTGAATGTATTTATTTTTACCTATCTCTACCAGAAAACAGGATAGGAAGCAATTTGCGCTCACGTGAGACAAACGATAATATGTAGTTGTAATGTAATTTTTCAGGGATATTTGGTTTTTTAAACTCTTGTTCAGAGAGAACTGAACTGGGGCATTCCAAAGACCCTAGAATATTGGTTCTCTGTATTAGAGTGAGCCTGGTGTAAGAGCAGTTAAGTAATAAAGGGCCAGTGGCTGAGTCTTTAGTAAATTAATGTGTCCCAGAGGACAGGAAGGATGACCGAGTTTCAAGAGCCGGTCACATCAATCAAGTTTGAGTATGCTACGAATGCCTTCCCACGAGGAGAATGGGCATGGCATGTTTCTTCTGCTGTTGCTGGAGAAGCATGAGAGCTATTAGGTAGCTTCTGCTCCTAGCATACCCTATGTCTGGAAGTCGCATTCTGCTCCATTTGGTGGGAGGTACGGAAAGATGGCAGCTTTGGTCAGTACTCAGCAGATACAGATCCCTTATGAAGGCCAAGTTGTTGTGCACGTATCCCTGGCATGTGCTACCCTGTCACTCTGCAGAGCCCGAGGCACTAGAATGAACAAGGCGACAGTAGAGTTTATTGTCAAACCTGGCAGAGAAATCACAGCCGAGTGGATCTGGAAGCAGGGATAAGGTCTGCAGCTGTAGACACTGTTCTGTTTTCTGTGCCTACTTGCTGTGATTTGAGGCCCAGGTCGAGCAGCAACATGTGACTATGAACAGTGTTCTCTCTGAACCACCCGGGGGGCTTGAGTAGAATCGTCAGCAGCGCACTGTATGAATTGTGAATTGTGCATGGAAGGTTGTCAGGGAGATGGGTGAAGGTACCTGAAGGAAAGGCCCCCATGGGTCTTCTTTGGCCCACATCAACTGACTTGCTGCCTCTGCCTCACTGTACACTGATGCTTACCTGCTTAGTCTCCTATGGTAGCTACTGCCAGCTGGGATTCATGCTGAAAATGGACTGTGGTATCCTGCTATACTTCTGTGTTGGTTCTCCTGGGTGGCAAAGTCAAATCCTCCCAATGGTAAATGAAAAGAAATGGGTAGTTGGAAATAGACGTTATTGCCTGGCAGTGGTGGCACACACATTTAATCTCAGGCAGAGGTAGGTGGATCTCTGTGAGTTCAAGGCCAGCTTGGTTTACAAAGTCCAGGGCAGGCAATGCTACACACAGGGTTAGGGTCTTGGAAAAAAAGAAAAAAAAGAAAAGAAAGGAAATAGGCATCATTTTCTTGCATGTGTGGGTCTTATTATTGCATGTGTTAATGAAATTGTTAACAATAAACAGCAAGAAGATAACAAATATATGCTTTGTATAATATAAATATTGAAAACAGAGTTTTGAAATTCAACATGGACCATGTGGTCCATTAGGAATGGATATTTGGTGTATTCTCTGCACAGCTGATTGGCTTAGGTTTTTTATTAAGTACATATTTTGAGACTTGGGGACATTTTCTTTAGTCTCCATGAGATTATCTTTATAATGTTCACACTATTTAATGATTCATTTTAATCAGTATAGTAAATAAACATCTTAATTCTTTGTCAGTTAATCATAATTCATAAATGAAGGTGGAACTAGAGAGAAAAGGATCATCAAGGTGAGAAAACAAATGAAACACAAGGATTTTTTAATACTCCTCCTTCCCTCTATACCTGAGAAGAATAAAACCAATACTAGGAGGGTGCAAAGTAATAACTGCTTGCCCTTATCCCTGGGAGGAAATGCCAAGCAACAGTACACAATTGTGGCAACTAACAATTCCACACCATGTTAACCCCAAAGATGTCAAGAATCAACACAGCAGTGGCTCCTGTAGGTATAGGAAGTGGATATTTTCAATGTAGTTGATGGCATTAGGTTGCCCCTGTCTCCCAAAAGCACAGTTTGGTAATTTGACACAAAAGTCCTAAAACATACATTTCTCCCCTTAAACAATTCATGTTAATACCCAAAAATTAATCCCAGAGACATCATCAGAGAAGAGGCACAGGCTGGTGAGGTATGAAGTTTGTCTATTGCATATTCACCTACACCACTGAAAACTTACAACCAAACCAAATACAGGGTAGGGGCAATGATTGAACAAAAGATGTTAGGGTCATACTATCAAGTATGCATCATTGATATAACTCATGACAACAGAAGATAATCCAGAAAATAAAATGCTGCAAAATTATATTTTCTTTTAAATACAAGTGTCTGTATTTATATGACTATAATAAAATACCATAGAGTAAACCATTTATAATGGGAGGCAATTTATTTTATTATGGTTCTGGAAGCTGGAGGTCATTATCTTAATATTATTTTTATCAAATTTTGAGAATTTTATATAATATATTTTGATCATATTAGCTGCGTACTGCAACTCCCCCAAGATCCACCCCACCTTCTTCCTACCTACTCAATGTTGTTTTCTTCCTCCCACCTTCTTCTTCTTCTTCTTCTTCTTCTTCTTCTTCTTCTTCTTCTTCTTCTTCTTCTTCTTCTTCTTCTTCTTCTTCTTCTTTCTATCCAACAAGTCTAATTAGTGTTGCCTAAGTACTCTTGGGTGTGGAGCCAAACCCTGGAGTGTGGCTAGTCTACTAGGTGTCATTCTCTTTAAGAAAACTGTCTCTCCCTTGCCCAGAAGCTATTGGTTGATCTTGTCAGTTATGGGTTCATGCACCCCCAACTCACCCCCATGAAGGATTTTTTGTCTGGCTTGAGCTTGTCTGGGTCATATGCATGCTGTGAAATCTGTCATGAATTTTATACACAGCTAGCCTGTTGCATATCTTTATTCCTCCTCTTCTGCAATGATCCCTGAGTCATGGAAGCAGATAGTGTCATGTAGGTGACCCTTTTAGGGCTGGACACTTTTCAGAGTTTTATTCTCTGTACCTTTTTCAGTTTTGTGTCTCTGAGTTAGTTGCCATTTACTACAAGAATAAACACTGATGAGGGCTGAGAGATATACTGATCTATTGGAATAATGATAAGTCATTAGGGGTCAGTTTAATATTGCATATATTTAGTAGGATAAACACAGTAGGTTTTTCTATAGGATCTATCATCTGTATGTCCACAGGTTCTTTGATTAGACAACAGCACCAAATGTGTGTTCTAGGCACGACAGGGTCGCAAATAAAAAACATCAATGCAGAAATGGGTTCTCTGTTTTGGAGTCGTTGCTGGTGGGGCTGTGTAGAATCCTAAACCTTACAGGCTGTTGCTGTTGCTCTTGGTTGCCTTCCATAATTTGACAGTAAAACTATATTGTTGAAGATACCACATACTCAACATGGAGGAAGCCGGCTTGTACTGACTTTGAAGCTGCGTACCTACTGTCTAGCTTTCTGAGTGTTGGAAGGTGTCAAACATGTTACCAGAAGAGAAAATAATTATCAGTCTTACCAAGCTGGGAGTACTGAGAGCTACAGTTTGATTAAGGTGCTAGCAAGTTCGCCTGTCTGGAGTCACCTACTCTATGCTTTCCAAGATGACACCTCATTGTTATAACCTCCCAGTAGGAACAATGGATGGTAGAAGGCAGAAGGGCAAGCTGACTAAATGTTGTATGAAGTCTTTTTATCTGACTCACTTCACATTTTAATTAAATTTTATTTAATGTATGTGTGGAGAATGGGTTCTTATCTCACACAGTGCATGTGTGTGCCACAACAGGTGTTTGGAGGTCACAGGACAACCTGCTTGAGTTGGTCCTCTCTGGAGTTTGCTCTCCTTATGTAGGTTCTAGTCTTGGGTCATCAGTCTTCTTTCTAGTGTCATAACATATAACCACACTCCGCTCTAAACACATATAAACATTAGAAGCTATTGCCTGCACATGAAAGAGAACATGCATTTTATGAATTATCTCAATACATATTTTCAACATGAATTTCCCCAAATTTAATTTTCTTTACAGTTGAGCAAAATCCACTGTGCACATATATTCTGTTCATTATCTATTGTGTATTCATCAGTTGGTGTATATCTAAACTAGATCCATTTCCTTGCTGTTGTGAATGATGCAGCAATAAACAGAGATGTGCAGTGTCTTTTCAGTAGGATACAGAGTCCTTTAGATATATGCTGGGGAATAGACTAGTACCTGGAACAAAAACAAAGCTCTAGTCCAATGAAACAGAATATGGGCCTTAGAAATAAACCCGCATAGCTAGGGCCACCTAATTTGTGACTAAATTGTCAAAATTATACACTGTAATAAAGAATGTATCCTCAGCAAATGGTGCTGGCAAAATTGATGTATACATGTAGAAGAATAAAAATTTATCTATATCTCTCAATTTTCCAGAAAAAAGAAAAACAATTCCAAGAACTAAGACCTTAATTTAAAGCCAGGAGTGCTGAAATTCCTAGAGGAAAATATGGGGAACACATTCCAAGACATAGGTATAGGCAAGAATTTTTGAACAGTATATTCTAATAGCTCAGGAAATAACCCCAGCTATTAACAAACTGAAATTTAATAGTAGAAGTACAGAAAAGAAAACTATAATAGGCAGCCTACATGTTGGGAGAAAAATCTACGGCTGATGTATATCAGATATAGGATGCACAATATGTAGACCGTAAAAAGAACTACTGAAATTCACACACACACACACACACACACACACACACACACACACACACACACACACACACACACACACACAACATACACACACACACACACACACCCCAAAACAGCAAAAACCCAACAAACCAACCAGACAAAGTAAACTGGCCTTTAAATATTATAAAAAGTGTTCAACATCCTGAGACATCAGAAAAATGCAAATCAACTGCTTTAAGATTCCACCCCATCCATTGTAATGGCTGTCATGAAGAAAAGAGGCAAGGAACGCTAACAAGGATGGGTGAAGGACCAGCCCTCATCCACTTCTGTGGGAGGTATGAACTAGCACAACCTTTGTAGAAATCAGCGCGGAGCTTACTCAAAACTGAAGTTTGTTTTTAGAAGTCTTTAATCCTACCCATGAAGGATGAGTAGAAGTACCAAGTCACCCACTAAAGCCACCCTTTCCTGCATTATCACACTGACGATACCTGACTTGTGTAGGCAACACACTTATGTCAAAACAATGGGGAAATCAGTTTTTTTCCTCTCTCCCTTTGCCCTTTCCCCCTCCCACTTCTTCCCTCCTTTCTTTCTGTTTCTTGCTTTGAGCTGTTGTGTAAGGTTTGATTGTGCTTGCTTTTGGTTTTAAAAACAGTACCTTAACTACTATGATGTGAATATGCTTGCCTGTGTGGGATGGCAGTTTTATTTGATGCCATTGTACTCACCAAAGTGTTCTTTCCTAATTTTGGGAGAGTTTAAGGTGCCTTGTGACTATTTTGAAAGATAGATTCATGATGGATTCACAAGAGAGGAAATAGCTTTTTTTTTTTTTTTTTTTTTTAATTCTTAGTTCTTTCAATAGTTTTAACAAACATCTGCTCTAAGATCCCAGGGGTATATTTTGCACAAGACTGAAAAATGACTCCTGGTAATGCTAAAAGCCTGCCACCTCCAAAATACGTAACACAGATAATATGCATGACGATATTAATACATCCATGGATGGATATTGTGCAGAGATGGCAGACCAGTTGTTCCTTTACAAAGCAAGCGGGAGGTGCAGGGGCAGCAGCTAGACGAATTCAGCTTCAATGCCTGGAGATGGAAGTTACTAGGAAGGCTTGTCTTCCCTGTGGAGATCCTTACTCAGAACTCCAAGAACTCCAAGTATTTTCAGCTGGCCGGTGACTCGCCAACTCTTTCAAGTAACAAAAGGAGCAAAAATATAAATGTGAAGTTTAAACTCAGATGCAAATAATTGTATTCACTGGGGCAAGTTCTCAAAAGGTAATGAAATGGCATGTGGTGTGTGTGTGTGTGTGTGTGTGTGTGTGTGTGTGTGTGTGGTCTCATCCAAAAAGTTCAGAATTTAAGCATGCTCCTTTTATCCTCTCTTCCAAGATGTCAGCCTATCCCAAGCTGAACCCCATCGGATGTGCGAACCCGCTCAACTGTTCTTGTAGACTCTGGGAGACTTCTGGGCATATTCTCTCCCTCAATCCCACTAGGCAGTTAGTCATGCTCCAAGGCTATCCAGAAAAATCTCCCCCTGATCACACGGTGAACTGCTAATGGTACATATGTTCTGGTTTACTCTCCAATTTGACTTTCCAACAATTTTTTTTTTTTGTGACAGAATTGTCCTTATTTTTTATTTGGAAAAATGAGACTTTGCATGATCATCTATCCAAAGGTACTCATTTCCAAAATGACAACCCAAGGGAAAACCCAATGCCCCTTGGATTCTTCTCAGGAATTTCAATTTTCTCATCCGTTTGTGTCTCTAAAATTTCTTTCCTAGTTTTGTGGCTGCTTTGACTATTACGCAGTCTACCTGGGTTTGTTTTTTTATGGCTGCAAGAGAAGTGATCAGGCTATGCTTTCAAGAAAGCAATATGTCCTTGACATCTCTGATTTTATTGGTCTCTACATTGATGGTGTGGCTTTTCCATGAATCAAATGTGAGTCTTTGGATGGCCCTTTGACATCTCTTACTCAATTTCCTCCTCTCTCACTGTGAAATCATTAATCCAACTTCAGAGAGCAATTTGTGGGAAAAATTGAATTAATGGATGCCAGTGTTTTGAACGAATTGTTTGGAACCAAGTAAGTGGGGTAAAACGTTGGGTTAAATGTCCACCAGCTCTACACCACCCTCAGCTCTCCTATGTGACAGCAGGATAGTTACTGATTTCATACAAATAAATAATCTACAAATATGAATTCCTTCAAGGTACTAGAATAAACAAGTTTCCACCTCCTACGAGGCTGATCATTTAATGGGCGGGACCGGAGATATTTATACATGGACGTATTCAGTACAATGCATACTGGAAGGGGAGTGTGGAAAGGAAGGAGAGATTCCTCACAGATGGAAAGACTGGATATATTTCAGATATTCCGGAGTTCAAGTATTTTATCTGCTTTATCTGCCACAGAGGCTGGCTATGTGTCTTCCCTGTAGAAGCAGTTTGTGTAGTACATTAAAGAACGGCTGGTTGACGCACAAGGTATTGGGCAAGTTACAATTGAAGGAGGCATGAAAAGAAGGCATGAAAAATGATCATTCAGGAAGTTCATGAAAGTGGGCTTGTGAGTTGTGGGTCCATGAATAAAGGGATTATAAAGGTAGATTTCATTCTAGATATCAGACAGTCATGAATGACAGTCTATAGACTTACCTTTATGTGCCTCGAGGCAAATCAAGCAGACTGTCAGGTGGATCCAGACGACCCTGATTTGGTTCAACCATAGGACCATGTTTTTATAATCTTAAGGAATATTGGGGGTGGGTGGTGACCTGGTATCTAATTCTTAACACATGATTAAAAAAACTTACTGTGATGGTTAACTTCATTTTAAGTGTCAACTTGGCAAATCCGCAAAGTTGCCCAGATTGGACTTTTCTGGATGTGTCTGGGAGGATGTTTCTAGGTAATATCACTACCTGAACTTTGAGTTTCTGAACACAGTGACACAAAGCATTTGACTGGGCACCATCAACTCACTGAGGATATGGAAGAAGCAGAGAAAGGAAGGACCTATCCTTTCCCCTCCTGCATTCATCTTCTCTTGCTGTCAGACTGGCGTTTCTACCATCAGCTTACTGGTTCTCAGTCTTCAAATACTTCTGGTTTTGTAGCCCACAGGTGGCAAATGTGCCAATCTCCCAGAATCTCTCTCTGTATTTCTGTTGGGCTTTCTCTTTCTATTGTTTTTTTCTCTACCTGTTATCCATCATACGTACAAATATGCATAATACATACATCATAGATAGATACATACATACATTTCATGCATGCATACATATGTCTACTTATGCTTTCTTAGCATTCAATATTTTCATAATTGAGGAAAAGCCTTTGGGCCTCAGAGTTGTTTACACCCCAAACAAATTTACAAGATGAAAGAATTCCTCATAAAATAAGTCATGATATTTAAAGAAAAATAATTGGGAAAATAGCATGCTAGTTTTTGAACCATAAAGAGAGATGCATATATGACAGATCCATGTTAACAGCATCTCTAGGACTGACAAGCAGAGATTCAGGGCTGAAATGTCCATCTTCCAAGGTCATAGCTTAAGAAGATAAGAAAAAGCCTGAAAGAGAGAAGCTGATAAATTCAGTTACTAATGAGTCATGTTGACCAATTAAACTCAGATTCAGGCACAGATCAAAGGCTTGAGAGCAGTAGACAAGTAATCATAGGCTGGCACAGATAGTAGCCAAGACTCTAGGTGGTAGATTGAAGATGCAGAGATAGTGAAATCTTGGTTTGGACTTCAACAAGGATCCATTAGAAATGACAACAGTGATTGCTTACATAGTGGTGAGGGTGGCAATGTCAAGAAATCAGAGAAAAGAGAAAATAGGATTCAAAGGAAGGCTTTTACTTGTACTTTGCATTGATGAAAATTACAGATGAAAAATGTGAAGTATGTGTCCTAAAAAAAGGGTGTAAACCCTATGGGTTTTATTTATGAACAACATGATTACATGTCTCAGAAAGAGTAAGGAATGGAATGGGTGTCGAGTTCATCACAGAAAGAAACAGTGAATTTTAGGTAGTTATTTGAAACATGTATCCCCTGTATTTTCTCTTTCATGTATGTTAGAACTTTATAAGTCAAATGTGTGAGGTGAGCCTTGATTAGAGACAAATTTCTATGGATAATTGGAATCAATAAAATGGTGTCCACTTTGGGAGCTGGGTGGATGACAGACTTTCTTGCTACAGGTAAGAAAGTAGTGAAAACTTAAGAGCAACTCTGAAGCATAAAGCAACTTCATGTACATGTTGCCAAGTATTGTGTGATAATATGACAGAACTTTCTCAACTTGTCTCATTTTCAAGATGTGTGTCACCAGTATTTATCCTTAAAACCACCTACAAATCAGTGTGATGACATAACAAACGAAACCCATAGAACCAAACAAAACCCAGAGAGGGAAGTGATGAGAAATAACTGTGTCAAGATCTGCTTAGAATGGTTTCACTGGAAACTTTTATTTTACTCATTTAAATAAAGCAATAGCAGCTTGAAATGCTATTTATTGGTCCATTAAAGCAGTTTTATCTTTAGAGATGGCTTAGTGCTGCTCATAAGAATGAGAACCTCAGTTTGGATTCTTGGCGTGGCGCATTGTGCGTGCGCACACACACATACACACACGCATGCACGCGCACGCACACACGTGCACACACATACACATGCATGCACACACAAACATGCACACACACACACTGCCATGGTAATGCTAGGTGGGCAGAGGGGGAGGATCTGGAAATGCTGACCAGCTAGTCTACTCAGATCATTGAGCTTGCTCCAGGTTCAGTGAGAGACTCTGCTTTAAAAAATAAGGTGGAGAGTGATAGCAGCGATCAGATGTCAACGTCTGGTTTCCACACATGCATATGTGGCTGTGCTCATCCTTCACAATGGATACTATGACTCCTCCTCCTTCTCCTCCTCCCTCTCCTCCACCTCTTCTAGAATCTCTTAGATGTAAAAATATCCCTCTTTTTTCCAGTAATATTGTGAAATTTTATTTTTTAATATATTTTATTAATTTATTCATATTACATCTCAATTGTTATCCCTCTCTTAATATAAAGTTATCTCAAAGCTTTTCTTCTTGTTGTCCAATGTAAGATAGATTTCAGGAAAAGAATTCCTTAAAAATTTCCTAGCCTATGTTGGCAAAACTGCATAATTCACTATTAATGCATCTTGGTTGAACACTAATTTCTAAGGGAAAGAACCAAATAGTCAACACACCAATAAAAAGTGAGAGCTATTAAATACTCCAAGATTCTAGCTATTTATCATGGATGTTTTGGTAACTGTGATTTATTGTTGGGGGGGAAGTTACATCATTCAGAGCTCATCCTACTTTCAATTCAGTATTGAGGCTCAAGCTTGCTGCTTTAGTTTATAACATAAATCATGTCTGGGTACTAAAGACTTCAGATCTGCTAAGTGTTAAGTTGCTTGCCCATTTCTCCTTTACTTTCTGTTTCCTTCTTGGCATACATTGAGATAATAATTAAATGTGTATTATCCCTCTTAAAAGAAACTTGGTCATAACATTACATCAGCTATAAAGATTCCTAGCCAGATAAGCTGGCTTTTTTCATTTCATCTTTATTCTTCCTTTCTTTGGCATTATCTTTGTTATTATTATTATCATCATTATTATTATTATTATTATTATTATTATTATTATTATTATCATTAGAATCATCACTTAATAAAAAAGATTGCCACTTTATTTTATGATTCTAGCAATAAAATTGATTATTGTCTCAGTCTGGATAATTAAAAAGCATGATCATGGACACCTGTTGCAAAAATTCTTTCTTTGGTAAGGCATAAATAACATCTACCCCTCCTTCTAAGGACCCACAAACAAACCGAGGTGTTGTTCCACCAAATTTCCCTGGAGAAAATGAGCTCTTTGGGTTTACTCACAGAGCAGTGAGTGAGAGGTTACAGACAGAAGCATAGGTGGCCCTAATGCATCTAGATAGGACAGTCTGCACCCAGCATGGATGATGACTCACTCCCCCATAGCTGTGTAGATGGAACCTCCTCCTCTCATTTTCCCCCACTACATCTTACAGCCCCAAGGGAAAAACTGCATTCTACTTGTTGGGAGTGGTGGCTGGATACTCAGGTGAGTGTCCCATGATCTCCCCACCCTCTACTTCTACAAGGGAAAATAGTCAACAGGCTCAACAGGCCCATCTGTGATGATCTTTGGTGAGCAATTCTAGAAGAACTCTTGAAGATGATAGCATTTTGGTCCAGAGTACAGTTCTGTACTGTAAGGTCAGGGCAGAGTACAGTTCTGTACTGTAAGGTCAGGGCATCACTTTCATGAGTTGGTTCTCTCTTTTTATGAATTGAAGTCAGGCTATCAAGTTTGGTGTTGAGCACCTTCACCTGCTTGAGTTATCTAACTGGTCCACGTTATTCTATTTTTAACAGCCCCTTTCCTAGAGCACTCAACCTCTAAATCTTTGCTATTATCCACAACACTCCTCCACTGTCATTTTCTCAAAGATGCTCTCTGGCATCATTTAAGACTGTCTGATGCTACTGCTCTCTGTAGCACCTTGTTTTGTGACTTCTGTATCTGAAATCATCTCCTTTCTTAATGTGTTGAGTTTCCTCCCAGTAAAAGGGAATCTCTGTCGGGGAGAGACCTTTTCATTTTTCCATTAGAATTGTTCTTTCAAGGTCTGTAAAAATACTGTTTTGGTATTTTAATGGAGATTGCATTGAATCTGTAGATTGCTTTTGAGAAGATGGGTATTTTTACTATGTTAATCCTACCAATCTATGAGTGTGGGAGATCTTTCCATCTTCTGATATCTTAATCAATTTAATTCTTCAAAGACTTGAAGTTCTTGTCATACAGGTCTTTGATTTGCTTGGTTAAAGTTGTACCAAGATACTTTATAATATTTGTGGCTATTGTGTGGATTCCTTAATTTCCTTCTCAGCCCATTTGTAATTTGTATATAGAAGGGCTACTAATTTTTAAAAAAAAAATTATTCTTTTATCCAGCCACTTTGCTGAAATATGTATCAGCTGTAGGAATTCTCTGGTGGAATTTTAGGGGTCAGTTATGTATACTATCATATCATATGAAAGTAGAGAGCTTGTCCTCCTTGTTAGTTGCCATGTCTCTGAAGCACTGTCCAAGATTCACTATTCAAAGCTCACTTAGTGGATGAGTATTACCGCAAACTCAACAGAAGTGTGGAATTGGAGTTAGAAATATGATCTTTTGGTCAAAGGCTTTTTCTGCATCTAATATGATGATCATGTGATTTTTTTATTCAAATAGTGATGCTATTGTCTTTTTCCTTTCTGATTTTTATCCTGTTGATTTTCTTTACTTGTCTTATTGCTCTAGCTAGAACTTCAAGTACTATAATGAAGAGATATGGAGAGAGTGGGCAACCTTGTCTTGTTCCTGATTTTAATGGACTTGCTTTAAGTTTCTGTCTATTTAATTTGTTGTTGCCTATTGGCTTGCTGTATATTGCCTTTATTATGTTTAGGAATGCACCTTATATCCTTGATCTCTCCAAGACATTTTATCATAGAAAGGTGTTGGATTTGTAAAAAACTTTTTCTGCATCTAATGAGATGATCATATGACTTTTGATGACCTGGGGAGAGCAGGGGTGGGATGGGGGTGGGAGGACAGTAGGCCTGCAGAAAAGAGAGAAACTAAGAGTGAGGGAATCTCTGTTACAAGCTGGAAACCTAAGTCACAATAAGCTTCTTGAAGGACATGAAGGGAACTATAGCTGAGACTCCTAGGGCCAGAGGCTGTGGAGACTGAAGAGGACGCCTTTTAACTAGACAAAAACTTTGATCCAAAACTTACCCTGCCTACAAGACATGCAGAGACAAAGATAGAACACACAGACCAAAGACTGAGGCAATGTCCAACCAAAGCCTGGCCCAACTCAAGACCCACCCTATGGAAGAGAGCCAACCCCTGACATTATTAGTGATACTCTGCTATTTTTGCAGACAAGAGCCTAGCAGAGTTGTCCTCTGAGAGGAACCACCCAGTAGCAGATTGAATAAGATGCTGAGACTCATAGCCAAACATTTGGTGAAGCATAGGGAGTCTAGTGGAAAAGTGGGGGGAAGAATAAAAGGACCTAGAGGTGACAAGAGTGCCACAAGCAGACCACAAAGCAAACTAACCAGGGCCTAGAGGTGCCTGTGGAGTATGACGCACCAACCAAAGACCACACATGGACTGGACCTAGGCCCTTTATACAGATATAGCCAATGGGCAGCTCAGGCTTCATGTGAATCTTTTATTAAGGGGAAAGGGAAATGCCTGTCTCTGTCTCTGACATGACCTCTGGTGCCTGCTTTTTAATCACTTCCTCCTGACAGGACTGCCTTGCCAAGCAACAAGGGAAGAGGATGAACTCAGTCCTGATGCAACTTGATGAGCTGGGGTGGGTGTGTAGGGAGGGGGCTCCCCTTTTCTGAGGGGTAAGGAAGAAGGGGTATCGGAGGGAGGGTGAGACTGGGAGGAGAAGATAGAAAGGGCTATGACCAGGGTGTGAAGTGAATAAATTAATAAATAAATTAATAAATAAATAATATGATTTTTTCCTTGTGGCATACTCTTGTGTAATTGTAAACATATGATTTCATCCCATTCTCTTTATTTCATCCTCTGTAAATTTGAGTCAAATGTTATGAATTAAAACAGGCCTTAAGGGAGGAAAGTGCAATGATTTTTTTATTTGAAAATTATATTTAACTAGTTTTATTGATAGTAAGAAATCTGATTAAAATGCCTTCCTTTATTAGTAGAATATATATAATTGTTTCTTAGTTGATTTTTTTGTTTTGCTTTGCTCTTTCGACTTCATCATCCTGATCTAAATGTTTTCCTAATGAAAAGGCCTTCTGTTATAACTTTGGCTTGATATCATCCTATAGAGAGGATAAAGGTCACCTCTTAAAAGAATGACTGTCTTTGGTTGTCTGTGTGCTGCTTCACCTAATCAAATATAGTGATAGGGTTGAGGAAGCCATACTTGGAGGGAGCCGTGGAAGCTCCAGTTTGCTCCCAATCACTAGTCGTTGTAGGCACCGTTCTTTAATCTACTTCTTTTACTTCTTTCATTAAAAACGCTCAGATATAATGCCTTAAAACAAATAGATGCCCACAATTAGCATATTTTCCCTAGCTTTTGATCCAACTGCATCTGTGTATGTCTGTTATTAAGATACAAGTGACTTCAAAAAAAGATTCATTTATTCATTTTTTTAATGTTTATGTGCATGTGCATGAGTACATGTTTGTTCAGCTCATGAGGGCCTATAGTGTTGGGTCTTCAGGATTGGAGTTATTGGGCAGTTATCAGCTTCTGGGCAGTGGTGCTGAGAAAAAAAACTTCGGTTTTCCGCAAGAGCAATAAGTACCCTTAATGGCCGAGCCTTCTTGCCAACGCACAAGTGATATTGATAACACAGTTTTAAAAAACGATAAAGCATCTAGCATTTCTTATTCACTTCCCATATTGTTTTTATCTGTATTACTTATTGATTGCCACAAAATATCATACATATACTTTATTTTCTATTATCTGCTTCTTACCAGTAGATTGTAAGTTCCAAGCCAAAGGCTGAGCGAGATGCCCAGCAGAGGTTCTTCCCTTTTATGTGGTGTTCTCTCTGATGATCCCCTAGCTCCCTGTAGGTTTGTCTGCTTCTGTGTCTACCACGCAGTAAAATGTAGTAAATGTTTATGATTAAATAAAGGCATAGTCTAGATAATTTTGTCCACTTAATGTAGCCATTAAAGCAAAAATTAGTAGCCATTTCACATCTTTATTTTGCTGTTGTTCAGCACAGTCTGTACACTCTAAATTTTAGAGTGAAACTTAAGAAAACAATTCACAAGATGGCCTTTAATTTAGCTTGAATGAAGGAAAAATATCAATCTTATATGGAAGAAGGCATGGATGTATAAAATCACAGTTCTTCTAAGGAGATGTAGTTTAGTGATTTTTTTAAAAAAGACATTTTTAACTTTTAAGTCTTTATTAACAAGAAATTGTATTCTTGTTAATACAATGAACAAGAGGCTCATTGTGCCTCTGTCCTTTGTGTCTTGCTTATGAAGCAGGAAAACAGATTTAGTTTGGTTTTGCCATGAGTTAGAATTTCCATTGATTTTAAAGGACAATTTGAGCTTTCTCTCCTCATGCGATCTAAATTTAACTCAAGAGGAAGTGCACGTTAAGCAGAATTTCTTGATTTCCAGCAACAGTATGTGTGTGATATTTTGTGACAATCAGATTAGCGGTTGTTTAACTTCTCAAGCAGAATGAAAAGTCCCTGAGAGCCTCCCCACCAAGGACAAGGACTAGTAAGCAGCAAACAGAATGTTAAATAGAAAACTTCCAGAATTTAATAAAAATCCAAATGACCTTTGCTCTCTGCAGGAAATAGTCACCGATCCAAAGCTGGTAACTGGCTATTGCTACCAAGAAGAGAGAATGTACAGCCTCAGAGTGGATTTAAACCCAGTCAAATTGAAACCACCTGCTGGTCTCAATGATTTGAGCTAAAAAAAATAAATAACTCCAAAGCTTTAGAAATCTCAGATAACAAAAGAGCTGGTCTGGGGTTGAATGAGCTAAAGGTATTAACTTCTCCTTTTGAAATGCATGCATTCGTTCATTTTCAGCATTCATCTATTCATTTGTCCACTTCCCACTGGGCCTCTCATCGTTTCGAGGACTTGGAAATAATTATAGTGTATGACAAATGTCCTAATAAAAGTGTGGACAGTGACAAGGAAGGATCTAGTTAACTCTGCCTGCAGCATTTAGAGATGGCTTTTGCCAGAGTGACACTCGAGCCACACTAAAAAGAATAAAGAGGATTTTTTTTTTCAGCAGGACAATGTGGAAAGAACATGTTGAGTAAAAGGAAATGGCCTCTTTTCTTTTGGAGCAACTGGTATAAAAAGAGCAAGTAAAAATCCTCAGATTTTGTTGGTTCCTGTGAAAGCTGTGTCATTATCCTGCCCTGTCAGTCCTAAAATATTTAATAATAATAACTATATTACTGCTTTTTATTGCCTTAGTGTGACTGAATCTCCATTGACCAAAGTTAGATGACTGGGGCTTGAATGTGAAGGAGGCATATTTTCAAAGGGAGTCATTTGTTTGCATCACTATGGTGAAGACATGTGTTCACTGACTGGCCAGTTATACAGCCAGAATGTATTGCAAGCTGTTCGTGTTGGTTGGTCCAGTGGTGGGGAAATGCTACCAACCTCCCATCCCTGGAAGAAGAATGTCTTGATTAATATCTTTCCTTTTCCTTTGTTCTGCCTCCTGGGTATTTTGGCCATGACTTCATGGGAACTCCATGGTTGCTTGGTAGAAGTATTTGTCCAGTTAAGACAGCTCATATAATCTTTTGAAACAGATATTTGTCTGTGTCTTCACTCCTTGTGACCTCTTCTCTCCCGTCTCAGCTGCGTTTACCTTCTTTTCTCATCGTCTTCTTCCCTTTGCCCCAGAGAGTTGCCCTCCATTTTACGATCTGCAGCTATGTGCTTAAGTCTTATTAGCTCACTTTTTTAAGTATTAAGACATTAAACTTTAAAAACCAGTATTATTGTTCAATACTTTAGATAAACACACAATTATTTACTGTGTAGTTTACTAAACAAATGCAGTTATTTGAGCTTTAGGTTATTAAGGGTATTTTTAGTATGTGGAAATACTTAATAATGTTTTCTATTTTAATAATATTTTATGATAATATTTCTGATAAACTTTGACTTAATGTTTCTGAATCATTATTTAATCATAAAAATAATATATATAACTTAATGAAATAGAATGTTAATCTTTAAAATACCTTATTCATACACATTTACCCATAAGTGTTAGGAAAAAACAACATTACAACCTCCTATTCTGCTATCGATATTTATCCACTAATATTAAATTATGAAAATAAATGTTTATAGTCACAAATATTGAGTTAAGAAATGAAACATTTTTACTGTTTTTAGAGACACATAATTTTGCAAACAGAATGTGGCTTACATATTAACCATTTATTTAGATATAGATTAAAAATATAAACAGAAGATTGTTATACACTAAGTTTATAAAAGTACTAAGTGTTAACCACATTTAAAAAGAGTCTCACTTAAGCTATCCCATTTTTGTGCCCATATTTTAAATGGTAGCATGTTCTGATTAATTTGGAATATAACGTTAAATTCCGTGACATTGTTTAGTTGGAAAAAATTGTGCTCTCTAAGCATAATTTGTTGCCATGAGTTCCCATTTCTAAGAAATCATCAGGGTTTTATACATATTGCCTAACAGCATTTACCTTTTAAAGGTTTATCGTAATAATTTTACCCATATTCAATTTTCAGCCTAACTCTACAATGAAAGTGTTTCTGACTGTCTCTCTTCTGTAGATAAGGACATTGAGACCACGGAGGTTTAATGTCTAAAGAGTGGCTTTCAGGCTTGACCTTTGGCAGAATTTGTTCACTAAACTTATAGAACCTTTTATTATTCTTTTAAAAAAGGGTTTAAAAGCTCATTATTTTTTATTTTATGTGAGTTTTTTCTTGAATGTATGTATATGCATCACATGCATCCAGATTCCTGAAGAAGCCAAAATAGGTTGTAGGATCTTCTGAAACTTGGGTGACAGATGGATGGGAGCCGCCATGTGGGTCCTGGGAACCAAACCTGAGTCCTTTGAAAAAGCAAGTGCTCTCAACCACTGAGTCATTTCTCCAGCTATGCCTCTTTGATTTTTAATAAAGTATCGGGTTGGAGTATTCCTTGGCTAAATTGTATGTGTTTGAGGACATTCTAACAAGTGACAATCATTTATATTCTCATACACACTAGGAAAAGCCAGCCATTTCTATTAAGAAGTGTTCTTTGTCTGTTGTCAGTTAGCTTTACTTGTTAACTTGACACATATGGGAGGAATAAAACCTCATTTGAGGAGTTGCTTCTATTGGGTTTGCCTGTGGGCATGCCATTGGAGGTATTTTCTTAATTGTTAATTGGTGTAGGAGGGCCCAGCCCACTGTTGGCAGTGCCATCCATGCCAGCTCGTCCTGGCTTCTATAAAGAAGGCTGCCAAGTGAGTCAGAGGAAGCAAGGCAGTAAGCAGAATTCCTCCATGACATTTGCCTCAGTTCCTGCCTTGGTTTCTTTCAATAGCAGACCATAACCTCTAAGTCCTATAAACCACTTACTTCCTTGAGTTGCTTTTGGTTGTGGTGTTTATCAGAGCAACAGAAAACAAACTAGACTGTGTTTAAAACAGGAATGAGGATAACACTCTTCACTGAGTGATATGCTCTTTATAGAGTCAATGGGATAGCTTGAGGCTAAATGTTTTTAAAGTTCAAAGAAACTCTTGTGAAGTAGAAGTTACCACCTGTTTTCATCTTCTTCCCTCTGCTCTTAAATGTAGTCGCTGTTGATATTGTAGTCAGTCCAAATTAAGGTCATGTCCAAGTTAAGATAGAGCCATTTTGAAAACTTAAGAGACACTGAGGAGTTGAAAAATAGAATTATTAAATTTGACTTTAAAATTCCAACTCGATAATAATTAATATTTTGGCCTTTTGCCATCCTCAAGAAATCAATTTGGTATCTCCTTTTAATGGCCAGGCTTCTTGTTATCATGTAAATTGACATTTTTAGATACTATGGAATGTTTAAACTTGACAATTTTAGCATAAGGGACTATGGTTGGAGCTAAAACAAAGACACTCACCCGTACATCTAGCACAATGTTTGTTTGACGCAGAGAAGAATAAAATAATTTAATGCCCTAAATGCTTGCAGATAGGCCTTTCATGTGTTTCTAAGATGTGACAGGGTAAGTACAATCATGGTGCATAAGTGTTATTAAAAGAAAGAGAAGCATCTTTAAGTTAGATGTCCCAGAGGTGAGACAATTCACAGAAGAACATAAGCCCTAGCCTAACACTGGTTATGTAGAAAGATCTCCCACCAAAGCCTCAGCATGTGCAAAGGATCACAGACTGGTAGTGTGCTGCTGTATTTGAATGACTAAAATGTTCAATAAGCTCACGACTTATAAGGAGGTGTAGGGAGACAAAAGATCAAAGATATACCAGGTACTATCGTGGGTACTTACATAGACTATTTGAACTTGATTTATGGGTTGTCAATAAATGATTTATAATAATAAAGAAAAACACTTATTCTGGTGTCGGGAGTAGAGAGACCTTCTGTAATAATTGAGATCAATATGGATGATTCCTTCTGTGAAGCTTGGGAGAACTAATATGAAAGATTACATTGTTTTGATTTGGTGACTTCTTGTTTGAGAGTGGAGAATTGAAAGGATACCTGCTTGAATGAGTATGAGAATTTTAGACTGGTAAGTCAGAATTGTGGCGTCATTAGCTAGGAGGGAAGTAGATGTGCTTTGGAAAGTGTAGATATTGCTGTCTGAAATTTAGAATTGTAGTTTGCAACCTAAATATCTTAGATCAGCTTTCAGCTGCACAATGATTAGATGCTACTCATCACACACTGGGTTTGAAGGGGAATCCCTATGGATCAGGTCATGATCCAAATTTTGCTAGTATCAGTTATATTTCATCATGAGGAGAGCAATTGCATAATTACTAGTAATATGGCATCTCTTTTCCAATGCTCTATAATGACATCTATGTAGAGAGATTATTTTGAGTATTGTATGAATGCAACACCTGTCAATTAAATATGGCCTATAGGAAAGGATAGAATAGAAAGTGGGACATGTGGTAGGTAGAAAGTATTCTGGGATAGAGTCAAACACAGGAGATTCATCCAAGATGAATAAAAGGCCATGAATTAAGTATTAGTGGCTGTAGACAACAGAATCGGATAAGCAGATACCAATGGTGAGGACAAATGTTAAACATTTCAATGAGATATAGTTGTTCTGGGCAGTTGGGCAAACAGTGCTGGACACACAGAAATGAACAGCAAGAACACATGTATTTATTCACTTTGCTCTCCATTGCTGTCTTACTCTCAGTCTTTTAAAAATCCAGTAGAATAATTGTCACTTAAGTGGAGTATAAGAAAGCGTTGTCTTGTGGAAATAGAAGGTGTCTTGAAGTTATATAAGGAAAAATCTGCATGTAGGGATGATTAAATAGAACGAACAGCTTGAGAACAGGTGGAAGAAAGTAGAGACAGTGTATTCTTGAATAAATATTCATGAGAGAATCCTTTAGAGGGCTAATAAAGAGCAACTAACTGGATAGGTAAGTGGTCAATGATGTGGGTTTATATGAGAATTGGAGAGTAAGAAGCAGCACTGTGGTATTAGTCAGGGTTCTCTACGGTAAGAGAACTTAAAAAAATAATTCATCTATATATATATATATATTTATAAATTTATAAAATTTATAAAAGTATATATATAATGTATAATAAAATATATAATTTTATTTCACCACATATATTCATCTCTATGTATATGCACACAATATATATGTGTATATATATCTTCATATATATAATCTTCAGCCTTTGTTCATCATTAAAAATAGAACTTAAATAAAATGATGTATTTGGACTTTTGCCATGCTCAGGTTGTGTAAAAAATAAAATATAGTAATTATGCTTTAAGACACTGTCACAATCCTTTTACCACCTGTTGAATCCATTGAGCTGAGTACTTGCAACAAGCTTCTGGAGTTCGCTGATGTTTATATTCTTACCCTTCTGATTGCAAATATAGATTGTACTTTCTGGCCCTATACTTACAAATGGTCAAGTGTCTGGAACCTACCCAATGAGATTGGTGAAAACCACATGCATCATTATAGACTTTGCCCACAAAGCCTTCTCAAGCTCCTCTTCTAATTCCTGTAGAGCTGGATAGGTCAGGTTGAGAAGATGGCTCAGTGGGAAGAGCACAGGTAGCATGAACACAAGGACCCAAATTCAAGCCCCCAGGCAAAGGGTCAAGCATAGCCTACATGGGAGTCTAACTCCAGCACTACCAGAGGATTACTGGAAATTACCAGAGGGCAGCTTAGCTCTGGGTTCAGTGAGGGATTCTGCATCAGAGGAACTAGGTGAAGACTTGCATAACAGGGAATCCAATGACATCTTCCTTTAGTGACCACATGCCCACAAGTGCACACATGCATACATGTACACACTATAGGGATGCCTCTGAGGACATAGCAGAGGCAAAGATGGGAGGAATTAGAGTATAGGTTTCTTCCCCACACTGCCGTCATATAGTCCACCTCACAGTTATACATGAAATAGAAATCTTTATTATGATACACGATGAGAGGTTGGAGCATTCTGTATAACAATGTCACTGCTCACTGATATGATAACTGTGCAAGGCATATTTGTTGTTTAGTGCTTGTCCGTTAGTTTCAGAGCAAAGCTCTATTTTCCCAGCAGAAGTTTTATTTATTTATTTATTACTTGTAAAGAGGAGAGTCTAATTGTAAATATAACCTCGTGGAGACTAAACATAAAGTTGAAATGCTATCCCAGGCATCCCAGTCATGCACTCAGAGTCAGCTGACTGCACAAAAGGAGGATTAATGCTTTTCTAGTGTGTCCACAGTAGTCTCTCCTCAAGCTGAAGCTGAACTCATGGACAGGACTTGGCTCCACCAGATGGAAAACACCCACACATTTCCCACTTCAGTCACTCCACCACTTCTCTCACAAAATTCTAAGATGTGACCTCAAGTTTGTTTCCAGTCATCAAACGACAGCAGAGGAAAAAGCGAAGGAGACCACATGATAGGTGATGCTAACACTTTGCATTGCTTGTGCGGGGGAAAGCCAGAGAAAGGAAGCACTTCTGTCGTATCCACTTTTTACTAACTAAATTTTGAATTTACAGATTGACCAGATTTTTTTTTTCCAAAGTGTATTACTGACATTATAATCTTTAAACAGCGACTGAATAATATTGCTTGCTTGCTCACAGTCCTTCTGTGGTTTCTACTTATACTTTCCATTGTTTTCCACTCCTCCCTTGGGTCCCCAGACCTTAGGTCCCAGGAGCCCTGACTGTTCTAGAACTCCTATGTATTCCAGGTTCCTCTTCTCTTGCTGTTGTAGTCATTGGCTGTGTTTCAATTCCTCAGTGACTAAACTTGTGGCACTTTGTAAATCCCCAAAGGCCATCACCTCAGCTCCAAGCATGGCTCCCTGCCTAGACCGTCTCATTTCCTGGGACAGCTCAAGTATGCTCTACTCTGATAGACTCTCACTTTCGACATAAACTAAGCTTTCTATGTTATCCTACCTTTTAAGAATTTTGGTGGTTTTTGTTTTGTTTTTTTGTTATTTTCTTTCCTAGATGATGCCAATACTTACTTGGAAACCTTCCTGTTGTGTTGTAAATTCTGTATAAGTGAGGGCACTACTTTACTATCGGATCTTTTCCCCCACAGTGTACTTTTCCAAACACTCTGATTCTACAACAGTGTTTGATTTTTGTCTAAATATCAACTAAGAATATCCTGAAAACTCTATTGAAATGAAGACCCTTTCTTCCCCCAGGTTGGCATTCCTGATTTATTATCATATCCTTTTGTTTTTCCAATACACTTATAAACTGTAATCATACTACATATATTTTACCAATATATTATTTTTGTTTATTTTCAGTTTATCTTCAAAACTTATGTTGCATGTAAGCTGAGAATTGTGCCTGATTTGTTCCGTGCTCTGTCTCAATCTGCTTATCCTGTCTGTCTGGCGAGATGTAGGCATTTAATCAACATCTATTAAATGAATGAAGAAATAATTTTAGTACACAGATTTGGGGATTTAATGAACAAGACACCTAGGTAAACGCTAACAGATTCTGGGGCATCTTCTGTAGCTAAATGGCCAGAAGAGGTTTCATAAAAGCACAATTTTAAGTTGTCATCATGATCTGAAGGATGTGGAGATAAGTCAAGCTTAAAAAGCAACAACTTCAACCCTTTTTTTAACAAAGTTAGCATACATTTTATTTTGTTTCAAGGTGCCTGCAGAGGCCAGAGGCATCAGGTGCACTGGAGTTACAAGCAGTTGTGAGCCTCCTGAGTGGGTGCTGGGAACCACATGTGAGTCCTGGGTAAGAGTAACATGTGTCTACATCCACTGCACCATCCAGCCAGCCCAGCAGTAACCTTCTACTCTAGGAAAAAGAGCACGTTTCCAATTGAACGACCTTAGTGTGACACGGGCCGTGGAGAGGAGGGAAAGGCATATGAGGAATGGATGGAGAACAAGGCATCAATCCTGTGTGGGCCCTACAGCTCTCGGCGGTGTTCCTGGAGTTTCCAGGAGAACAAAGATAAATACTTTATAAGCAGGAGAAAAATGTGCTGTAATTTACTTTTGTGAAAGATCAGTCTCATTGCAAAGTGCAGAAGTGTAGCAGGGAAGAAAGCAAAAAAGGTGGGTGAAAAATCTATAGAAGAAGCTACATTAAGAAATTATGTTTTTTCCTAATTAGGCAGTTACTTAAAATGATAAATAGTCACATTTGAAATATTCTTCAGATAGGACACAGATAAGTAACATTAGAAGGAAAGAATCAAACGGTCCCTTTTACTTTCCAACACACTAAGAGGTGATTCACCTCTTATGTTCATAGTATGGGAATGGAGAGGTCGTCTCTCCAGGTGGAAACACAAGCACTTTCACACATATGTTGAATTTGGGCTGTGTTTGAAACATTCACGTGGGTCCACATTGTGAACAATTGAAATTGCAAGCCTGTATTTCTGAGGAAGTGTTTAAGATAGGGATAGCAACTTGGCTGTGAGCTTGTGCATTGTTTAAAGCCATAGGAATGTTGTGAACACCCAAGAAACAAGCATGGAGCTGAAGGAAGGAACCCAGTTGCACTCTTTTCAGTGTGGGATGAAGAGAAATTACTGTCAAGGGAGAGTGAGACCAACTGGCAACCAGGAAGTAAGAGGAATGCCAAAGAAACTAAAGTGTTCTAAGAAGGGAGTGTTCTCCCAAGCTTCTTGGAATTTTAAGCTGAAGACAGACAAGAGTTCATTGATTTTGGCAACAAGCAGCTTGCTGGGGACACTACCAAAAGCAGTTTCAGTGGAGACAAATGATGGGGTAAAATCAGATGGGAAGGAAGTGAAGACTACCCAGAAGGCCAGAAATACAGTGCGGTGGTTTGAATGAGAGCGCTTCTCCTCCTATGCTCATATACGTGAGCACTTGCTTTCTAGGTGGTGTGCTCTTAAGGAAGGAAGGTGGTGGAAACTTTAGGAGGTGGAGCCTCGCTGAAGAAATAGGAGGTCAGGTTGTGAGGGTTTGTGGCTTCCTTTTACGTTGTCTTCTTCCTTTCTGCTCCCTGTGTATGGATGAAAATGTGTCCAGTGTCTTCTTGGTCCTGCTACAGTGCTTTCCCTCACTGTGATAGACTCCGCCCTGCTAAAGCTTTAAGCTAAAGTATACCCTTTCTTCCCCAAGCTGCTTCAGTTAGAGCATTTTATTGCAACAGAAAAGTAACCATGATGTGGGTATGAAATAAAGCAGGGAAATGCTGGGATATCTGTAAATGGGCTGTTTTAAGCGATTTATTTGTTATTGTTATCATCATCATCATTATTATTATAGTACTGAAGGAGGTAGAATATAGTAGCATAAATTCTGAAACATTGGGTAGAAAGACAGTGTTGGTTTGTGACATACATAGTCAAACAAGTCAAGTCTTTGGTAAGGGATTCTTCAAGACACATTTTCCCCCTGCTCATCTTTTACCAAAGACATGCCTTGTTTGACTATATATATATATATATGTTATTAACTACCACAGTCTTTCTACCCAATGTTTCAGGCTATAGGCTACTATATTCTACTTCCTTCAGTATTGGGAATAGAAGGATCCACAGGAGACAGAAATTCCACAAGAAGATCATCAAAGACAACAAATCTGGACCCAGGGGGCCCTGCGCAAACTGAGGTACCAACCAAGAACAATGCATGCCAAGAACCTACACGCCTGTTCAGATATAGCTGATGGACAGCTCATTCTCCACGTGGATCCTCCTAGTAAGGGGGCCAGGCACTACCTATGACATGGCCTCTGGCGTGTGCAATATGATCCCTTCCCCTTGGCTGACTGGCCTAGAGGGCCACAGAGGAAAAGGAATCAGGCTATCCTAATGAGACCTGATAGCCTAGGGGCAGATGGTAGGAGAGGAGTCCCTCCACCCTGTCAGAGGTCTAGAGGAGGGGAATAGAGGGAAAGAGGGAGGGAGGGTAGGAACAGGAGGAGGATAGGAGTAAGGGGGTAATCTGAATAAATAATTTTAAAAAAGAATTTTTTTTTTAAAGCAGAAAAATGTTGTCTATTGGACTGGGCAGAGTAGAAGCAAGAAGTAAATGCAGACCGGGCTCCTCAGAGTGTTGTTTCTGTCCCAGTTGTCCTCATTCCATTGTTCCAGTGAAGGGATAGAAGGTAGGTCACATGTTCCTCATCTCCCAGAGGCCTATTTCTGGCATCATCTCACAATGGTGGCAAAAGGCAGAACGGTATTCTCAATACTTTAACATTTTGCTTACAACAGATTCAATATCTTCTTATTGAGCAAACAAGTATCATGGTCAAAGTTATTGTAAGAACATACAATAGAAAAGGATCATGAGACAGGGAGACTGGGAGACTGGGAAAGAATTGGGGCCATTAATTTAGTCTGTTTATTTCTGAGTTGGTTTGAGAAGATGAGAGAGCCCTGTCCAATAAAATGAGACAAACCCATCTCTTGAATGCTGCAAGTGGTTAGAATCTAAATCAGTTTTTAAACTGTAAAAGCTCTTTGTGTAAAGAGAGAGAGACCATGTAGAGAAATGTAGTATGGGTTTTTGAGTGTGTGTATACTGTTGGCTACCCTCAACCTGATTCCAGTGTAGTTCATATGTGACTCCCCAGCAGACATCTGCTTTGAGAAGGAAAGTTCTGCAGAGGGCAAACCACTGTGTTAACTTGGGCAAAGAGAAGCTGTGCCTGGGAAGATGATGCTAAAGAAGGCGAGAGGGCAACAACATTAATACTCCCATTTCCAGAGACACCGTTTTTAGGAATGAGCATCGGGATGGGCCTTGAGAAACAACAAATGTCTATTTTCTTCTTAAACTTGGAAGCACGCATCTGTTCCTTGAGACCTTCTTTATGTCTGGCGCTGTACTTGGAGAAGTCAATGGTGGTGAAACTATCGTACTGCGATGACAACGGACAACAAGCAAGTGAATGGTAGAACATGTTGCAGAATGACCCTTTCTAGAGAGAGAGACAAAAGACTTGGCCGGTGTGTAGAAAGTCCTAGTGGTAGAGGAAGAGGACAGGTAAGGATGTTCATTTCAGATACGCTGGTCCTTGGCAGTCTCACAGGTAGGACTGCTGCGGTGAGGGCACTGACAACAAGAAGCTGCTGGACTCTGTCGAGGCAGGCCAGGAAACTGAAGGAGTTTATTCCTGGTATTTGTTGCCTTGGCAAAGTGGTGTGCTAAGACGAAGGGCACAGCAGAGGGACTGAGTTGTGGGTTTGAAATGTTGTCAATAAAATCAATTAAAACATCTGTTTCCAGCCCGAGCTAAAGATCCAGAAATGTGCTTTTAATTTGCATATTATTTTTGGTCATGCTTTACTCAGCCACTGTCTGTGGCAGTCATTGCGTGGAAAATATTACTCAAATCCTATCAAAGTTTTCCTATTAAGTTTATGAATTTTGTGAACTGATACCTAACTTAAAATTTTTATTATTTATGGAAAAAAATCACATAACTTGAAAACCAGATGGTACATCATCGAAGGACTCAGGAGTTTTCGTACTCCCATAATTGTATAACCCAGGCAGAAAGAGTATTTCTCTTACCTAATAGCGTCCCAGGTTATGTTCCTAAATCAACTTAAATGTCAGTTAGCAGAGCGTTTGAAACTGTTTTTCTCCATTTTCCTTTACTTTGGGAAAATATGTTCATGAGATACCAAGGTGAGGCAGAAAAACAAATTAAAATGTATCTTGCAATTTAAATACTATATTAGAAAGTAGATTGTAGTAAAATTGAAGTGACCTCTAGTGACATTTTAACATAATATGCAAGAGCCTCCACCAGATAGAGACCCTTGATGAAATGACATGGGGCAACGTTCTCCAAACCACTGGGATTGTGAAGCAGCTGTAAAACTAATCAGAAACTATTTTTGCCTAGAAGCAGAGTCCAATTTTCATAATTTTGTAAACACGCTGGAAAAATTTCACAGAAAATAATGAAAGGAAAAAGAAAGATCTGGAAAGTTGACAGCCTCTATCTAGAAAACAGGAGCCTGTAGGACTGACTGCTGAAGGGTTGTCTGCTGCCCTGGAGAGCCTGCCCACAGACATTGCCTCACAGGCTTACCTAAAAATAAAAAGGATGGGAGGAAGGATAGACAAATTAATTAGAAGAAGGAAGAGAGTGCTTTGTGATTAAATATTCCTAAAAGGCATCACCAGGTTAGCCCAAGTGAGTTCAGTCTTACAGTAATAGGATTTCTAAGACTGTCTTACATCAATGTTCAGAAATCCCCAACCATCTTAGACTAGAGTGCACCGGAGCATACTCTGGGGAGGCTTAGGGTTTTTTTTCTCTCTCTCTTATAAATTATAAATAATGTAAAGTCTCAGGAAATATACTGAGCTAGGCAATAGGAGTGTCTAGGGGGAAGTGCCGAGACACTTCATTCTAAAAATCATTATCCTCTCAAATAACTGGTTTTTCTTTTTGCCTATTATCGTAGTGCATTCGGGATGAGATGACAATTTTTGGCTAAAAACATAAGGCTATGATTGCACCAGGTTATGTAAAGGTTTGGCCTATGAGGTATGGGTCTCAGATGAGGTGGCCCTGAAAGAAGGTGATTATGGCTGGGTAAACAATCCATGTTCGTAACTAGGTGCATATCTCATTTTTATAAGCTATCAGTTGTTGCTTTTGAAAGCAAAGGACAGAGATAGATTGGTATCTAGGCAGAGTTAAATGTTAGCTTTTGTTACTGCTGTTCCTAGTTTGCTCTTTCTACATTCCAAGGCACCCTGTCCATGCCCAGAGGTGCGGGTTTTAAAATATCATTTCTGATCACATTACTCCTAAGATGTGCATTTTGTTCTCTGATTTCTGTGAACTCAGTTCAAGCCTTAGAATGGCACTTGATCTTGCCCATAACGTTGCTAATTTCTTATTTTCAAAGGTTGTCTTTCAGTGTTTCTCTGGACACATGTTCTGTTCTATAACGGTGACTTGGTTTATATGGGGTATTTCATTGATGAAGTATGCATCAAGCATATAATGAACATGAGTTACTGTGGGTCAAGTGTGCATATGGCGATTGTAGCAAGAATAAAGTTATAAGTTAGCTGTAGTTAGGAGCCCAACTAACTTTTGCTCATGAGAAAAGATTTGTTTGCCATAAATGATGGCTGAACTTCTAATTTTTAACCAAAAGTCAGGCATTTTGGCTTATATATGGACTTTAACAGTTATGTGATAACTTCAGCTAGAACAAAGCAAAGCCTGCCTGTGTGTTGAATCTGATCCATGGGTCACAGATTTGAGATCTCCTGTCTCAGTCCTGACTGTAATGTATGCTGCTTTAGCTGCTCTTCATTGTCTAGTCTTTCTTTGGTAAATACTGGTGTTGCTATCCAACTCTAACATATCCCTTGTCCTTCAGCATTTAGTGCAAGGATCAGCATGGAATCTCTCTTGTTCATCTGCTACAAGATCCTATAAGCATCAGCCTTATGTGCAGTTGCATCAGTAGTGCTTGTTGCCTGTATGCTTGTTGACTCTGAGGAAACCCTCTCTCTTACTCTTCCTGAATATATCTTGTTAATCCTTTGATGGTCATGACTGTATAGATTGTATGTGTGTATATATATATGATATATATATACATATATATTTTTTTCTGAGAATTTTATACATGAGTATTGTATTTACATAATTTTTTTTAGTTTTTTGTTTTGTTTGTTTTTTTTATTTTTAAAATTTATTTATTTATTGTATATGAGTACTTTATCTGCAGAAGAAGGCATCAGATCGCATTAAAGATGGCTGTGAGCCACCATTGAACTCAGGACCTCTGGAAGAGCAGGCAGCGCTCTTAACCACTGAGCTATCTCTCCAGCCCCCAATTTTCACCCCATACTCTCCTCACTTCAACTCCTCCTGTGTCCTCTACTCCCTCTCAGCCTTATGACCTCCTTTCCATTAATTATTGTTACATATTTATGTACACACATACATAAATACAATCTGCTGAGCCTATTTAGCATTGTTCATATGTACATACATTTCTACATTTCAACATCAGGGAACAAAGTGAAGACTGTTAAGAGTCAGAGGACCAGGACATATGCAACCATATAGTGTCATTTGTATATAACAGGGAGCTGTATCCATGACACCTTATGGTCTCCTAAACAAGATTGCACCTTGACAACTTAAGTTGACAGGCCACCACAGACATGGATGGGAGAAATTTCTCAAGACCCCACCCCTAGAAGAGGAGCTACAGTCAATTAATGTCTGCAACTAATGGAGTGAAGGAATATAATTCTTTTACAGGGACAAGTTCTCTGATTGTTTTGGACTATATTTTTTTTTTTTAAAAAAATTTATAATAGCTGTTATGATATCTTCTAACTCTTAGTCAAATCAAATGAAATATATTTCTCAATACACTTTTGTTAGAATTATATTTACATATATGTAAAACGTGTTTTTCTTTAATCATTGAATTACCATTAAATATTTTTAGAGAAAAAATATTGTTTACTAATGAAATAAGTTTTATTCTCTCAATTATGGATGAATGCACTTTATTATAAAACTTACGTGTAGTTGATTTGGTGTAGTATATTTCTAAAGCTTTTCCTCCTTCAGGGTTTTATGTAAAGCACACTCTATAAGGTAAGGGCAATTGCCTTGGGTTTGTTGAGAAAAATACTGTATTGAAATACCCTGGAGAAGAGTGGGCTGTTTATAGACTGATTAGGCAAGTGTTAAAAGATCTTAGGCTTATAGTATAAAGGTGGCAAGATCTCAAGTTGGCTAGAATAAATGAAATTGCAAAAAATCCTCCAAGCAATATACCCAGAAGATGCCCTACCACACAACAGGGACATATGCTCAACCATGTTCATAGCTGCTCTATACATAATAGCCAGAACATGGAAACAGCCTAAGTGTCCCTCAGTAGAAGAATGGACTAAGAAACTGTGGTATATTTACACGATGGAATACTACTCAGCTATTAAAAACGAGGAATTCCCGAAATTTGTGGACAAATGGATTGATCTAGAAATTATCATAATGAGTGAGTACACCCAGAAGCAAAAAGAGACAAACGGTATATACTCACTTATATCAAAACACTAGTCCAAGGGATACGTACCATGAAAATCTTTACTTACCAAGAAAGTGGGTCAGAGGAAAGGATATCCGGTTGAGACTTTAGGCAAGAGTAGCATGGAAGAAAGAGGAAATTGTAGGACCCACAGGGTCCTGGAAACCTACAAGAAGAAATTTATGACAGGCAGATCTGGATCCGGGGGTCCTCCTCAAACTAAGGCACCAGCCAAGGAGAATATAGGCAGTAAGCTTCGAACCCCTACCAAGACCTAGCCGACGAACATGATACTCTCCACCATTAAGTGGAGAGTGAGATCTGACTCTCACAGGAACTCTGGTGCCCCTTTTCTGACTATGTCCCCCAGATGGGGAGACCTGGTGGCACTCAGAGGAAGGATAGTTAGTTACCAAGAAGAGACTTGATATTCTCAGAGCATGTATAGGGGGAGGAAGTCTCCCTAGGTCACGGACATAGGGGAGGGGAGAAGGGGAGAAATGGGAGGGAGGGAAGAATGGGAGGAAACAGGGGAAGGGCTAACAATCGAGATGTAATATGAATTAATTAATAAAAAAATCTAAAAAAAAAATCCTCCAAGCAATTGTTTTAATTCCAGGTTGCAATTGTGGACAGACCAAAAAGAAAAAAAGAAAAAAGATCTATAGTAGTGTAAAAATATCTGTTTAACAAAAATTACACTCAAAAAAGGGATAACTATATATGTAAATACATTATTGAAAATTTTAAACCTTTTTCTTCTAAATAATAAGATAACACATTATTATAAAACACATTGTGCAAAGAGGACAGGTTTTTCACATCTGTTGGAAATGTTCATGCAGAGATGAAGACGCTGACCAACCCTATAATATTTCCTTTCTAGTGCATGAGGCATTACGCACACAGCATTTAGTCTGTGTGTGTATAACAAACTATCTTTTGAATGAGATTTGCAGGGCCTGTTTCCAGGAACTGATACCACTTGTTAAAGTGAAGAAGGGAATTATGCAGAGATGAAAGCGTCCTTAGAGCTGGTGGGTTTATGTACCAAATCCATAGATGTAAGCCACTGCCAAGGACGGCAGCATCCAGACAATAATGGATGATAACCCAGTGACATTACTATGCTCCGGTACATGTGAGGCTGGGTAGCCTGACATTATTTTTCTATTATGGAAAAGTGCAGTCACTTTTCATGCTTCAATGCAAAAAAGTTTGAAACAAAGGAAAATTAATCTTATCAAATCCCTACTATATGCTACTCATTGCTGGCTCAAGGAGTAAAAAAAAAATTCATCAAAACACTGTTTCCTTTCAAGCAGAAAGAAGCAAACTCATGAGAGAGAGAGAGAGAGAGAGAGAGAGAGAGAGAGAGAGAGAGAGAGAGAGAGAGAGAGAAAGAGAGAAAGAGAGAGATTTAAGATAATGATTATTCTAATCCACATAGATAAAACCAGACAAAGGCATCTATGTTTCCACTGGAAAATCCTAGAAGACGACAGGACCTGGGATCTCCAGGATGCATAAGGATCTGTGTGAACCATGAATGCATGGAAAGATAATGCAAGTAGAAACATCCTAAGTGCAAAACCTAGAGTCTTGGTGTCAAAGCGAGTCTGTTTCAGGGAAGGGATAGGATTTTGGTATGGCCAGGTGAGGTGGGCAGTGGGTATGTGTTGGTTAGGGTACAGTGAGTGTTGCATGCCCACTGGGGGTTGCTAATTTTTACATTGGATGTAAATATTCTTATCAGCTTTTGTGTTTTGCTCTTTGATTTTTGTTTTTGTTTTTTCAAGACAGGGTTTCTCTGTGTAGCTTTGGCTTTCCTGGTCTTGCTTTGTAGAACAGGCTCACCTGGAACTCACAGTGATCTGTTTGCCTCTGGCTCCCTGGCTTGCTGTCTTTTAAAATCTACTGTAAGGCAGGAGTCTTAGCACTAAAGACAATGGCCACCTCAGCATGCAATTTCAATATGTATCTTCTAAGTATTGAGTACAGGTTTGAGATTTAATTCTTAGAATTTGTTTTGTGGAAAGAAACCTGCCATGTGAATGCCTAGGGATCTGGAGATAACTAAATACTAAAGAATTAGTATCCAATGAGCATCCGAGTGTTTTCACATGTAGGGAGTCTGCTTCCAGGGTACCATTCTCGTGTTTCACCTCTCCAGACACATCTCCTCTTATGTTTTTGTAACCAATACAGTAAACAGGATCACTTAATTACAAGATATCAATATCTGCCAATAGATCCCAGATCTGTCGAGGTTCTAAGACAATTAAAAAGATAGTTAAATCCAATATTAAGACAATGTCTTTCAAATGGAGTTCCTGGGCCTGGCTAATGGTAATGTTTCTCCTGAATAAAATCTGGAGCTGGAAAGACAAAATTCATGTTTGCTCTTTGCCAGGTAGAGAAACACTGGAACAGGCACGCTGCCTGCAGAAGAGCAGAGCTGTGACGTGACAAGAGAATGCTCTGCCTGTGTGGGCCTTGAGTACCTGTCATAGAGTCAGTTAGAGGCCCCTCTGCCTTTCAAACAGGCAACTAGGGAAAGCCACCAGCTTCCTTCTTGGATGAGACTTAGAGAGCTGGGTCCTTGGCAGTATCAAGTCTGAGTATTTGACAGCATATGCCCCCCCCTTTTTTTTTAACCTAGTTTAGTTGTTAAAATATAAAACTTAGGTGTATACATTCATTATACTGAAATAAAATTAAATCTACTCTCTATACTCCGAACCATCTTCTTTCTTTGAGGTAATATGTGACTATGTCTCTTTACACCTGACCATTAAATTCAGTGGATTTATGCTGTCTTAGTTCTGTTTTCTGTTGCTTTAATAAAACATTGACAAAAAGAAGTTTTATGGAGAAAATGGTTTGTTTTTTTGTTTTTTGTTTTTGGCTACAATGTCAGATTGTAGTTCATCACTGTGGGAATTTCAAGGCAAGAACTGAAGCCGAGAGACAATTCTTAACCAAGAGGAAAGGAAGAGGGAGAGGGAGGGAGGGAGGGAGGGAGGGACGGACAGAGGGAGGATGAGGGAGAGGAGAGAGAGAGAGAGAGTGAGAGAGAGAGAGAGAGAGAGAGAGAGAGAGAGAGAGAGAGAGAGAGAGAGAGAGAGAGAGTAAGAGATAGGAACACAGACCCAGAGACAGAAACACAGACACAGACACAGAAAGAATGAATACACGGATACCCTGCCTAGGGAGTGGTACTGCCCACAGTGGGTTGGTCTTCCTACTTCCCCTTAGGGAATCAAGATAATTCCCTCACAGATATAACCCCAGTGCAACCTGATCTAGAAAAATCCTTACTGAGACTTCCTTACCAGGGGCTTCTATTAGTGCATCATGTTGACAAAGTATAATAGACGCCAGTGACAATGTGACAGAATGATCACATATTCTTGTTATGAAAGAGACTGGATGTAGTCTCTGCATGGTGAGGCTAAATATCCTCTTTTAAAAAAATGAGTCACTTTTTAAAAATATATTTTATTAACTTATTCATATTACATCTCAACTGTTATCCCATCCCTTGTATCCTCCCATTCCTCCCTCCCTCCCATTTTCCCCTTACTCCCTTCAAAACGAGTCACTTTTGAGATACACTGCAAGAAATTTAATTTGATAGTGAATTTAATGGGACTTAAAAAACATAACTGTGCTAGAAAACTTGAGAATCATTTTTTTATGATGTGGTTAAAACACAGAGTAACCTGGAATACATGAGCTAATTGGGATGCAAGCTGCCTTTAAGGACTGTGTGAAACTTCTGTGCTGTGTTTTTGTTGAACACAGGCTAGTTCTCATTCCTGCTTCTAAGTTTTCCTTGAAATGATTACAACTCTGCCCATCTCTGTCTCATTTATTGCCCTGAAAATGTACACTCCTTGCCCACACACAGGCTTCATTGACTAAAGCAGAAAGTCTAGGCTTTTTACTGAAGACAGAATTGGGCCCATGAGTTTAACAAGCAAACACATATTTTTCCTATTAAGGTGATGGTGACTTGTTTTAAATTTTAAACAGGGCTCTGTTTTACATGGCTATCATTTAACTATTTTCTGGCACTTTAATACCTGTTATTTATGGAATTCTTTTCATAGTACAACTTCTACCTCTCTCAGAAACCGTAGGGTTCTGAGTCTAAAGCCAGTTTGACCCCACCAACTCTTTTCCTCACAAGGGGTTCAAAGTGGACCTCAGTACATGTTTTCCCTGTGAAGGAAGGGGCTGCTGCTGTCTCTGTTAGAGTCTACTTGGTGGCAAGAAGATAATTGTGGATTATCAAAGGCAGAGGTGACTCAGATGGGTCAACCTTAGCCCCCGTGGCTCCACTTTGACCCTACCTCTAAGCAGCTCCCACAAGGACAGCCGGTTTAATGGATAATATAGTGACTCGTGAATTCTTTGTGTAATTCTTTTGCTGTTATATCAACATGTAACTTGGGGGCTTATGCTCTTTCCCAATAAATTCTGTTCCAACTTGGCTGTTAATCATTATAAGGAATCTTAGCATGTGCATAATTGTGATTAAAAGGTTGAAACCCAGCCAGTGTTTGCAGGAAGCAGTCTGCAACTGGAAGGGCAGTGTTTGTGAATAGTGAGAGCGGCATCTAATGGGAATGGACTGATGTGATGGGATAAACACGCTAGAAACAAGGGATTTAAACACATAGTCTCTGCCAGCAAAGAAAAACATGCATTTAAACACGGGTGACAGAGAGTGAATAGTCTGATACAGGAACAGGCCAAGGTCATTGGGTTTCGAGGAAAATGATCCCAGGAATTCTTTCTGATTTTTAAATGAGATCTCTTTAAGATTGGGAGTTTGATTATTTGGGCAGAATGAGAAAGAATTCAAGTCTTCAAGGGGGTTGGTGGAAATTTGGCCGCTCACTTACATGGAGTCCTCCACTGAGACGGGGAGAGCATGAAAGTCCTTCAGCTCTGCAGATCCATTAGGAGAGATTTCCAAGGCGAGCCACCTTAAACAAACAACAAACAAACAGACCAGCTAATGAAGGCGCTCGCAGCAGTCTATAAACCATGCTATCTACTTCTCTCGAAAAACGATTCAGATGCCATGTAAGTCTGGCCTCCTAGGGAAAGCACTATTAAAGAGACAACAAATCTTTCATTCACACAAATTCACACATGATTTGTCTGCAAACCTGGAGTGAGCAAGTCAGAGCAGTGGTTTCACTGCCTAGCATACTGCCATGGGGGGCTCAAAACTTTTCTCCAAATAACTCCCTGCATTTCTAGAGATCCAAATGGCTTGAATTACTTTCCCTTCATAAAACATGTTAAAGTTTGTAGAAATACCAAAGTGTGAATTATGGATAGATAAGCAGATCTTATGAAAATTAAGACTCATAAGGGCATCAGGAAAAATTATGGATCTCATGTAGAAAGGATGTAGAAGAAATACAAAATAATACCTTACAAATCAAGCAATTGGTCCTTCATGGGAACCATATATACTGATAAGATTCTGTAAAATTGAATTTAGGGTAGGGATTAACAGACTGGCCAATGGACCAAATCCAGCTGACCACCTGTTTTTGTCAATAAGATTTTATTTGTGAAAGCCATGTTCATCAATTTAGGGGTTGTCAATGTGCATTCCCACTGTAATAATTGCTAAAGAAAATATATGGCCTGTATGGTAGACAGTTTGCTGAATGAGTTGCCAATAGTTGCTTTGAACAGTTGAAGACTCTAATATTTAGAGGTATTTTTAAAACAGGCATTTAATAGATCACTATGAATGGAAATCCACATATTCTTTAGGAATTGGTGAAGTTGAGATGAACTTCAAAAGTAGGCTTGCATGGAAAAAAGGACAAGTCTTTTCTAAGAGCATGCGTGTATGGAACAGAACTGAACAATTTGTAAATTGGTTGCTGTCCTTCATGTCCTTAGGCGTGCTAGTGTACCCAGCCCTTTCCTTTTCATCTCTGACATATAAAGTCTGGTTACCTAATCTCCCCAGCAGTGTGGGCCTCTCAAAGTGTGGGGTTCAAGCTTATTAACCCAATTTGTCATACTTGAGGATTTGGTTGCAAGAATTCACAGAAACTAGAACATTATAAAAAAAAAATGGGAGTGTATTGCACATGAAATTACAAGATCAATACCCATTGTGGCTTCACACAAAAGGCATAACATATACAACTTGAGGAAGCATCTGCAGCTGCTGTCAGGGAACCAGTGGGATCTGAGGTAGGCATCAAGGAATGGGTGAAATGCCAATAACTGCAGAAGGGTGCACTGTGTACCCCTGTGAAATCGGTAGAGATTTTTCTCTTCTCAGAGCATAGCTGAACAACAGCTGTCCCACTTCCTACAGAAACCAGCCTTTGTCCACAGGGACTGAAGACATAGTCCAGGCTTTATACTCACGGATTAAGCAACTTCAGCCCTTGACGATATGGTGCCTATGCAACACAATTCTCACCATTGTTCATTCAGGAATTTTTATTTGTCATATCAGATTTCTTTCCAGTGTTATTACAATGTAAAGCCACAGGAAATATCTTGAAATTTACACATTGACAAAGAGGGATATGCTATTCATAAATCCATTTAAGAGGAATTCACATGGAATGAATTAGGGCAGAAACATTTAATAAACTTCCTTTCAGTGTAGGGAGATTGAGGTGTGACAACAACTTCCCAGAACAACAATTAGTGACAGCTTACTTGCTAAACTCAAGCCTGTTAACTCTAAGCCTAGAATGCTGATATACAGTTAATATGCATAAATACCATGTTGTTTTAAAGCAGGTGTGATGCTGCATACTCGAAATCCCACACATGGGAGGTAAAGGCAAGAGGATCACACACATGTGTGTTTAACTCTAGCCTGGTCCATACAGTGAGTTCCTAACTAGCCAAGGGTATCATTGTTAGGCCTGTCTCAAAACAACTTTTAAAGTTACCTGAAACTTATTTTATTGTAATACACTTTAAAATTCTTTGTGGTTGGTAAATGGTCAATATTTTGAGTTCTAAAAGAGGGACCTTTGTTCTTGTTTTGGCATAGAAAGTCCTGTTTTACATTGTTGTACTCTTTGTCACCTTTTCAACTCTTGCAGTTTGGTTGATAAACTGTCCAGTCATCCTACCAAAGGTCATGCTCTGCTGTCTCCCTATAACCTCTGCACATGATCACTTGGTTGGGCTAAGGCCAGTGCAGTCAGTGTTTACAAGGGGACAGTGCCCAGGACAAAGGCTAGTGTCTGTCTTATTAGTTAGTAACTCTTTTGAATATCACTCTTATTGCTTTGGCTTGTTCCAGAGTCCCAAATTCTTTAAGGGGCTGAGAATGATTCTCCTGCAGTCTGTGGGTTTGACCATGACTGCTGTCTGTCCACCCTGTCCACCCTGTGACTTCTTTGGCCCTGGGAATGCTGGCCTAGCCATTTTTCCACATCTCTCTAATCTTCCTCTCACTTGGCTAATTCTTCTCACAGGGACTACTTGCAGTTCCTGAGGGAATATCTTTCCCTCTTTTGCTTTACTTAGAATGTTTTTCTAGCCCTTTATCAATGTAAGATTGCCCTGTGGGTACCAGTTCTATCCCCACTTGATGGGCAAGCTTTTCCTGCCCTGCTATGTTAGAAAAATTCCAAGATACCAACCAAGACCTTAGCCTCTGGATCACACAGCTTCGTTATTCAGGGGCACCAGCATGAGTGCTTTTGTAAGGAGTGAGGTTTTACACGTGTAGTTTTGGTCTCACCTAATCCTTATGTTCCAGCCTAACCTGGAAAGACCTAAACAAGTGTTGGGATATTCAAGAAGAAAAAAGTAGCCTTGTGAGAAATATCCAGTGCAAGGGAGATTCTTTGTTGCTGTCTTTAAGTGCAGTCAAGAGTCTGGGGATGGCTTCAAGGAATGGATCTCAGACTACATAAGCGGCACATCACTCGTCTCCATGTGCTGCTTAATAAACCCCATGTGCTGGTGGCTTATACAGAGGACACTGAATTTCTCACAGTCTGGAAGAAGTACATTCCAGAGGACCGTTTCTGGTCAGTAATGACTTCCCTGTTTGACAATGCAGTCCCCTCACTGTGCTCTCTCTTCTTTGCTCCCACTGGGGGACCCTACCCTTCTCTCTTTACATGACCACTACTCATATCACAGTAGCTCTCTTTCTTAGTACCTCATTAAATTGTAATTATCTCAAAAACAAAACAAAAAAAAACAAAAAACAAAGCCTTCATATTTGAGCTGAGGGTCTTGGTGTGTGAATTGAAGAGAAAGTAAATTCAAAACTATAGCATTTAGCAAGGACACAGATTCAGGCTTGGTGCAAGGAGCAGATTATTTTTTTCACAACAATCTGAAAGAAATTGAGAATTAGATGGGACACCCTGCGCCCGCCCCCAACCAGCACCATTGCCTCCGCACTAGAAGTACTAATTGAGGAACTAATCTAGGTTCTAAGTTCCCGAGGAACGTGCCTGTCATCTGAGCCACAGAATCTTGAGAGAATAAGACGATGCCATTTGACACTTCCAAGCTTGATACTAAGCATGAGAGAACTCATTTCCCATGGGCTAGCTCATATTCGTTTCTGAGTCATGAAAGAAAAACCATATACCGTTCTCTTTTGATACTCTCATTCAATTTCTAATTGCATATTATTTGGTGGACTGGATGGTGCCAGCCAAAAATTCATAGCCACTGGGATATAAGGATGTGTTCCTGTGTAGAATTAGAGCCTTTGTAGACATAATTTTAATATGAACTCATCCTGCATTTAGAATAAGGCTTAATGCAATAATGATATCTTCCTAACAACAGGAAGCTCTCATACATGCAGCAAAGAAGGTGCAATGAGGAAAGAGATGCCTCTGGGGAAGGTTCTTTTGGAGAAAGTTCAGAGGGAAATGTTCCTTATGGAATCTTGATTTTTATACATGGGCTCTCTAGAATCATGACAGAATAACTGTGGTTTTAAGAGGACAGTTTGTATCTTTTTATCATGGTGTCTCTAGGAAATAAGAAACAGGCTTTCTGTTTTTTTGTCTGTCTGTCTGTTTTTGTTTGCAGGTCCTCTCTGTCAAACTCATTGGACCCAAGGATCCTATGAACCTTAGTTCATCATGATGGCTGCAAGGCCCTTAGATGTCTGGTATAAAGCCAGTGTTTAAAAAATGAATCATTGCCAATGAAAGTATGTTTTTATGAATGGAAAAGTGAGTGAGAGTTATGCTTTTGGCATATTAAAGAATGTGTAGTTAAGGAGGCTATGGCATCTGTTTATTTAAGGTCAGTCCACAGACTGTATATTCAGAAACCATAACTTCTCACAGCCTTTTATCTTCCATGGAAATCTCAATGCTCATTTGTTTCCACTTAGTGTCAGGAACAAATATTAATAAAAACATGGCTTTAGTCATGGACATCTAAGGCAATATGATTTATTATGAGAAAATATAATACTAGCCCAGGTGTAGTCAGACTTCAAAGCATCATTCATAAGGAATATGAAGAAAGGAAACACATCTGTATATGCTGAATCCATGAAGAACCAAACCAAAGCAAAATCAGGACATCTGGGACCTAAGACTCATTTTCTGTTGGCTTGCCTCTTATAGGTCAGCCATTGGATAACCCAACTGCAAATACCTTTCCACTCACAGAGTTGAAAACTGCATTTTCCAGAACAATGAACTGATTGGCTAGCTCATGCCACATGTTTGTGTAGGGTCTTGTGATGGGCAGGTCTTGTGACTTTTCAGAAGGTCCCTAGATAAAGCTGGTGCTGGTAGAGAAAGCTGAGAAGGACAGTTTAGAGCCAAACAGGCTAACTTTACTAAACTCTTCCTGTGGCTTGACATCAGCTGTCAGTGACCTGACAAAAGGTTTGCTCTTTGTAGTTGTCTTGCCACTTGTTTTCTGGTGTATCAGAACCCTTTCCTTTGAAGCAAACCTTCTCTGTTGCTGGTTGAAGAAAGCGGAGCTTCCTGTAATGCAGACAGGGCTCACAGAAGTCAAATCCAAACTAGAGAGGTTTTAGGTTTTTTTAGATATATCAGAAGAAAACTAGTATGCTTGCTTTGGAGCTTGGTGAGAATGTAGAGACCTCTTTTGGTGTTGTTGTTTGGGGGGGGGGGGTTGTTTGGTTGTTTTAATTTTTTTTTCATTTTTTTGTTTGTTTGTTTGTTTGTTTTTATTTTTGAGACAAGGTTTCTCTGTGTAGCCTTGACTGTCTTGGACTCTCTTTGTAGACCAGGCTGCCTTTGAACAAACAGGGATCTGCCTGCTTCTGCCTCCCTGAGTGCTGGGAATGGAGAAATGAACAAACTTTCCATGAAAGTGTCAGAGCTAAGAATGAGGAAGGCAAGACACAGCCCAGCGATTGCACCAGTGAACCTATTTTGATTCACAATCTGGACTTTTCAGGAGAGTGAGCCCATTTCCCCTCTCCCTCCCCTTTCTGTATGGTTTTCCCCCTCCCTTTTCTCAATTTTCTTCTTTTCTATTTCTTCTTCTTCTTCTTCTTCTTCTTCTTCTTCTTCTTCTTCTTCTTCTTCTTCTTCCTCTCCTCCTTCTCCTTCTTCTTCCTCCTCCTCCTCTCCTCCTCCTCTCCTCCTTCTCCTTCTCCTTCTCCTTCTCCTTCTCCTTCTCCTTCTTCTTCTTCTTCTTCTTCTTCTTCTTCTTCTTCTTCTTCTTCTTCTTCTTCTTCTTCTTCTTCTTGTCCCCCTTTTTGACCTAAACTGTAGTTGTTCCTTTCCCTCTTTTTGGAGTGTAAACACAATGCTGACTAGCTAAATTGAGAGAGAGAGATAGTTTAAATGTGGGGGCTAATAGAGCACTCTGTAACAGCACAGAGTGCCTGTGCCTAGAGGGGTTTTTCCACCCTCTCCTGGACCCTGCTGGTTGTGTTTAATCCCCAGTAGTTTCTGCTGTGCTCCCTTGAACCATTTTCTTGTTCCTTCTGTGTCTGCTTTGACAAGTCGCTCTCACTCTTTGGAAAGTTGCAAACGTTTTTCACTGTTGCTCTAATAAAGTGGGAACCTTGCAGTGAGAGGTGACATCTGCCAACACAGCATCTTTGTGAGATTGGCTTGCGAGCTGGTGAGACCCTTCAAATTGTTCCTCTGAGGGCACAGAGCTTTGTGAAGGTCTGTTCTATTTACCTTGTAAAGCACTCAAAGTCTAAAAGCACAGATGCTTGCCTTGTGTGCAGACAGAACCTGTCGGAAGCAGCCTAGGTTAAACTGGGAGTCTGTGAGAACCCAAGTGTCATCTGTCATTTTAAACAGCTCTTGCCCTTTGCTTTGGAAAGTGTACTTTTTTAAGCTAAGATCATGTTCCCAGCCATGGCTGAGCTATGAATAAAGATCTTGAGAGACCGAGTTTCTCAGTGCTCTGCTTGTTTATCCTGGCCTAGGTCTTGGTTGAAATGTCTTTGCTTTGACCCAATAGCTGGGCATTCTCAAGAAACTGCAGATTAAATGTAGTGGAGTTATTTGAGAATAATACAGAGCCCTGCCTGTATGGAGCTCCAGACACAGATTCAACACAGGATGAAGTCCAAATCCCTCCCTGTGAGTGTAGGATAATCCTTATGTGTCTACCCAAGTGGCTACCAGTGCAGCATGGTGTCTGTGCTTTTATCACAATGCTATCCCTGTCTACCTTAATACAACTATTTACTTTGTCAACCCGAGGACAGTAGCTGCCTTCTGGTCTATAGCAAAACTACATTTTTACTAGTAAATTGCTAAATCTCTTGTGAAGACACGTCATGCTTACAAGCTGAGGGCTCTTGACATCCACTGTTTATGGTACATGAGCTTCCTTTTGTGAAAGGTGCTCTGATGATGTTCTCAGGGAGCCATGAGAACACGAAGGAAGGTTCAGAAGATACTTTGGAGGACTCTGGAAGTAGAGACAGCAAAATAGTTCGGAGAAGAGCAACAGAACTTAGGCACGTGAAAAGAATATATCATGACCACGACAGGAAAGAGGGGTAAGCAAACAGTGCAAGGGAATAGACACCATGGTGTTAAAAATCAAACAGTTCAGGCATACTGAGGTTCCCCCCCTTCTCCCTTCCTCCCTCCTTCCCTCCCTCCATCCATCCCTCCTTCTCTCCTTCTCTCCCCCCCCCCCCCCCCGTGCACACACACATGTGCACATGTGCATGTATAGGTATGTATGTTGGAGGGAAGGCTTGAAGGCATGGTTACAGAGCTGAAATGACAGACAGGATAAACAATCACAGAGTACTCTAGAAAGAAACAAGTCTAAAGAGCTGGAGTTTTCTTCTGTAAGAGCTTCAAACAAAGTCTTAAATTATAACAGTAGAGAGATGTAAAAAACAAAAAAAAGTGGGGGGGGGGTTAAAAAGTGAAAACCGAATACTCAGAGTAATAAAACTAATGTAAAATCCAAGAAAGTTAGTTGTTATAATAAATGTGAATGGGTTAATTTGAGTATTAAAAAAAAGACCTCAGTAGAATTTTATAGTATTTGAAGGCATTAGCTACATTGCACATTAGAATATCCAGCCACTAAAGGGAACATAAAGGTGGGTGAATGGACTTGAGATAATTGTATGGTTTAGTTTATTCTCTCATTGTTGTGTCCAAACACCTGGCAAGAAGCAACTTAAGGGAAAGAGGACTTCATTGAGCTTGCTGTTTGAGGGTATAGTCCACCATGATGGGAGTAATGTGACTGCAGGAGCATGGCTCTGTGTTCTAACATTTCAGCAAACCAGGAAACTGAAAACATAAAATGTTATCATTTTTCTGGCTTTCCCCTTTCCCCTTCCTATGGGATGGTGCCACCCTCCCCCCATTCAGGGTATCTCTTCCCTGTTTCAGTTAATTCTCAGTGGGAATGCCCTTATGACATGCCCGAATATGTAGCTCACTGATGCCCTTGGAATTTCTCAATCTAAGTTGAGTTGAGTTGATGAAGAGTCACCAGTGCATGATGTTAAGTGAAATAACCAGGTGCAGGAAGACAAGTGTCACATGATCACACTTGTCTGCAGGATACAAGAGAATATGAACTCATAGAAGTTGAGTGGCAAGGGGGAAGGATGAAATAGGCAGAGGTTGATCTTAATTAAGTTTGATAAGCAGTTCTGTTGTTCTGCTGCCTAGCAGGGTGACTGTGGATAATGACAGTGTGTTTTGTATTTTATAAATCTGGCAGACATTTGAATGTATTCACCCTGTATAAAAATAATGAATATTTGAGAAGATAAATATGTTTACCTTGACTTGAACATTATACTGTTATAGATAGTATACATTGTAAAACATCAAACAGAACCCCATAAGTGTGTATGATTTTTATATTTTTGTTTATTAGTTTTAAATAAAGAATGGAAATCAATCCAGAAGAAAGCAAAGTGCAGACAACAGCTTCCATTTTGTAGTGGATAGTAGTTAATATGGTTGGTACAGAGACTCACAACTGATCACAGTAGAGAAAAATATCTGTGCCATGCTTGGTTCTCCCCACAAAGGCTCTGGGGATATGGTGGAAGAAAGGACAGAAAGACTGTAAGGGACAGAGGTTGGGAGGAGTGAAGTGAAATAGCGTCTTCTGCCCATGCTACGACTGATACACTTATGAACTTGTTTTAAATGTGGTTGTCTGAAAAAGACAGTATTTGGCCCATCAACATTTCATCATGGGTGGAAGGTGGAGTATTGACAGTGAATTTTGGTTGAGGGAAGGGCTGTTATATTCTTCAGTGGTGTGAGCACTGATAAGTTTCCAATGCTCCAGTAAATAACCACCCACCCAGGCCTATCAGGTAAGTTTATTTAAATTCAGTCACACACACACACACACACACACACACACACACACACACACACACGCACGCGTGCGGCATAAGCTTAGGAAGAACACTAAATTTGTAGGGCAGAATACTGGTTTTAGTAGAGGAAGGAGGGACGTGAGGTAGGATGATTGGAGTGAGAAGGAGTAACATTTATTATAAACATGTATGATGAACTCCTCAAAGGATAAAATATGAGTTAAAGTTTTTCTTTGAATTCACAGACATAGGTAATGTGTGTGTGCATACGTCAAAGACCCACATGCAGCCGGGGACAGGAATAGAATGAGTCTGATTTCCTTCTACATTTTATTTAATCCTAATTTTGTAATAAACACACATTGTTTGGTATTTGAAATTTCAGGTTTTTTTTCCCCTAAAACATGCCTTAACATGGGAGCTACTTATTGACGTAACTAAAAATCTCCATTCCTCACCTTTCCTGCGTTCATCTTCCCTCCTTCCTTTTTCCTCTCCTGCCACTTTCTGACTGTTTGCTACACTGGATAAAACCCAAGAATTCTTGCACAAACAGGAGTTGTCATGAAGAAACTTTTATGGACAAAGATTATTGTTTTAAAAGGCTCACCAAGGCACAGTATGGAGAGGAAAGTTCATCATGCCAGTTGGGTCAGCTCTACCCAAACCCTTCTCACATTCATTTATGCCTTTTTAATGTGTTGATCATGATCACTTCTGCAGACACCCTGTTCTGAAGTGCCTCACAACAACACAGTCTCCTAGATGCCCCTTCAGAGCAGTTTTTCACTTGCTGACAGAAGCTGATCCCTTTTATATTAACTTAAACAGAACTTGCATACATGATATTATTATTATTTAAAACCCAGCTTCACATTTTAGTTTCTTGTTCATTTAGAAAATTGGAATGGAAATTTAAGTTCCATTATTAATAGTAGTTAATGTTAGAGGAAAAACTCTAACTTCTAAGAGTTGCATAAATATCATACAGTGAAGGCTTTTTTTCTATACAGTATCTGACACCACATATTTAAGGGCTACTGCTGCTGCTGCTAGTTCTTCTTTGGCTCAAGAGCAAAGGGACCTATGGCAGGGGAAGTACTGTGAGGACTTGCATTCCTTGGGCTGACTCAAGGTAAATACACCATCTTACTATGTTGCTTTCTCCTCTTTAAGTGGAGAAGTTTATTTGCGTAAATTCTCTCTGGTTGTTCTGGAAGGATTAAATAGCCCATTTCTGGAAGCACCATGAGCAATTCTGGAAATAAGGCTATGTGAACCTGTGATTTTTCTTTCTCAGAAGGACTTATTGCTTCAGCATCGGGGTTTGCGTGTGCTGTGTGTACACAGCTAGGAGTGACGCGCCTGTCTCAAGCCAGGAATTTGTTGACTTAACAAACACATATGCAGTGCTTCCTATGTGCCAACCTCCAGCCTCAACTCTTGACAGACTTTAACTCATCTAATCCTTGCCCAACCCTACTGGAATAGATGTTGCTGTTATTTTCAGTTTTAAAAGTCCTGAGGAATGGCTAAGTAATTCACCCCAAATATTGCAATCACTAAATGAGATAGCCTAGATTTAAAAGCAAGCTACCTGTGTGATGGTTTATGTGAGTTTCTAGGTCTCAACTGAGAGTAATCCCCATTTTTCTGTGTCTTGTTTGCTTTAAGCCTGGCCTCACTCACAGTGATGATTTCTCAATTGCTAGCCAATATTTATCCCACTATCGATTCCTGAAATGAGCCACTGTTAGGTTGTTCTTCCTCTCCAATCCCCTCTGTGGACTACAGTAAACCTCCATATCACATTTTCTTGAACATACTTGAGGTACAGGTTGAAAGATACCAAGGGGAGGGGAGGCCCTCTTCTACATCTGAGGGACTGCCATCTCAGAACATAGCTAGCTATGCACCGAGGAAAACTTCTAAAGAGGCGGGTGTTGTCTTAAGAATTTTTAACCTGTGTGTGGAATTAGCAGATTCCCCAGTGACGATGGGTGATGGACAGATTCCTATGGTCTGTCCCATGCTCTTATCCAAAGTCTTCTACTCTAGGGATATGAGCTCGGCTCTGGATGTCATTCGTGTTCTAAAATGTCCTTGATCTAAGTTAAAACAAGAAAGCTGACGTTCCAGATAAGAGGAATCCATTTCCAAAATGGTCCCCTATTATCTACTGATTATGACTCTTGGGATGACTGTGTGTTTTTTCATTTGGTTTTTTGTTTGTTTGTTTGTTTGTTTTCCAGCACCAAGTACAGCAAGTGTTAAGTACTTACGTTTTTAATCCAACAATAGGAAAATCTCAACTTGTCTCTCACTCTCAAACTACTTCAGTTCCCTTCATAGATGTGTACGATTGAATACCATCAATCTCACAATTGTCTAGAAAGCACAGGATGAAGCAATCTTGGGATAACTGCTCCTGTAAGAGAAAGAAGACAGAATCCAGATGTCATCATCTCTCTAGGCCAGAACTAACTGAGGGCCATAGTCTTGGAACTTTTGTGGCTCTTTGCAAGGGAGCTTATTCTTTAATAAACTCTTCCATAACATCTTAACATTTTTAAACTCAAAAATTAAATTTACAATCCATTTAAGGAATAAGTATTATTATTTTGTAGCCCAAATGGAAATAAAGAAAAGCACAAAATTTGCAAAGTAGTTGTTGAAATTAGGTAGACTAATTAGGCAGGGGGTGCTTCTGTTCCAAGTTTCCTGGATACCAATACTATTTCCACTTGCTCTTTCCTACCTTCTTTTTTCTTTTCTTTTCTTTCATTCTTTTTTTTTCTTTCTTTCTTTCTTTCTTTCTTAACTGAATGCCTTTTAAACAGCTTGATTTGCTCTGTGTAAACCATGTAGAAGGGTCTAGCTTTCTGAGGGATAGTAATATTAATTTTCATAGCCTCATAGAAAATTAATATTCCTCAACAACATATATTCTCAGTAACATGAACTGTTTACCATTCTCCCAGTAAGTGCTCAAAGAAGAGTTTCTAGAAGTTAGATGAAGACTGTATTCCTTTTACCAAGAAATGATTCATCAGTCTTACAGAATAAACACATATTGATGCATGAATTGTGTTTCTTACATACACACAATTATTATTCTTACCTTTAAAAATAATTTTCTCATTATATTCTTATCTGAAGCAGAAAAAAAGTGCTTGTTTTACTAAAACCCCTAATAAACAGGGATCTAGACAAATCTAACAACTTTATACAACCTAGTAAGGTTTGGAGCTATAGTAGGAGTTGGAAACAGCTAGGAAATTGCCACATGCCTGCAAACTTCTAAAGTTTATCTTGAAATATCAGTGAAGAAAATGAACTTGAATTGTACAGCAGACACTTGCTTTTGCCTTCCGGAAGGCTAATAAAAATCTCAACAAATAATGAAATTCATTAAGTAACGGCCAACTTGAAGAGAGAAGAGCAACCGGCAGCTCTGCCAGCAGTTGCCTTTGTAGACTTCTCAAGTCTGAAGGTGATGACTGAGGCTGTGACTGCAGAAGAGCACTCAAGGAGGGGAAGAGCATTGCCTCTCAAGTGCTTACAGTAGCTTCTGGGATGCAGTAAGCACGCAGTAAAAGTGAAATCTCACAGCTGTGGCCGATGTGAACTCAATGTCCATGTACCCTGGGCTCAGGTGATTAATGAGCTTCTGACCATCTTACTGATTTCACACTGAATACTGTACACAAGTTAGAAAGCATTGAACCTTACTAAGATCAATGGTGACTGCACTTGGCTTTTTCCCTTTCCTTTCTTCCTTCCCTACCTCCGCTCCCCTCCCCTCCCTTCCTTTCCCTTCTACCTATTTCTCCTTCTTCTGTTTCCCATCCCTTTACCCTTTCCTTTCTCCTTATCCCTCCCTCTTTCTTCTCTTCTCTTTTCCTTCTCTCCCTCCATCCTGTTCTCTCTCCTCTTTTTCCCTCCCATCCCATTCATCATCTCTCCCTTTCCCCTTCCTCCTCACTTCCCTCTTCTCTCCTGCTTTCCCCTTTCCTCTCTTCTTTCTCCCCTACCATTCTTCCACTCTTCTCTGCTCCCTCGTCATCCTCCCTCCTTCTCTTACATTAACTTGCCCTCTGCCCTTTCTTCTTCCTTCTCTCTTGTATTAACACTTTCTTTGCTTGGTTTCCTAGTGAACTCTTATGAGACCCAGGACTTATGATTCTTCCCCCCTCCATCTCCTGCAAGAAGTCACAAGCCAGTACAAAACACCTTCTATTAGGCACTTAGTTTCCTATGACCACAGCATCTGCCCAAAACAACTTAAGGGAAGAGAGCTGTATTGTGGCTACTGGTTTTTGACTGGTCAATTCATCGTCCTGGCAGAAGATAAGGATGAAAAGCTCAGTTCATGGTAAACAGAACATTTGGTGGTGACTACTTAAAATATAATGAACTAGGGAGCAGAGGAAGTGACACTACGTACATAGACTGGCCTCTGGCAATCCATTTCCACCAACTAGGACCCATTTCCCATAAGATCCCCAGGTTACACGAGTAGTGGGAACATTCGAGGTTTTGCAAAGAAAGGAAACTATGAAGAGACATTATGATATATATTTCCCACATGATAGGTACAGGGCTAAGTGCAAAGGAGGGCTGTGTGGCCTTTTCTGCATTAAGTCATCACAGTTCTGTGAAACACATCTAAGTGACACCAGCAGGGCAGGCACTCATTTGATTTAGAACTGGGCCACACACCTGTTCCTCTAAATATAAGCAAATTTGCAACCTGAGCCACTGGCAGTAACTCCAAGTTAAGCCAGTGAAAGCTAGTGCTGCTGCCCACTGCAGCCTGGTCCAGAGGTTCTGAATGCAGCAGGCCAAGGCGGCCTTGGGTATTTGGCACTGCACCATAGTGGTCACAGTGACCTCTCAGTGCAGAGTTTGATTGCGGTCCTTCCTATCCATATTGTTATTTTTAAGTGTGCTTAGTTTACTCCTGTGGTTCAGCTTGTACACAGCTTGTTGAATATTCCAGGTCCCCTTGGTTCATGTATGTATAACTAGCTTATGTTTCTGTGTTTGAAAAGAAAAAGCTTTCCCTGAGGGAAACTGTTATGATTCAGAACATTAAATTTATGTTTTGATTATCCATGGGAAGAGCAATATTATTCTAAACTCCAGAGTCCCTGGATATCAGCTTGCAACTTTTTCTTGATAATGTGCATGCTTCCTTCTATCTTTTGCTCAGAGGGAAATGGACCATGGTGAGGCTCTTGGGAACATTTCACACTACCCTTAGCAGATGACATGCTGCAAATGCTGTCAATGTTCATGACCTAGCCTATGGCTTGTCACAGCACACGTGGTAGCCCTGAGCTGGTCTGGGAGAACTGGTTGATCTGATTGGCCAAAGCTCTTCAGATAGTCCAGATAACTGTCATGACTCCTTAATGCATTTCTTCTAGATGCCAAGAATTGACACGGACATTTCTTTATTCTCTATTGAAATAGCTGTTGTCTTTTTGTTTATGCAATTGAGAAAGATTAGGATACTAAATGTTTTCATTTTTCCAGCAAGTTTACAAAGAAAATGAAAACCAATAATGTTCTGTAATGTGCAAAAATATCTTTGTATTTTGGTGGCAAATCCTATTTACTAATAACTAAATGCTAAATAATTGTGAACATGTGCACATATGGTAATGTATATGTATGTGTTTGCATGTGGATACTTTTGCAAGTATGTGCATGTGGTATAGACTTCAGACACCAGTGTTGTGTGTCTTCCTCAATTGTTTTTCTCTCTTATTTAAAAAAAAAAAAAACCAACACACTTATTTCACCTTTATTTTTTAAGCTTTGGGCCCTTTCTGATTTCAGGAATTTTTTACTTTCTTTTTTTTTTCTTTCTTTCTTTTCTGCCCTTATAGATTTCTAATTGTTCATTATTTGTTTTACTTTGGGGTTTTTTGTTTGTTTGTTTTTGTTTTGATACAGGGTTATTACATAACCCTAAATGGCCTGGAATTCTCTATGTAGATCAGGCTTGCCTCAAATTCACAGAGAACAGGAGCGTAGAGTGTATCCAGAGTTGAGGTGTAGTTCCTTTGCCTGTTTTTATGATGAAATATCCCAATCTAAAAAGCATCAAGGTTTTATTCTGGCTTGTAGTTCAGGGCCACAGCCCACCATAGTGAGGACATCTTGGAAACAGGAGGTCAGGGCAGATCTTCAGATCTTCACCGACTTTCTCTTTTGTACACAGTCCAGGACCCAAGATAAAAAATGATGGTAATCATTTTTAGGGTGACTCTTAGCATATCAGTCTAGAGAATCTCTCATATAATATGTGTGAAGGTGTGTCTCCTGAGTGATTTCAGGTCTTATCAAATTAATAAACTATAACTATCACAGTAGCTAAACGAGAGGATTATATAGAAAAAAGATTGGGAGACAGGAAGGTTCAGAGTAGAGGACATAGCTGGTGATCAGGGAGTGGGCATCTACTGTGAGGTTGTGAATATAGAATCATAATGCACACTCCTTTGAACACCCCAAGAAAACAGACACGGGCATTGGAGAAGTTCATGGTAACTGAGTAACACTAATGGTAGCGATGGAGACGATAGAAGGACTCTCACTGACCACAGCCACAGGTGTATCTGCTAGTAGGAGACATGGATGCTATGTACAAGTGTGGTCATTTTCCTCCAGCAGAATCCTTGGCTACGTGGGGGAAAGCTGAAGACTGTAGAAGTTCCGTTTTTCACAGGCGTTCCCTTTTGCTAGGGTGCACAACTGCCTCTGAACTAACTCCACACTATGGCTTCTCTCAAGGGACCTTAGAGTCTGTCTATCCAGAAACTGGGAGGTGAGAAGATGTGCTTCTGTCATGGCTCTCAGCAGGAGGCAGAGATAAAACTTACAGTGTGGGGAAAATGTGTCTATCACCCAACTAATTCATTTGGGTGCACATTGATGCCCTTTAACATCCTGAGCATCAGGATGATACAATGATTCCTGGAAGTGAAGGTTTAGATGCACCTCCAGGTTCAACATCAAGGCATTCTAAGGAGACAGCAGAGGATGAGGGAGAGTTTATACTGATGACAAGGGAGCAAAAAATGAGAGCTGGGTGCCTTGGTAAATGCCCAAGGCCCAGAGTAGAGATGAGGGCTGTAGGTTATCCTGCCAAGGTCCCACCAAGGGAGAGGCTAGGCAAACTAAATGAACTGTTTTCTGGACTCATGAAGTGAGAATCTGTGATGCATAGAGGTTGGCAGACACTAAACTCAGGTTATGCTTGGAGAAAATGGATGGGTCCACAGCAGTGGCAGAAACTCTCCAGCCGCCACTGTTGGACATCCTTCCTCAGGATTCAGGTGCTGGATGTGCTCCACTCTTCTTGTTCCGGGCCAGTCATGGAGTAGGGCACATAAAGGTGAGCTGAACTTTTCTGCCTCGTGTGACATTCCTCGGCCTTCTTTGTTCTGGAGCTTGTTTTCAGTTTGGTGAGGAGGTTATTTGAGCTATATCCCAAATCTCCTGGCCAAGTCACTTCCTTTCCCTTACTGTTGTCAAAGTGTCACGTTAGCAATGAAGACAGGTACAACTCCTGCCCTTACTGCTTCCTGCCCACCCCTCATCCTGAAGAGACAGCTTTCCTAATACTTGTCTCATCTTGGCATCCTCTTGCTAAGACCAGAAGAGACAGTAGAAATAAAGCTTAAGCCCTTGCTTTGAAAGTCTGTCTACTTCTCCTTCTGCCCTTCACTCAGGTCTCCTCATTTCTATCTGGTGGCATGGACAGGGGCCTCGGCGATACAGCTTGAGCACCTGACATTGAGCCTGTACCAACTACAGCTCAGTGCTTGGTGTTCTCTGTGTTGCTTTGCTAGCAGGGGATAAAGAGAACATTGCATGCTGGGATGCTTCAGCAGCACCAATTGATTGTCTCACAAATTTGGAGGCTGGAACTGAGTTCTTGGGTAACACAAAGGTGTCAGTAGAAATGTTTTTTGTTGTTGTTGTTGTTGTTGTTTTTGTTTTTGTTTTTGTTTTTTTTTTTTTTTTGAGTCAGTAAGGACGAATAGGTTCCACCCAAGTGTTCCCTCTGGGTTCTAGCAGTTTCTTAGGTTGTGGAGTGTGTTGCCCCAGATTCTTTCTTCCTGTTCATATGTTGTTGTGTCCAATTTTCCTCTTTGCATAAGGATGCAAGTCATATGGAATTGGCACCCATCCTCCTAAACTCTGTGTAGCTGAACTGCTGATATCTTCAATGAAAGATCATACTGAGGGTAAGAGTTTCAATACACGATTTTCACTGGGGGTTGGAGAACACAATTCTTTCCCTCCAAAGTAACAAGTATCTTAAAATTCTGAGGAAATTTTATTTTCACTGAATCATTCAAAAATTATTCAGTGTTTTTGTCTCTAGATAACCCCTTCCAGGCTTTGATGCATAAAAAAATTAGAAACTCAGAATAGTACTTTATCTTTTAAAAATAATAAATGAAAACCTTTCTCAAGGAGACTTGATTGGTCAAGGCTGGTTCATCTAGTTCTATTCAATCCCTATAGCCAATAAGGTACAGAGTCTTTACATCATCAAGGTCAGTGTTTGAGATTCCCTGGGGACATTAGCTGTGTTCAGACAGGGCAGCCGGAGTTCAGTCTAACCTGGCCAGTTTTGTAAGTTTGAATTCATTCTTAGCTTTCCTATTCATTCTGCAGTCACAAAGGGCTTCTGCTGGTTAAGACTTATCTGTGACTTGAAAATCCAAACACAACAAGTAGAAAAACTCCAGTAAAGTCATTTGTCTTCAACTTAATAGAAAATTTAAAACCTGATACATTTAACATATTAATAATTTCAACAGATTTGTATTTTCTTTTGAAGAGATTAATATTTAATATTACAGTTTCTGTTCTTTATGACTGAAAACATTTTTTAATGCTGTCCCACTCATGGTTGGTGTATCCTTCTCCCTCAAGAGTTATATGATACCTACCCCTCAATAGGTCAAAATGTAAGTGTATATTATGGATGGGGTCTGTACTGGGTGGTTTAGTTGAAATGAGGTCTTTATAGTGGGCCTAACCCAGAGTGCCTGGAATTTATATAAAAAGAGTAGATCTCATGTCAGATGTCCTTACCACGAACACACAACAAAACAAGGAACCACAGCACACAAGGAAACCCTTGGAGATGGGGAGAAATGTTTATGCTACTTCAATCATAACCATGGATGTACGCATAGGTCCAGACTCGTCTAGTTATACACACTGAGATGAATGGTTTTAATATATTAATCATGCATCAACAACAGTGCTTAAAACAAAGGACACAAGCTACACAGAAGGAAGACCCCATGAGGTCTCAGGGAGAGTTGGGCATCCATCAGTTCAAAAGAGGCATCTCAGAAGAAAGCCACTGTCGCAGTCCCGTGTCCTGACTGTTTCAGCCTGTGGCATCAAATGAGGATGCGTTTCTGCCGTTTGAGCCCTCCAACCTATGTTCCTTTGTTGCAGAAAGGCTGACCAATGAACACAATGCCTAAGTATTGGTGTTTATGTTTTACTTTTTTAAGGTAATTGCACTCACAAGTTATTTTTCCTTCAGAAAATGTAGCTGGTTGAAATACCTTATAAGACTTTCTGTGTTTGATTATATCTTTCTGTTTCTCGTCCTCCAAATTCAAATAGTTTTTTTTCATTTCACAGAAAAACTCTGTGACTGTCACTTCATTGCCTCTTGTCACTTACTGCTGTGAAAGGAATTCTAATATAACATGAAGGCTTTATCTTGCAGATAATCTCTTTATTTTTCTGCCTTCATCTTGTAGACTTTTGTTTCCTTTATCTTTGAAATACGAATATCTCGTATTTGTTGGTGTTCTCCAGAGAAATAAAACCAATAGTGTGTGTGTGTGTGAGTGTGTGTGTGTGTGTGTGTGTGTATGTGTATGTCTGTGTATGTGAGACAGGGGAAGGGGGAGAGCAAGAGGCAGGAGGGAAGCAGGGAGGGAAGGATGGAGGGAGAGAGAAAGAGAGAGAGGGAGAACATGAATGAAAACTGGTTCATATGGTTATAGGTCTACAATCTGGATAACTGGAGAGACTTGTAGAGTTACTCAGTCCAAGCCCAAAGAGAACTCGAGAACTTAAGTAGACTGGTGTGCGTGTCAGAGTGTAAAATCCCAGGGACCAGGAATATTAGTGTCTGGGGGTGGGAAAATATACATATCCCAGCAGGGGTTGGGGGTGGCAGTACTGGAGAGTGCCTATCTGCATTCAGCAGGTCCATCTGCTTTTCTCAATCTATTACATCAAATACTAATCTTTCCCAGGAACACTGTTATTCATTCAGAAGTAATGTATTGCCAGCTACCAGGGCAGTGGTTAGTTCATCAAGCTGACAAAACATTAACCATCATAAACACAATATGAATGTATGGTTCCTGTTTGTTTCATCGTCTGCCCAGAGTCCCTTTGAGCTGACACATCCCATCTGTGTGCCATTCAGAATGTTTTCTTACTGCTTCCAATGTTGTTTCTTTCTTCCTCCTTTTGAAACTGCTGTCATGGGTGCTATTGTTCCAAGGTATCTTTCCCAAATCTCTTTTTGTCTCACATAGTTTTCATGTATTTACTCTCAATTCACATAAATGGATTAATCTCTGTAACATGTTTTGTTTCAAAAGACTAGAGTTCCAGGTGATTCTAACGAAAGACTCACTGTTCTGTTTGCAAGTCGGTGTGGACACTGGCTTTCTCTCCAGACCATTGATGGCTGTTTCTTAGTGGTACTCAGTTGTTAATCTCTGTAACTTTTCCCCATGTCTTTACCCTGCTTGAAGCTTGATTTGTGGTGAAGTTCAGAGATAATTTAGTGTATTTCTTGGTTTAACTCTGTTATTTTTGCTTTTCTCCTACCCATTCTTATCACTTGTATGTCTTTACTGAGGTGAGGTTGTTTAAGATCGAAAGTTCTGGTGAATTCTAAGAGATGCACTGTGGTACCCTCTTAGCCCTTTACATCTCCTGTGAGGAGGAAAGGACACTTCTCTATTCATTCTCCTGTACTTACTGATTGTGGAATGTGAGCCAGGTTGTTTAAGATCGAAAGCTCTGGTGAATTCTAAGAGATGCACTGTGGTCCCCTCTTAGCCCTTTACATCTCCTGTGAGGGAGAAAGGACACTTCTCTATTCATTCTCCTGTACTTACTGATTGTGGAATGTGAGCCAGGTGAAGATAGCGGGTGCTGGGGCACTCTGCCAGTATGCCAAGGAGTGTGATCTGCATTGTTTCTCCTCCTTGTTTAGACAGTGGAAATAATCTTCCAGTCTCAGTCACAGTTCTGGTCACTGGAAACCATAAGACCTCCAGTGGTTAGGCCAACAAATCGCTTAACTGAATAGTTATTATAAAGGAACTTTCTATTTTCATTTCAATTATTACACTCATAGAATGCCACCCTCTCCCCACAGTGCACAATTGTGACTCACTGATATCCATTTTTTTCTGAAAAATTTGTGTTCATCTTTGTCTGTTCTTTCATCTTCTCTGTCAGGAAGACTGAGAAATCACCTGTTGCTTTTTTATTTGTGTGTATAGTGTGTTAAATCCTTACCCTTTGGGGTGGTGGGTAGACATTTTTCTGGTTTCCATTCCTTGCACAGGATCCTTCCAACTTTACATTTCTTTGCATTATTCAAACACATGCTGAGGCTCTCAGTAACATTTTAACAAACCCCTCCCAAGCTTTATTTTAGTGAGAATATTTATAGCAAGAGCCACTTTCTTTTTAATAATAACAAGACTAAGAAATGCGTACCAACACTGTAATACTATTACATGGTGAGAGAAAGACTTACTGTGTGTTTTCAGATGTATCTTTTTACAACCGACAAATTTCTTTAGCATCTGTGACCCTTTGAGGAGACTATGAAGAATCCCAGTCTCAGCATTGCCCCTCATAAAACAGAATTAAGAATATGTTCCTCCCAGTATACTATTAGGAATTTAATAACTGTGGACACCTACACAGTATTTGCTTTTAAAGTATATACATGTGTCCTTGTATGTATGTGTATGTATATCTGATATACTTATATGCTGTATGTAATATACACTCATATATAGTACTCTAAACACAATACAAGACTATATTCAGGTGCCTTTTGATCTATATGATTGTCCACAACTCAAGGAAACTATCCTACTGTAAGTCACAAATGTACTTAGAATACAAAAACAAGTAATCATCAGAACTTAGCAATGCAGGTCACTACAGAACATGGGTAGTTACCTTCAAGATGCACCCCCAGCCACTGCCCAGCATCATGATGGGATCTCAATTTCTATTGCTACCCAAGGTAAGTACTGGAAATTGAAGTGCTCTTTGCAAGCTTTTTTAAAAGTCTGAAGTATAGGAAGCACACTTAGAATTTTCTATGTGTATTGAAAACACAGGGTTGAAACAGTGCAGCTGTTGAATGAGGGAGCCAAAAAAATGAACTAAGACAGGCTGGTTTGGTTTGTAAACACCTGCCTTGCTGCCTCTCTCATGACATCACTCACAGAACACTGTGTGTGTGTGCGTGTGTGTGTGTGTGTGTGTGTGGTGTGTGTGTGTGTGTGGTGTGTGTGTGTGTGGTGTGTGTGTGTGTGTGTGTGTGGTGTGTGTGTGTGTGTGTGTGTGTGTGTGCGTGCATGTAACTTTCAGATGTTAAATGTTTCCAATGACAAAGAAGCTGCTAATGGGTCTTCATTTCATCATAAACATATACACCCAGAATGTTTTTTTAAAATTCTATGATTACAAAGATACATACTTAAAATAGTTGTCTTTGGCATGAGCATGTCTAGGAAAGAATACTAAAGAGCTTTGTAGAGAGAAAGAAATAGCCAGTAAATACATGGCTTTGAGCTTTCCACGTGTCTCCATAAAGACAACAAGAAAGAGTATAATATATTGCTATGTTATACTAGGGCTGTTGACTAGTAGCTTGCTATTTCTTTCACTTAGCACAAGTTCATTGTTTGATATTTATTATAGGTCAAATTCTTCTGATAATAATTTTTTTTCATAGTACTTCATTCTTCTCTTTCAATTTGCTTCTTTATCTTCTTCCCAGGTTCCTTCTTCATTGTAATTCTTCCTTTTTACCTTGCCTTTTATACTGTTAGTTTTAGCAGAACGGTAGTGCTTCCTTTAAGCCATTTGGATATAAACTTAATAGGTAACATTTTTGTATTTGTAGATGTTATAACTTTATTCTTAATTTTACAAATTAATTTCTTAGAGGGTACTTGCATAGAAATTTTCATTACTTTAAAATATTTTTATTTTGTCAGTAGTACTACTGTGACGTTTCTAGTAAAATGAGCATGTGAATTTTGGTATAATCTATTCGTGAAGGAAAGGAAATCATTTCAAATTTTGACCCATTATTCTACTCCTTGAAACTCTTCCTAGAGAGTTAATTGTGACACAGTAATCATTTTAGGAGCAAATTACAAAAGTGTGCACCAAATGATTGATAACAACAGAAATGTCAAAAATCATGTGATAGATTATGATATGGTACAATGGAATGCTGTTTCATAACCATAATTATTGAAGTGTAATTCATGGGGGTAAAGTAGTATATGTAGAAACACAAATTCTGTGGAAAATATAAATATAAAACTGTTTATATGTAGACAAGTTACATGCATGTGTCAAAGTGTTGGCAGTCCAGTTTTTAGTGTTTTGAAGTATATCAAACCCAGGACTTTGCACATGCTTAGCATTCTACTGGTAAGCTCCACCCCAGGCCAATAAGTAATTAAAAACCTGGTTACCAGAGACTATGCCACTGCTTTAAAATATAATATTTTATTAATGTATGAGAACCTCATATAATATATATTATATTCATTCCCACTCTAGCTCTTTCCTGATGCACCTTCACATATCCATACCCTCCTATATTCATGTCCTTATTCATTTATTTTTAACAGTCTGTTGAGTCCAGTTTGTGCTGTCCACACACTTATGAGTACGGAGATTGATCAGCCTCCCAGGGACCACACCCTCAAAGAGAACTAACTCTCTCTCTCCCAGAAGCCATCAACTGTCAACAGCTCCTCAGTAAGGGTGGAGACTTGGGAGTCCCTCTCCTACTGGAGTGTTCACCGGCTTGATCTTGAAAAAGTCTTGTACAGGCGCCCACAGCTGCTATGTGTTCATGACTGAGTCAGTCCTGTCATGCCCAGATGACACTGTTTCTCACCAGTCCTCTCTGAATTCTGACTCTTACTTATATTTTTCTGGCCTCTTCTCCAAGATGATCCATGAGCCTGGAGCGAGAAGAGTGTGAGGTAGATGCCTCACTGTGGGTGAGCACTCCACTGTGCTACTAAGCTTTAAAGCGTATCTTGAAATTCACAGATGAGTTACCAAGACAGCATGGAATGCTTTACATAGGCCATATCAGAAAAAACACCTTTTTATGGAACCTTCACAGTCATTTTCTTCTCTCCAGTCATTTGGCTCCTTCTTGAGTTCTGTCTTGAATCAAATCCCGGTGATTTCTCATGGCCCTTGGTTTGAGCTTTGCTAAACATGTTCCCTTAGACCATTGGCATCTGGAACCCATATTGTCCCAGATGTTGTTTCTTTGGTGGTAACTTATGAGGGATTTTGGAGAAATTATTTTTTAATCTTATAATGAAACCTCAACTTTTCAGTAGATTTGTGTCTCTTGTCTGGGATATTCTGAAATGTTTTTTTAAGTCCTTTCCCTTCTCCCACCCTAAGGTGAGGTAGGAAAAAGCTAGTTAGAGCCACCTGGGCTAGAGAGGAAGGGATGTCCTTTCCAGCCAGGCTCCTGTGATCATCATACAATCCAACACTTGTTTCTGAGCAGAATCATCCCAGTCTTTCCTCCTCAGGCTCCTGGCAACCACATCATCACCTCTCCTTCTATGAGTCCATATATGTGAAATCAGGCAGAACTTGGTGTATTTCACTTGCTAAAATGTCTAATCCCTCATGTTAATCTAGATTGTCATAAACACTGAGTTTTTCCTTCTTTTTTAGTGGTTGAATTACACACATTTTTGTGTAGATATGTGTGTGCATGCATGCACATGCATCTTTGTGTGTGCACATGTGTGCATTATTGTTTTATTGCATTGTTAAGGTCACATGTGCCTGTGTATGTGTGTGTCTGTATATGTGTGAGTGTGTGTGTGTGTGTGTGTGTGTGTGTGTGTGTGAGAGAGAGAGAGAGAGAGAGAGAGAGAGAGAGAGAGAGAGAGAGAGAGAGAGAGAGAGAGAGAAGCAATTTCTTTGATTCCTAGTACTACCAACAGTACATATTGCATATCACAATATCTTTATTATTGACCCACTGAGAATCCCTTAGATTGGTTCTATAGTAAAAACATTATAATAAGTATGAGGGAAACACTTTTCCAAGACATTGGTTTTATTTCCTTTAAAATACTCAGAAGGGGGCTTGGTAGGTCATATGATAGTTCTAGCTTTAACTTTTTGGTCAACTCTATCCTGTTTTCATGATGAATACACTAATTTATACTCACACAGTTCCTTTTCATTCTTAATAATTCTGGTTACTACTCATCTTCTTAGTAACAGCCCTCTGAAATAATGCAAAGTAGTTTCTCATTGAGGTTTTGATTTGGATTTCTTTGATAAGTAGTGATTTTTATCACCTTTAAATACACCTATTGGTCACTTATGTGTCTTCTTCAAAATAATTCTACTCATTTCTTTTCCTAGTTCTAAGATTGAGATATTTAATATTTCTATGGACTTAGGTGAGTTCTTTATGTAGTTTAAATGTTAATTTCTTATGAAATGTATGATTTGCAAATATTTCCTTTTATTCTGTAGATTGACATTTTAATATGTTGATTATTTTATGAATATTACATGGAATATTGGGAGCTTTAAAAAATATCTTTCTTAATGTGAGAGACACAATACAAGAAGAATTCAGATTTATGTGCAGTAACACAAACACTTTTATATTATTTATTGAAAAATAGGCACTATGGTAACTCTTTTCTATCAAAATAACCTTATTAAATGATTATTATATTTATTCTCATCTTACAGTTGGGGAACAAAGGCAGATAGATAATATGTCACTTTTCCCCTGGTTTTGTGGCTATTAAGTAGCAGAAACAAAAGCAGAAACCCAGAGCTCCTCCCCTCACTCCCTCCTGTCCCTCTCCTTTCCCCCCTCCCTCTTCACTGTCTCTCATCATCTGACCATTTCAACAAACAAATCTGTAGACATTATACAAACACCAGCTGTAGACATAATCTGTCTGAAGGTCTCTGTACTAGGGTTCATATAACTTTAGAAAATATCCTTTTATTTTTTTTAATAGTATTATTTTATTATTTTTCCTTTTTAACATGTATGCTTATTTTTTATACATATATACAATAAACTGCCCACAGCAAGGAGAACCATGAAACAATCAAGAATTATATAAATGCTAAATTCATAGTGTTTTGGCTATTTGTCTTTGGCAACCTTGAAGAAAACATCTTTCCTATCTTGGTGCATCTAAAACTTTTCAGTGTGCTCTTCAAGTAAAAGATGGGTTGCATTCAAACCACATGAAAGGATTGGAGAAATGGTTCAGCAAATAAAGGTCTTGGAACCCATATGGTGGATGATAACTAACCTCTGCAATTTGCCCTCAATACATAAACAAATGAATATAATTTAAAATAAAAACAACACACTGCAAGACAATAAGGCTTGTAGGTGGGGAAACTGTAGATTAAAAGACAGCCAGGTAAGTTCACAGTACCACCCATCTTTAACTTTGAGCGGCTTCTGACACAACTGCTTGTTGTCAGGTAGGGCAGGTCAGTTGAGGCAATGTCCTGAGAAGTAGTCCTTGCTTCTTGTGCCCTGGGCTGCTCTGCAACTGTTTGAGAAGATACAGGTCATAGAACTGCTCTGGGATTGGATTTCTTAGCCCGACATGTAAAAAAGGAAACATGATCAATTCTACAGCTCAGTAACTTATGAGAAATACATCTAATTTTAGAACTGGGGAGGAGACAACATTCCTCAATAGTTCTTCACAGAAACACCTCTCTGTGATATCAAGAAAACTGTTCTCAACAACATCTAGTGGCAAAAGCTAGCAGTGTCATAGGATGAGTTTGATGGGATGAGACCGGAAAAATAATCCAGATATGTCATAACCTCAGAGACATCTCTAGGCAGCAATCCTGGATCAGCCATATCCTTTCTTCCACTCTTTATCTCTAGGTCATATCCGGAGAAATAGAGACTTAAATTTTATTGACTCAGTTTGTATATTTTATCAAGTATGATCAAATATAGTGATAATATGAATTATGTGTTTGTATGCATATGTGTCTTTTAGAGGGTTTGAAGATAGGGCTAAATGAGAAAATTGAGCAGTAAATTTATAATCTGAAACAATTCTGAATGGCCTTCAATGATTTTAATCACATTTCAAAGTTTATGACAAATAAACATAAAATTGGACTAAATAACATTAGGAATTACATAATCAGAAGTGCAGTGCCACTAAGAACAATAGAAAGCTAAAAAGGGCAGCAAACTAACATTTTCTTGAGAAATCCACAGAAATTAATTGGACAAAATTTTTCCATAACTCATTTATCTGATGATCCTGGTCATACATCAAGAGGGCCCTAAATGGTAATAGAGATATATTTGAAACACTCATGTTTAGTATGGCTTAATTCCCCACAGCCAGGAAGCAGAACCATGCAATATAGTCATTAACTGATGGGATAATAAAAAAAAAAATGTGGTGTATCTACCCAGTAGAATATGACTCAGTTGAAAAGAAAAATAAAATTTACATAAAACAGATGGAATTGGAAAAAATTATACCACGTAAGTTTTCTAAGACACAGAAAGACAAAACATACATGTTCTCTCTCGTACATTGATCCTCACTTTGAATCTTTTGTTTGCTTCGTATGTTTAAGCAAGACTTCATGTAGAAGTCTGGGAACTAGAAACAGTCCACTGTTACTGGACTCCTTAAGAGAGTTGATAGTAAGATACAGGTAAACTGAAACTAGGGTGAATACTGGGGTTAGCAAGGTTCAAGCATGAGGCAGGTGGCGGGTGGGAAGTGAGGCATGGGTTGAAATCTTAACAAAAATAAAGAGTGCATGACAAATCCGTGTAGAAACATATTTCAACCCTCCAAAAAATTCAAGTAGGGGAGATAGTTGAACAAAAATGACATGAAATGGGGAGTTGAAATTAAAGATATAGGTGGGGATAGAGGATGAGAGAGAAGAGAGTAGTTTGAACTGAGCTTCTTTCAAAAGGAAGATGAGGATTTGGTCCAGTCTTCCCCATGACGCCTACCTGAGTGTCCCCAGAAGATGTGATGATGCTCAAAGGCCATTTGTAGGCCAGTGCAGAGTCAGGGATGAGGAGCTGGTACCTAGCTTCTATTGCATTTTGAGTATGTAGTGGTAAATGGGCTCAATACTGTACATGTGATGTGACCAAGTGCACGAGACATCCCCTGAGCAACTCGGATGTAAGGTAGTCCATCATCTCCTTCTTGAATTTGCTTCCCTGTGTCCTTCACCAATTAAAAAAAATCAGGAGTCAGTGTAGAAATACTACAAATATATGCTACAAAGAGTTGGGGACTGGCTCATTTAAAACAGAAAATAAATGACTTTTTCCTTTTTCTCTTCTTTTTTATTTCTCTTATCTCTTCTCATCCTTGTTTCCATCAAGTGCCTGGTTCTTTCTAAGTGCAGTGCCCTGCCTTCAAACACTTCCCAAGTTATAAGTCCCTTTATTATATGCAGAATTTGCCTCTCTGAACTTATTTCAGTGCTCAGCAAAATTCCCTCTGCTTAGTAGCATTCAACTTCCTTCAAATGTATTGGAGGATTAGATAGATTTAATAATTCAAGGGGAGCTTTATTAAAATGATTAAATGTTTTAATAATTAATGTTTTAACAAAAATTAACATTTTCTGATATTAGGCTTGCCCCAGAAATGGCACTTTGTAAAGTTCTCTCATATACATCAGACAATGGAACTATATAGCATTTTCCTTACACATACTGAAAACAAATCAGCTAAAAAGACAATGAAAGTAAGAACATATTGCAGGAGTCTTTCACTTTGTGGGATCTAAGTAGAAACAACTTTGGTGCTCCGGATTCAGGGTAGATAATTTCTTCCAGGCTATTCAGATCGACCTTCCTGCTTTCTGATGGCCACTGGGATTAAGTTTCCTGCATGTCACAGGGGAGGAAAGAACATAGTAAATACCTTGTAGGTATTTTAAGTTAAACTGTATAGGACAAAATTGGGAAGGTTTATTATCTTTGATTTCAGGACCTTGCCTGCTTTCTCCTTTTTCACATTTTCGTCATAAAATCTTAAGTTGCCATTTCTCCCTTTGCTGAAGTCTAATTTCACAACCCTGAGAGACAATCGCATTAGCATCCACTCAAATAATTTTATTTCGATTAGTGCTGAGAACTTGTGATTTCAACACTCTTTAGAACCAATGATTAAGTAGATATTACAGTTATTACTATTATCATGTTAAGTGCAGCTCATGCCAACATTTTTCAGAAATTTTGTCTTGCCACAAATGATCAGATACTATATTGTGGTTTTCAATAGATATTTATATTCTGTGAGAAGCTATGGATGCATCTACCCCATGGTCCAGAATATTTTGCACCTTAGCTCCACATTCTTTTTTTCTATTCTCATACCTAGATCATTTGAGATCATAAAGATTTGCATTTATTTAATATCAATATAGCTTTGCTCAGAGAACTAACAGTGCAGTGTGGAGATATTGGCCCAAGAGAGTACATTCACTTCATCAGAATAAACAAATGGTCCAGTGGGATGAAGAAATAACCTCTGCTGCTGGAGAACTCTTTCCATAAGTGCAGTTACTATGGAGACCTCCTTGTTCTCATTTTTGGAAATCCACCAATAAGTTTATTGTCACAAAATCATTAAAAAGGACATAGGCTAGCTAAGGATAAATGACTGAAGGTAAACCAAGCTCCAAAAATGTCCCTTTTTCCTAAGTCCCAAGCTGTGTAGCATAATCACAAGTAAAGTGTATCAGTCCTACACATGAAGCAAGGGCTACAGCTATGAAAAGCCAGACCAAACCAAAGTCACATAGACGTTATGGCAGTGCTTTCCCCTCTGCATCCCCTGTCTGTGGATATTCTCTATGAGGAACTCCATTCAGTAGTGTTACTGGTCTACCCCACATTTAATTTAGAAGAAAAGTGTTCTTTTAAAGTTCCTAGCTTCGATGCAGATTATTTTTATAGAGACTTAGCTATTAAAGACATATTTAGCATCGGTCTTTTCCAACACACTATTTTAATGAACAACCCTAATGGATGGCATCACTACATGTGAGGGGGAGCGCTTGCTCTATTTTGAGAAGTATTTGAAAAAATATGCAGTCCCATGATCTCAACACGATAGCAGCTATATGTTGTGTGTGTTTCTGAACAGACAAAGAGTCAGTTGCTAAACTTCTGTGGTTGCTTTCATAATGCTTTATTTTATTAATTGAAATGAAGCATGTTGAAACATTTTTTTACATTTTTATGCAATTCAGTTATGCCCTGGCCTAGGCTGCTACTGTGCTGTGCATGCGCTGCCTCTGTGCTGTGTACTCTTCACATGGTGCTCAGTAATATCTTATGTCCACTCTAATGCATGCAATTGGATTGACTCATTTGTTCCAAGTCTCTGTGAATAGCGTATTGTGTCCAGAGATTTTGTTTCCTTTTATTTCGCTTCTCTCCCTTCCTCCCTCGACTCTGAGTGTTTATGCATGTAGCATATGTGTACATATGTGGGTGGGTGTGCGTGGCACACACTCAAAGAGAGGTCAGGGGTGATGTTAGGTGTTCTTGTCTTCATTCTCCACTTAATTCCTTTTGGACAAGGAACCTGGGGCTCCACTGGTGGTCTGAAAGCTTTAGTCATCTTCCTAGTTCCCCCTTTCAAATACTGGGGTTGCATGTTTGTGCAGGAATCACTTTGCTGACTGAATTATTTCTGTCCGTTACTATGAATGTTGCAGGATTCTCAGAAGCTCTATGAGTAATGATGCGCACACTCTCTGTGATTCTGTGCTAGACATCTGCCCGATTAAGTAGAAAGAATAAAAATATGTAAGGCTGAATGCATAAACATTTGAAAAATGTTTCTTATGGTCTCAACTTCTTCCTTTTAAAGGACGGAGCAGATTCTAAATAAATTCTTTCACACACAGTCACTTTAAAGACAACAAAATATCTCAGAAATATGAATATATAACCCAAGGACAATTCTTAACACAATTATTGTTTGGGACTTATCTGTGGGTCACCGAAGAAGCCTTCTCGGTGATCGTGTCAAAGGCAAGACAGAAATAATCACAAAATTGGTCACTAACCTGTGCTCTACTTGTCTGTTCATTGGTGTTGTTAGGAAGCTAATGGGATTTGACTTTTCAGACTGCACAGTAACATTACAGCGACTTTTAGTTTTCCACTCATAACCCAGCCACTTCTTTCAACAAGCTTGAGGCCACACTTGGTTTTTTTTTTTTTTTGTTGACAACTCGCTGAAGTCAGCAGCCGCCTTTGCCAGTGTGCTTGAATTAAGCAGCTACGTAGAAAACAGCTGTGAAAGATTCATCAATCACAGGATATCTATTATTGGAATTAAAACACCTCCTAACTGTAGGCATAGATTTGCATTGATTGCTCTGGGCTGTGACACTCTGCCTGCACCTTCATTTTGGATTGGAAGCTCATACATTTGGACTAACATTTTTTTTTCCTAGGAGTCTATTTCTGCATTTCAGAGACACAAGGTGTTAGATGGAATTCAGATTGATGAGGTGACCTGGCTTGGTGTGCAGTCATTAAACTTAATACCATGGTGAACAATCCTTTGACAATTAGAAATTGATGAGCATGGTCTGGCAAAGGCATTTTATGCTAATTCAACATCTTAGACAAGATGAAAGAGGCCCCTTAGAGTAAAAGAGTGTTTAGAAAGAAGAAAGGACCGTGTCTCAGAGCAGGACATTTAAGGTTAGTGGTTATGATGATATTTACCATGTCTTAATAATTATCACTACATTGCTGCTCTTGCAAGGAGGGGAAGTCACCTGTGTCCTTGCACAGAAGATAAGGGGAAGCAGCTTATGTTGAATATAATCTCAGAGTTTACTTGTCCTTCATTATGACCTATGTTCCTCAGTCATCTAAGGAATTCTGCTGCTGCTCTGAATTACGCAAATAATGATTACTGATAATAGACAGAATTTGTTGACTACATAGCACAATGTTTAAAGCTTAATGTTTATTTTAAATCACTGGTTCTTTTTATCAATGTACAATATCACTATTCCTCAAATTTAAAAGGTACATTTAGAATGAACTTAGTTTTTATGTATTAATGTGGTCAGTTTGAAAATACCCTTCAGAAGTGGGGATGTGTTATTCACAATTTGTCAGGCCCATCCAAGAGGCTTGGGAAATGGGAAACAGACATCCAGATGTCTTAATTTGTATTTAAAGACATTTTTGATTCTAATATTTCTTTTTTTCTTTTTTTTGATTCTAATATTTCTTTCAGAGTGCCTCTAAGTCTTTACATCTACCGAGGCTCTTCTTGCCTTAAGTGTTCCCAACTTATTTATTTATTTATTCATTCATTTGTTTATTTGTTTTACCACGTTGTAAGTTTTGAGGCTTGCTGGTTAGATGTTCCCCATTTGAGATTTGTGTGCTATTTTTCTCATTACTTTAGACCAAGGAGACACACATTCACTATAACTTTTCTTTATACTGATGATTATTTTGATTTCATATCTTGGATGCCTTTTAAAAAAAACAATTCTCTATGCAAAACAACTTTTTTTCCCCACACTGCTTTGCAAACCTTTATCAGAAGGAAATCGTGTCCTCAACTCGAACAGAAGGACTGGAGAGCTATGCTTTTCTTCTTTAGCAAAAGATTCACGAATCATTTCAAATTCTGGTCGAGAGGTGTTCGTTTCCCCTCGCTTGTTGCCTCATTTATATGTTAGCATCGGTATGGAGTCGTTCATATGTATCGTACTCTCTAAGTTATAATCCAGTACTACAGCTCTTATTTGTTGGTTACTTTTCACACTCACTAAAGACACTCACAGCTCTTTCAGTCGACTCTCTATCTCTTTGAGATATGCTTCACATTGTATACATGTAAATGTTCAGCATCAGCATCAGTCTGCTTTTCAATACTGAAACCAATTACCTGATGCTGAGTATTTTATGAAGAAAAAAAAAATTACCTGTTTCAATGCAAGGTTCTCATTGGCCAGCTGAAGCCAATGAAAGCTTTCCTACTGTCGAGGTTAGAGGTGAATGACCATCGTGAGATGTGAGATGAGGAACTTGTGTGTATGCATGTGATCTTTCTCTTTTCATAAAGCGACTATCATTTCATCATGGAAACTCTATCAAGATAATTTTATTTAATTCTAAGTACCTCCCAATGGCTCTACCTTTGAAAAGATGAAGTTTCTAGGCTCTTAATGATTCTTACCAGGGGTTGCATTTCAGTACATAGACTGTGGGGTGCATTAATTCCAAAACAATATACATACAAGCAGTGGTACCTCCCTTGTCATCTCTCACAGAATGCTGTGGGGTTTTTCTGTATAATTCTGGCTTCAGGCTTTAATTTAGGCAGTTTTTATTTAGACTATTAAATTTGGAGTACAAGATAAAAAGCCAGCAGCTGAGCCTCGAGATGATGCTTGCTACTGTGGCATCATTGTTCTTAAGGCCTTTTAGCTTCAAAGCAAGGGGACGTAGCATCCATGGCTCGTCTGTTTTTTAGTTATTGCCTTTCCCAAAGTCCACGAAATATCATCATAATATCTATCTCTTACATATCAGCTGCCTTACTTCTGATGTGTAAATGCATTTAGGAGAGTGTAAGTGGGTCAATATGCATCTTCAAATTAAAAGAAAAGAGAGTTATTGTTATTTCCCTTTTCTGGAGACAAAATTTCAGTGCCTGGGGAAGGAGAGCAGTAGCAATATTTTCAGTGCAAACTGATGTAGCCTTAAGAAATGAACAGAGGATGGAGAATATCTACAGTTTAAAATAGTTGACTCATCTTAGGGTGGTGGCACATGCTTTTAATCCCAGCACTCAGGAGGCAGGGGCAGGTGGATCTCTGTGAGTTTGAGGACAGCCTGGTCTACCAGGCAAGCTCAGGACAGCCAAGGCAACAAAGAGAAACCATGTCTCTTGAGGAAAATAATAACATAAAACAATTACCTGTATTTCAGGTTAACTCAAGAGAGAAACATGAGGGTTCTTAATAGATAAAAACAATGATGTTTGAGAAAATCAAAATGCCAATTTTGATAATTTGACTTATATTGTATACTGTATCAAATTATGATACTTTACCTCATTAATAAATATAGATGTTATATGTCAACTAAATAAAATTAAAAATAAATGAAGACTAAAATCATTGCAGATAAGGATTAAATGATAATCTTGAAACCTATCCTGGCAAAAATTATAAATAGATATATTTTAAATAAAGTATTATGAAATGAATATGAATTACATATGAAACTAGCTCCTTGAGACTGTGCACAATGAAAGCAAATCAGAGAGGAGGGAGATTCGTCCTCATGGTCTTTAGAATTCTTGGATTTTTTTTTTTTAAGTAGCAGCTTTTAATTTCTAAAACCAAGAGCAATGTCTAGTTTTCCTTAACTGTTTTCTGTTTTTCATTACATCCTTAAAAATACTATTTCAATATCTGTAGACTCATGGCTACTTAGTTCTCCTGTATCATAGAATAGTAACACAAGAAAATACTGATATTGTTTTTAATGGCTATTAAATTGATTCGCACGAGACACTCAGCAATAATACACTGGGCATCCTTGGGGTCTTATTAAATTCTCTAAGTTGCCCCCAGAAACACAGTGAAACACACACACTGCAGCATCCCTAGGATCCGGTTCTTAAGTGTTTATTTTATTCTTTGGCTAACATAAAGAATCATAGCTTCTTGGAAAAGTGGCTAAATGCAGGACAATCTCACAGCATCCTGTAACAGAAAACTACTTCTTGCATATTGTCTGAGTATGTGTTTGAGTTAACAAAGTATGATACTGGTAGGTAATGTGGGATAGCAAATTGCCTTTACATCTTTTCTAAGTTGAATTTTCAAAAATAACTAGTGAATATAAAGACCATTTAAGGAGTATGTTTGTCACTTGATCTCTTTGTTGAATTTTATCTCTTTCCATGTTTCTTTTACTGTTGTGATTTTTAATGTTTTATTTTATACTTGCTGATATGCAAGAATATGTTTTATATTAAAGATACTAACAGGGTTTCACAGTGGTTATGCTTTGCTAATGTCACTGTTCTAGACCTTGTTTCTGCTATAAGAATTTTCATATTTTTCAGTATAAGTCAGTTTTATTTAGCCCAGTATGTACACAGTAATTTTAAACACAAATAGAGTTATTAAATGGAGTCATCCAGAAATTTCTTAGGAGACAGACATGTTAACTCATTCACAATATGCAGTTAAGAATTTTCATTTTAGTGTAAGCAATGTTTTCCTTTATGACTTTTGGCATTCGTATCATGGTAAAAACAAGTGGAAGAAAAATCTTGAGTTAGTACTTAGCTTGCATTACAAAGTGTGACATTAATTATTTTGTTTATTAAGAAGATATTTATACTTTTAAAATGATACATTCTATGGAAATGAAAAATTTAAATGTAAACCATTTGCATAGACACCCTTAACCTACATCTTTATTTCTTAAAGAGGATACAAAAGGACTTTGAATTCTCACAGTTTTTGTGAATGTAGATTCTACAAATATCTACCAATCACATGAACATAATGTTTTGGTTCCATTAGAGAAACAAAATTTAATTAGATGTTAGAAATATATAAATAATCTTAAAAGAGAACATTTAACCTGTGATTAAGTTAATGAATTTCTGTATTCAGATCACTTTGTTGGGATGAATAGAATTATTCTGTATTGCTGACAAAGAAAAATATCAAAGTGGTGTTAAGTATATCCCCATTAGTAGTCACACTTGTGGGCCCTCAAGTACCGTGATGCGAACATGAACATTCAGCATCTGTTGCTGACCTTACACCATGTTCTTCTATTTTGGATAGACAGAGTTAGTATTCCAAAGCAACCTGTGTCCATAAATAGAATTCTGAAATGCTTCTTCTTTATCTGATCCTGATCCTTTATCTATCTTCAAGAATTGTCTATTTCTTTTTAATTTTTAAAACCTTCACTGAGTTTCTACTTTGTCAGCTTCATACATGTATAGTGTGCATTTTGATTATTATAACCTTCCTCTTTGATCTCTCTTCAACCTCTACTACACTTCCTAAACTCCTTTCCCACACTCATGATTATTGTGGTCATTTTGACACCCACTGAATTGAACCCTGACTGTTGACACCCACTGAATTGAAGCCTGACTGTTGACACCCACTGAATTGAACCTTGACTGTTAGTGTGACAATGGGTTTGAAGCTATTCATTAGTCTGGTAGGGTCCTCAGTAGGTACACAACTGAAGACAATGATCCAGCATCAGTAACCAGTATCTCACCAAAGAAGGGTAGAGTCTTGTGACTTCCTCCCTCAATCATGCTTGACTGTTGATTGGACTAGTCTGGAGTAGACTTATTGCAGGCAGCCACAGCTACTGTAAGGTCATGATTGCATTGATGTGTCATGCCCTTAATCCCTTTCTCCAAACCATGTTTTCTAATGAAAGGTCAAATGAAATCCAGAGCCCTTGGAAAGTGGACCAGAGTAGGTTGGACAAAAAGAAGTAAGAGCATGGTCTGAGCATTGACCTGTGTGAGCTTAATCTTTTCTCTTAGCAATCTCAGACTTCCAAATCTGACTACTATGTGTGACGGTTATAAGGGGGCATGCTATCAACATTGTAGAGGGAAATCAAATTGAGGCCACTATTGATTGGCTTCCTTGAGCTTTCCCTAGAAAATAAACTGATCAGAAGATGAGCAACTTCTTAAATTTCTTTTCTTTTTTTAAAATTTAACGTTTATTAATTTACTCAGATTACAACTCAATTGTTATCCCATCACTTGTATCCTCCTATTCCTGCCTCCCTCGTGCTTTCACCCTATTCCCTTTCCCTAGGTCTATTACTGAGGGGGCCTCTTCCCCCACTATATAGTCATAAGATATCAAGTTTCATCCAGGTAGCCTGCTTATTCTTTCTTTGAGTGTCATCAGGCCTCAAATATGGGGCACCAGAGTTCATGTCAGAGTCAGTCCCCACTCTCCACATAACTGTCCTGTCCATTGGCTAGATCAGAGTAGCAGTTCAATGTTTACTACTTGTATTATGCTTGGTTAGTGCAATAGTTTGAGCAGAACCCCCTAGGCCCTGACCCACCCATCACGATGTTCTTCTTGTAGGTTTCTAGGGCCTTCTGGGTCCTTCTATTTCCCCATCTCCTGTATTTCTCTCAGTAAAAAGTCCCCACATCTATCCCAATCTCCTGGTAAGTGAAGACTTTCATGGGACAAGCCTTTTGGGCTACTGTCCAATTATAAGTGAGTATATACCATATGAGCCTTTCTGCTTCTGGGTTAACTCACTCAGTACGATCATTTCTAGTTCTATCAATTTGTCCACAAATTTCAAGATTTCCTTGTTTTTAATAGCTGAGTAGTATTCCATAGTGTAAATGTACCACAGTTTCTTTACCGTTCTTCAACTTGGGGATATTTAGGCTATTTCCATGTTCTGGCTATTAAAATAAGGCTGATATAAACATGGTTGAGTATATGTCCTTGTAGTATGCTGGAGCATTTTCATGGTATATTCCAAGAAGTGGAATAGCTGGGTCTTGAGGAAGCCCTATTCCCAGTTTTCTGAGAAAGCACAAGATAGATTTACAAAGTGGTTTACAAGTTTGCATTCCCACCAGCAATGAAGGAGTGTTCCTCTTTTTCCACATTCACACCAGCATGTGGTATCACTTGAATTTTTGGTCTTAGCCATTCTGATGGGTGTAAGATGGAATCTCAGAGTCGTTTTGATTTCCATTTCTCTGATGACTAAAGACATTTAAGTGTTTCCCAGCCATTCGATATTCCTCTAATTTTCTAATTAGTTCTGAGCCCCATTTCTCAATTGGGTTATTTGGTTTGATGGTGCTTAACTTATTGAGTGCTTTATATATTTTGGATAGTAGATCTTTGTCTGATGTAGGGTTGATGAAGATCTTTCCCTAGTCTGTAGGCTGTCACTTTGTTCTGTTGACAGTGTCTCCTGCCTTACAGAAGATTCTCAGCCTCATGAGGTCCTGTTTATTAATTGTTGACCTTAAGGCCTGGGCTGTTGGTGTTCTGTTCAGGAAGTTGTCTCGTGTGCCAATGTGTTCCAGGCTCTTCCTCACTTTTTCTTCTAAGTTATTTAGTGTCTCTGGTGTTATGTTGAGTTCTTTAATCCACTTGGACTTGAGTTTTGTGCATGGTGACAAATATGGGTCTAGTTGCATTTATCTACCTATAGACATCCAGTTAGACCAGCACCATTTGTTGAAGATGCTATCCTTTTTCCATTGAATAGATTTGGCTTCTTTGTCAAAGATCAAGTGACCCTGTGTGTGTGGATTCATTTCTGGGTCTTCAATTCAATTCCATTGATCAACCAGCCTATTACTGTTTCTGTACCATGCAGTTTTAATTACTTTTGCTCTATAGTACAGCTTGAGATCAGGTATGAAGATTCCTCCTGAGGATCTTTTATTGCATAGGATTGTTTTAGCTATTCTGGGTTTTTTGTTTGTTTGTTTGTTTTTCCATATGAAGTTGAGAATTGATCTTTCAATGTCTTTAAAATTTGTGTAGGTATTTTGATTGGGATTGCATTGAATCTGTAAATTGCTTTTGGTAAGATGGTCATTTTTACTATGTTAATTCTCCCAATCCATGAACAAGGGAGATCCCTCCATCTTCTGATGTCATGTTCAATCTCTTTCTTCAGAGATTTGACATTTTTTTTTAAAGCAAATCCTTCACTTGCTTGGTTAAAATTACTCCTAGATATTTTATATTGCTGTGGCTAATGTGAAGGATGTGGTTTTCCTAATTTCTTCCTCTGCATGATTTTCATATGTATATAGGAAGGTTTTTTGAGTTTATTTTGTATCCTGCCAATTTGCTGAAGGTGTTTATCAGCTGTAGGAGTTCTCTGGTGGAATTTTCTGGGTCACTTATGTACACTATCATATCATCCCCTTGATCTCCTTTTGATGTCTTATTGCTCTGGCTAGAACTTCAAGAACTATATTGAAGAGGTATGGAGAGAGTGGGAAGCCTTGTCTGGTCCCCGATTTTAGAGGAATTTTCTTGAGTATCTCTCCATTTTATTTGATGTTGGCTATTGACTTGCTGTATATAGCCTTTATTATGTTTAGGTATGTGCCTTGTATTCCAGATCTCTCCAAAACTTTAAACATGAGTGGGTGTTGGATTTTGCCAAATGCTTTTTCTGCATCTAAGGAGATGATCATGTGATGTTTTTTTCTTTCAGCTTGTTTATATGGGGCATTACATTGATGGATTTCCATATATTAAACCATTCCTGCATGCCTGAAATGAAGCCTACTTGGTCATGGTGAATGATTTCTTTTACTGTGGCATAATAGAATGAATTTGGTAATGTTCCGTCTATCTTTATCTTTTGGAATAGCTTGAAGAGTATTGGTTTTAGCTCTTCTTTGAAGGTCTGTTAGAATTCTGTGATGAAACCATCTGGCCCTGGGCTTCTTTTTTCTTTTTTCCTTTTGGCTGGGAGACTATCAATGATTGCTTCTATTTCTATAGGATCAATGGAACTATTTATTTTGTTTATCTGATCTTGATTTAATTTCGGCAAGTGGAATGGACCAAGAAAACAGTCCATTTCCATTAGATTTTCAAATTTTGTGGCATATATGCCTTTAAAGTAGGATCTTATGATTCTTTGTATTTCTTCAGTGTCTGTTGTTATGTCTCCCTTTTCATTTCTGATTTTGTTGATTTGGATATTGTCTCTCTGCCTTTTAGTTTGTTTGGCTAATGTTTGTCTAGCTTGTTGATTTTCTCAATGAAAGAGCTCCTGGTTTTGTTGATTCTTTGAATTGTTCTCTTTGTTTCTAATTTATTGATTTCAGCCTTGACTTTGATTATTTCCAGACATCTACTCCTCTTGGGTGTTTCTGCTTCTTTTTTTCCCCTAGGGCTTCCAGATATGTTATTAAGTTGCTTATATGGGATGTTTCCAATTTCTTTATAAAGGTACTTAGTGCTATGAATTTTCCTCTTAGCACCACTTTCAATGTGTCCCACAACTTTGGGTATGTTGTTCCTTCATTTTCATTGAATTTCAGGAAGTCTTTTATTTCTTCCCTTATGTTTTTCCATGACCCATGTGTCATTAAGTAGAAAGTTGTTTAGGTTCCATGTGTTAGTATGCTTTTTGTTATTTCTGTTGTTGTCGAAGTCTAGCCTTACACTTTGGTGATCTGATAGGATACAAGGTATTATTTCTATTTTCTTATATTTGTTGAGGCTTGCTTTGTGACCTACTATATGATCAATTTTGGAGGCAGTTCCATGGGGTGATGAGAAGAATATATAATCCTTTGTGTTTTGGTGAAAAGATCTGGAAATATCTATTAGATTCATTTGATTCATGGTGTTGGTTATTTATCTTATTTCTCGGCTTAGTTTCTGTTTCAATGACCTATCCTTCAGTGAAAGTGGGGTGTTGAAGTCTCCCACTATTTATGTGTGGGGATAGATGTGTGGTTAAGCGTTTTCAATAGTTCTTTTACAAATGTGGGTGCCCTTATATTTGGAGCATAGATGTTCAGAATTGTGATGTCCTCTTGGTTGATTTTACCTTTGATGAGTATGATGTGTCCTTCCTCATCCCTTTTGATTAATTTTGGTTCAAAGTCTATTTCATTAGATATTAAAATGGCTACACCAGATTGCTTCTTGTGACTATTTGCTTGGTATATTTTTTCCAGCCTTTTACTTTGAGATAATGTCTGCCCTTGTGGGTGAGATATGCTTCCTAAATACAGAACAATGCTGAATCTTGTTTATGTATCCATTCAGTTAGTCTGTGTCTTTTTATTGGAGAGTTGAGACCATTGATGTTGAGAGATATTAATGACAGTGACTTAAGTCTCTTAATTTTTGATGTTGGTTACCATGAAGAGTTTGTGTGGTTGTGTTTTTGTGATGGTGTAGTTATCTATTTCCTGTGTAGTTTTGGTTGTGGCTTGTCCCTTTGGGGTGGAGTTTTCCATCTAGTAACTTCTATAAAGCCGGATTTGTGGATAGGTACTGTTTGAATTTGTGTTTGTCTTGGAATATGTTGTTTTTCTGTCAATGGTTATTGATAGTTTCGCTGGGTATAATAGTCTGGTGTGGAATCTGTGGTCTCTTCCACAGAGCCTCTGTCCAGGCTCTTCTGGCTCATATAGTCTCTGCTGAGAAGTCAAGTGTAATTCTGATAGGTTTGCCATTGTATGTTACTTTGCCTTTTTCTCTTGCTGCTTTTAATATTTTTTCTTTGTTCTGTATATTTTGTGTTTTTATTATTATGTGTCAGGAAGATTTTCTTTTCTGGTCTATTCTATTTGGTTTTCTGTAGGCCTCTTGTATCTTTATATGCATCTTCTTTAAATTGGGGAAATTTTCTTCTATGATTTTGTTGAAGACATTTTCTGGGCCTTGGAGTCAGTTCTCTTCTCTTTCCTTGATGCCTATTATTTTCAGATTTCATCTTTTCATGGTGTACTTGATTTCTTGGGTATTTTGTGTCAGGAATTTTTCAGATTTAGCATTGTCTTTGATGGTTGCTTCTAGTTCTATAATTGTATCTGCTAGTCCTGAGATTCATTCCTCTATTTCCTGGATTCTACTAGATAAGCTCACTTCTATGTTGCTTACTTTCTTGTCTAAGGTCTCTTGTTCCTGTTTTTCTTCTGTCTGTGCTTTTATCACTGCTTCCATTTTCATCTTCAGGTCTTGAACTGTTTTATTGATTTCCTTCATCTGGTTGTTTGTATTTTCCTGAAAAATTTCCAGGGCCTCTCAATAGATCTCTTTTATGTCTTCCATTTGTTTAGCTGAGTCTTCCTGCATTAGATTACAGATTTTATTTGTTTCCTCCATTATTATCTTCATTACTAATGATTTGAGGTCATTTTCTTTTATCTCTATTGTGTTTGAGTTCTCAGGGTTGCTTTCTTTGGGATAGCTGGGATCTCTGGGTGCCGAGTTGTTTTGGTTTTTGTTGTTTGCATTCTTACGCTGTCCTTTAGTCATCTTGTTATGTATCATGTTGGGTGGTAGCTTCTGGTGTCTTTAACTAGTGTTTCTCCAGTTCTTGCAGTCTGTGCTTCCCAATCCGGTCCCTGGTCTCTATGTGGTAGATCAGATACAGTGCGTGATATGCACCGCCATCTTGGAACTCTCCTTAACTTTCTTTTCAAATCATCTCTTTTCAATAGGAGAGAGAGAGAGAGAGAGAGAGAGAGAGAGAGAGAGAGAGAGAGAGAGAGAGAGAGAATCAGGGTGGGATAGAAGAGTTCTGCAGCAGCAGCATATCTTTGGGCGGGTAATAGATATGCTCCCTGTGACGGGGAAAACATCATCTTCTATTTTAAAGCCCATGGGCACATCTATCAGGCAATTTGACATGTAAATTAAGTAGGGTTGCCACTTCCAAGGAACTTGACTCATATTCCTACCAGGCAGCAACAAATTACAGCCTGTACCACCCACTGGGTGTCCCTTTCAGGGGTTGAACTGGCACTCAAATCAGCTTCCTAGCCAAGTCATTGAGAGCTACCCACAGCTGCTGCCACTTCTCCTGGAGGTGGCTATTCCTGGATCAGGCAGACTTTTCTTGTTACACACCACCAAAGAAGGAATTCATTCATTCTTACTGGTTGGTAGAAAGCCGAGGGACTCATAATGCATAGTTTGCTCTGTACAAACCATGACATTGAAGTGAATGATTTCCTTCTGAGGACAGAGACATGAAATGGTTGGCTTTCTACTTACTTGGAGTATAAATGGAGAGGAACAATGGCTCCAGTTAAAGGCTGTGGGTGGGGGTTTGAGACCTACAGAGGCATTTTATGCTATTGAAATACTCCATAGGCTGCAGGAAGGAACTAAACTACTCGCATATCAGATAATTACCAAACATGGAGTATATCTGTGTACCTGAGCCATATTGGTGACTTGAGACCCTCTATATAAGGAAAAATGTCCTTGTAACCAACCCATCTACACATTCTAATGTACTAATTTTTAATTAGACTCCTACCTAAGGACAGCATGCTGGTAGTCATTTTAAAGACACAAATATCAATAATATTTTATTATATATTATATATATTATCAATAGAGTATCCAATTTTCCTAAGCCTTCCATCTTCTCATCATATGATCCTGCCAGTGCCTTAAAAAAATAAACATAGCCCTTAATCTGAGGCTAGGCTCATTTCACAGGTAAGTGGATTGATGATTGGGATGTTTCCTCTTCTCTCTTTTGTTGTCAGCTGATATTGCCATCTATGTGTCAGATTCTCTTCATGAGACCTCCCATGGAGCTGTGGGAATAGCCACTGTGGATCAATTTAGAGGACAGCTTTCTGTTCATATACCACCATCCTGAGAGACTTGCATTTCATTTTGGAGTGAGAGGTGGAACTTACATCATTATTCAGGCCTCTGAAGGATCCTTATTAGTGTGAATAGGAATATGCCACTACATTAGAGAGAATCTTAGATAAAGATCCAGGGTGCCAAGTCAAAAATATAAATATAGACATCCACTCTAATAACTATAAAGGGCTTATAGGGAGGCACATTGTTAACGTATTTACTTATATTTATCCTTAGTTTTTGGCTTATTTTGTCAGACTCCACCACTGATCTGTAAATTGTGACTTATTCCCCATTTTATCCCATACTTAACCCAGCATACAGGACAAAGTTTTGCCTCAGTGGACATTCTTCTGGGTGAATGAACACTTTTTTTTCACAGGTGCAGTGAAAATCTACCCAGTAGGCTGGTGAATAACTATGTTTGTGGTGTGACTCTGTGGCCTGACTGTCTGTCCTCCAGTTTGGATAGAAATTGGGCTTTCAATACTACTAGTGTGCTTTCTTCCTTCCTCTAGACAACAAATGAAGGATGCTGTGAAAAGAGTTCTGTGAAAAGAATACATATGTCAAGTTCTAAAATATGCAGCGCCACGAGTCATGAGGATTGACACGCAGACAGGATCTATGTAAATGAATTAGTGATCAGAGATAAATGTGTTAGGAAAGAAGACTTCCCCTGGCACCACTCTATACCTTCTTGAGATTGTCACTGCATTATTCATGGGAAGAAAGTGTTCATGGGTCTTGGTGTTCATATATCTTTTTTATAGCCTACAATAGTTTGTGGTGGTATCTTTTTAATGTATTCTTAAGGGCAGGATTTAGAACATTTTGTGATAAGACAATTTGACACATGCTATTTAAAGTAATGAGTTAAGGAATCAGGCTGCTGGGTTTCCAATCCAAGTGCTGGCTTGTTATAGAATCTCACTAAGCCTGTTTTTAGTGGTCATCCCTGAAGTCATATACATATAAACTATACTAAAGAGTCCCAGAGATCCATATTTATATATTTTCCATGCACACTTATATTTATATATTTATGCAACATATATGGATTTATAGATAGAGCCCTATGGTATATTTGACTGGACTATATATATCATATCTCTGTGATATATATATGAGGCTGATGATATATATATATGAGGATCTACCAAAGAGGAACCATTTCAGTGAGAGTGCACACAGGCACACAGAGCACATGGTCTCTATAAAGCTCGAGGCTTCAGATAGATGATTCAGGCTGGACTAAACAGCATATTCTCCTCAGCAGGCCTCTCTGGCATGTCTGTAGCTCAGTTGGCCACTTTGGGTGAATCAGGATGAGTTTTGGAGATAATATAGATTTTCTGGTGTATATATAGAGTTTGCAGTCCAAGTCTGCAACACAGGGTGTGCATTGGAAGAAGGGTAGTCTTAAATGGTGAATATATTCCAAACTCTATATTTTCACTGGAAAAGTTAAAGTTGGGGTCATATATGATACATATTTATTAATATATTAATATACACATCAAAGAAAAGAAGCCAGAAATTTGAGATTGGGGAACAGTATTATTGGAGCTTTGGAATGAGGAAATGGAAAGGAGAAACAATATATTTTAATTTTTAAAAGTCTTTAAATTAACTAAAGTTGGAATAAAATGTTTGACAATTTAGCACTTATCTGCTATATTCGTCCTGGTTCTCTAGAATAACAGAACTTACAGAATGCATCTCTCTGTCTCTGTCTCTGTCTCTGTCTCTCTCTCTGTCTCTGTCTCTGTCTCTGTCTCTGTCTCTGTCTCTCTCTCTCTCTATTGCATATATATATGTAAGTGTGTGTGTGTGTGTGTGTGTGTGTGTGTGTGTGTGTGTGTGTATTAGAATGACTTCCAGGCTGTGGTTCAGCAATGTGGTCCCAATGGCTGCCTAGCAAGGCAAGAGCAAGCAGGTAAAGAGCAAAAGCATCCTTCTTTCATGTCCTCTATTTAGGCTTCCAGTGGAAGGGATGGTCTTTAGAGATTAGAGATGGGTCTTCCCAGCTCAAAGACCAGGACTAGAGCTGTATCTTACTACTAATAGATCTGGATTAGAAGTAGATATTCCTGCTTCAAATTAAGCAAAACTCCCTCACAAGTGTGCCCTCCCCTTTTTGGGTTTTATTTAATTTGCTTTATTTAATTCCAGATGTAGTTGAGTTGATAATCAAGAATAGCAAAGTAATAATAATAATAATAATAATAATAATAATAATAATAATAATAATAAACCAAAAAAACCAATCAAAATAAAAAACAAAAAAGAATAGCTATCAACATCTACCTTATGCATGTTCTCTGTATTACAACACTTTACTCAGATTTAATTATGTGAAAGGTTTTTTTTTAAAGATTCTTAGTAGATATTTATTTGTTCCAGTGTGTGTGTGTGTGTGTGTGTGTGTGTGTGTGTGTGTGTGTGTGTGTGCTTTAAGACAGGGTCTCACTACGCAGCCTTGGCTTGCCTGAACTTCGGTATGCAGACCAGTCTGGCCTCTAACTCCACCTGCCTCTGGCTCCAGAGTTCTGTGAGTGCTTTGCCACAATACCTAGCCATCATTGCCTTTTACATTACTTAGGACACAGCTCAGCACCCAACAGGAACTCAGTGTGTGATCAAAAGCCTGTAGTAAGTACCATGCTCTATCTGCTGTGCCTGCCACCTCTCCTGAAACAGGTGGCCTGTCTACATCTGAATTCTGAGAAATCCCTGAGTCTTACTTTATACAAAGACATTCTCCTTCCTAGGCAGGATTCTTCTAGAAGCTTAAAATGGCTCTCTCACATTTCTGTCTCTTCTCTGTCTCAGTCCCATCCAAAAAAATCGTCCTATATTGGCTAATAGTGGCCAACTGAGCTGCAGACACGCCAGAGAAACCTGCCGAGGGGAATGTGCTGCTTAGTCCAGTGTGTGTCGGCTCCCTATCGTTTCTTGAGCTTTACAATGAACACGTGCTAGGTTAAGTCATGGAGTGTGGGGCTGATGACTGTCATCATGGTGGGTGTTACGTAGAGTGTGGGGCTGGTGGCTCTCATCATGGTGGGAGTTACATAGAGCATGGGGGCTAATGACTATCATCATGGTGGGTGTTACATAGAGTGTGGGGCTGGTGACTCTTATCATGGTGGGTGTTACTTAGAGCATGGTGGCTGGTGGCTCTCATCATGGTGGGTGTTTCATAGCTGATAGTAGATAGGACATGAAAAGTCTCATTGTGCCTATGTGAAATCTCTCTCATGCATACTTCAACTGAAATAGTTCTACTTTGGTAGATCCTGCCTCTCTCATCAGCTTCATCTTCTTCCCCTATTTACAGTTAGTTAGTTTCTCTCCAAATTGTATTTATTCTTACAAATAGGGAATGCCATTTCAGTTTTGGATTTTCATCTTTTTTTTTTTTTTTTTTTTTTTTTAAAAGAAGTATCCCTTGCTGTCACCATGAATAAAGTTTCTCCTCATGACTTGGTTCTAATTTTAGAAGCCATCCCCTTGGAAAATGTATTTAAGTGTGACTAAGGCAAGGCAAGGCAATTCTTCTTCTGTGTGCCCATGATATTATCGTCTCATCTGTCTGAAACTTAAGGTCATTGTTCCTTGGGCTCATGTCCTTAGAGGCCCAATGATGTGTTTGTGTTTTCGTGAGCTTCCACGTCCCTAACAGGAAGCTCCATGTCTGGCATATTATATACTCAGCCAACAGATGTCACAGATGGGGATGTAGATGTTAGATTCATAGGCAGATTTGGAAGGGAATAATATTGTGAGGACCAGATGCTCCAGAACGAAGAAGAGAAGACTGCTAGCAAACAGAATGGCAGGTTCATCTACAAGCTGAGAGTGGCCCAAGTGCATGGAATTGTTTCCACTCTATAGCTATCTCGTACAGGTTTCAGTGAAACACCAAGCTCTAGTGCTAGAACAAAATCCAGATTTTTAGTTTACAATAAACTACCTGAAAAGAGCAATGCCAAAGACAAACAAGGGGGCATGAACTATGACTTAGTTATTTTCTGTTTAGGCTTTTTTTTTTTTACATGGGAAAAAAATCATCATTTTAGAATTTTCTTTATAGCCACTTCTAATTGCTAGAAATTATTTTAGACCCTGAATGCTCAGATATAAAACAAAGAAACACATCTCCCCTATCCTAATTCAAAAGCTAGGTCAGGGTATGCCACAAACTGGTGGAGCCTGTGTTGGATGACCTGGGCTCACACCTACCAATGTGTGAGAGTTCAATCTCTTGGAACTCCCCTTTGGACTACATTTTTGTTTCCTGAAGAATTTGGACTAGCAAAGTTTTATTTTGACTTTCTAGTTGAACTTACCCTTTCTAACTTTATAAATAAGGGCACTGTCCAGAAGTTGTTAATGTCTGAGCTGGCCCCAGGGTAAACCAATGTGAAACGCGCTTATGGCAACTTGCAGCGCCTTTGGTGCTTTTCACTGCGGTGCCCTCTCTCTGACCTCTTTCCTCACACATTCCAGCAGGCTGTGCAGAATCTGCATGGCTGGGATGAATACAAGTTAAAGGGGAAGTTAAATCCATCTAACCTTTAAAACCCAGGGAGATTTACCATCCTGTGTCCTTTGGAAAGCACACTGTTCACACAGTCAGCAAACTGTAGGTCACTCTATAGCTAGTATTCAGCATAAAGCACATTGTCACACTGACAGGCTAAATTTATATAATGATGATGAAGTACTAAAATAAATATATATCAACATTGGTCCTGACACGTGTATGCATTGAAATAGTTAACATCAGTTTTTGAGTTTGCAGTTATTTAGCCATATGTTGCAAATGGCAGCTTTTCTAAAATATAATCACTTGGCACTTGGTGTTGCAGACTTTTTTTTAACTACAAAGTTACATACTTAATACTGATAGCCCTTGATTTCTGGTATGCATTACCAAGGAGGAAATGGGAGCCTGAATTTTTTCTTTTTTTTATAAAATAATATATTTTCATAATTTTAAAGGGTGTGTATTTGTCTACATGTGGGTATGAGCACACAGATGTCTATAGAGACTAGTGGCATCAATTCCCTAGAGCTGGAGTTACCGGAGGCTGTGAGCCACTGGATATTATTTCTGGGTACCAAACTCAGGTCCTATGAAGAAGCAGTAAATTAGCCGGGGTTGGTGGCACACGCCTTTAATCCCAGCACTTGGGAGGCAGAGGCAGGTGGTCACTGGGAGTTTGAGGTCAGCCTGGTCTACAAAGTGAGTCCAGAAAAGCCTGTCTTGAAAACAGAATAAGAAGAAGAAGAAGAAGAAGAAGAAGAAGAAGAAGAAGAAGAAGAAGAAGAAGAAGAAGAAGAAGAAGAAGAAGAAGAAACAAAGTTCCCTTACTCAGCGAGCCATCTCACCAGCCTCAGGAGCCTGGCTTTCAACTACCTATCCAGTTTTATTGGAATTTTAGCTTGATCAGTCCTTCAGACTGGAAAATAAAACGAAGTCTTTTATACTTCCTGCATTCTCACAGAAAGCATGACCTGGACACAGAGACTTTGGCTCTCCAGAAGATTCTTGACCGCTTCCTTAGCTCTGTGCCCACATTTCCATCTCTTGAGCATGGGGTTTCCATGCTCTCCCAATAGGATTGGATCCCTTGGATTCCTATTCTATTTTTTTTTTCAGATCTTCATAGCCAGTGAAATGGTCATTACATTTACCCAACCATCTAAGAAGAGGAATTCCCCCTTGTGATGGAATGTCTTCTAGTTCAGTGTTAGGACTCCTTCATCCTAAACCATTTACTGTCTTCCAGCTGTTGTATCTGAGCTCTTTGAGGGACAGCGGTACAACAGAGCAGACCTGGCAGCCATTCAGGGCAGCTCTGCTGGACACCACACTGTGGCCTGCATGCCATGTCATGCTGCTCTGTTAGTCCTTCTCACCTTCTCTACATCCTTACCTCAGGGCGACCCAGCCCCAAGAGCACATTCTTGAGCCTCATCTCTCTTTCTGCACCGAGTCTTAACTCTAGCGGCCTTGTTTGTTTGTTTGTTTCGTTTCACACAAACTGTGCCCCTGGCACCAATCATTACTATCCAAGGGCTTATAAAACCCCTCTCTTTTTAGTTCTAGTGACTGTCTTCATTGGGCCAAGTGCTTACAGCTGAATGTTTTCATTGTTAACAGAGGTGGTGCTTAAGTTAGAGGTAGATATTTGACTGTGCAAAAGGATTGTATAAGCCAGTCTAGGGGCTGCGTATACTTTAGCAGATTTTCCATTTTCAGACTCAGCAGGAGATTTAGAGTCTCCGTCTGAGAGACTCACTGGTGTCTGTAACAACCTTCTCCTCGTCTGCCTCATGGCTTGTAGGCCCCCCCCCCTTTTACTTCCCTATCTAATCTCTACTACTTCATCTACAAATTGCAGTAGGCTTTTCTTTATGTTTATTCATGGCACTTCCCTCCTGAAATGCTTTTTTTCTGGGTTTCTACTCATTAAAATTCATTCAAATGACAGGACCCAGGCAGATGTCTTCAGGAGATATGAGCAAGCACTGCCATACATCTCAGTCAGAGGGAATTATTTCTCCACAATTCACTGTGTATGGCTCATATTCTAAGTGTAAGCGACGTCATCATTTGCTGTCATTCATGCTGTGTATACATGAGTAATGTAACACATACACATGCATATATGTGTCTAACATGTATTTGTATCATATTCATTCATATAATATTATAGAGTCCTCCAAGGCTTTTAAAATAGGAGCCTTTCCATCTATTTAATAAGACAAACAATTATTTCTGGGTGGAAACTGTACACATTGTTGTGTATAAGAGCAAATTATTTATCAAGCTGAAGAGATGTATTAGTTGGTAAAGCTTCTCGAGTGTGAGATTCTGCATTTAATCCTTCAGAACACACATAAACATATAAGGTATGTTACATACCCTATGTAATCCCAGTACTGGGGAGGTTGTGACAGATGGATCCTTGATGCTTGTTGGCCAGCCAGGTTAGGATGTGTGTGAGTTCCTAGGCCAATAAAAATATTAATAATACAAGAATAAAATCCACTTTATCTTTTATCAAGTCACACCTTTCGTAACACTACCGAAAATCAAAAGATCGCTGTATATTTGAAAAGAAACAAAGCAATTAAATAAAGTCATCTACATTTTATATAGTGTAGGGTGTTTGTTCATTTATACTTACTATTAAAATTATAGTAGAACTGGGTCATATGTTTGGTGACAAACTTTCCACACTTCAAAATTATGAGAATATCTAAGTTTATAGGCACATTAATACCAATTAATATTAAGATATTAAAATGGCCCATCAATAAATTCTAATTTCCAAGCTACTTTTATTAAGTTGTAACTTAGCAACATGCCATTATGTATTTGACAAATCTCCTACCACTAACCACCATGATTACTCTGATGAAGAACATCTGAGTGTCATGTATGTTTTATATGTCTTGAATATATTTACATATTTATTTGTACATTAATGTTAGTATCTCTTTAAAATGTTTTTCAAAAAGTAGAATGGATAAAGAAAAACATATGAACATTTGAATTTTTATGTGAGCTGTTACTTTTCTGCAATAATACCTGTGCTAGTTTATTTCAACCACAGTGTATGATAGAAAATTTTACTGTTTAAGATTTCTAATACTGAGTATTTTGTTTTGCATTGATTGAAGAGTGAGTATTGGTACCTGATGATGCTAATGAGAATTTGATTATCCATGTGCTTTAATGTATTTCTGTTAAATTAATGTGAACAGTCTTTTCTATAAAGGGCTTATTTTCAGTCACTTGCCTTTTAAAGCTTCTCAGTTTGTAGGAGTTATTTCCATAGTCACATCGCTGAATATTGGGCACACATTTCAGTTTCTTTCCACAGGCCAACCCCTTCTTTGATGTTAACTGTGTTCCTACATTTTAAATATTTTAAAATAAATATGCAAGCATTTATGCACCCTGACTTTGATATAATAAGTAGAGGTTCTTTCTCATTTTTAGATTGTTATGTAAATTTATATTGTTTAAGTTACTATACAGATGAGTTTTCCTATATATTTTTCATTCATTTTGCAGGGATTTTTGGTAAGAATAATGTAAGGATTGACTTATGCTTCTCTCGCATGACTAGCTTACACAATGTAGTAACAGTCTCCTTATTTCAAAACGCCCTTTAGTGCAATGAGTTTAATGATTTATATAATGATATCCAACAGTATTTTACATTATACTTTCAAGTCTGAATTAACACTATTTATCCAAGACTACTGTTTTATGAGCATATATTTCTGTTTTGTATTAATAATTTGTGAAAGAAGGTACGCAGAAGAAATGAACATTTTTTGTTTGTTTGTTAAATCTTTTACATACTGTATTTTTTTTTTAGTTGATCACTTATTTATTTTTTTGAGGCAGGATCTCATGTACCCTGGTCTTGTCTCAAATACAGTATGTAGATAAGGATGGCCTTGAGCTCCCTATCCTCCTGCCTCCTCTGAAGTGCTGGAACTATAGGTGTATGTCATCGAGCCTAGCTGCCACTCTTACATATTCTCTGAGCTTTACTACTGTCCATACAGAGTGATTAGTAAATATTTGTTTAGTAGTGGAGGTGTACCTGTGAGGTTGTTAAGAGCCGATGGATCTTGAGAGGGAGTGAAAATCAGCCTGTGCTGTCTGTGACATTTATCATTCCAGAACAGCAGACTAACCTCATAACAACACACACTTGATTTCAGAGTTTATGCTCAGTGTGCCTCACATGATGAGGGAGCTGACTTGGCCAGTAATGTGTTTGCTATAGGAGCATGAACACCAGAGCTTGACCCCCAAACCCATGTAGAAATCCAGATGTGGAAGGGCGAGTCTGATCCCAGCACTGGGGAATTGTCCATAGCTCCTCTGGAGCTCAGTGCTCAGCCAGCCCTGGATAATCACTGGTCTCTAGGTCTAGGGAGAGACCCCGTCTCAAAAAAAATATGATGGAATGGGGCTGAGGAAGCCATCTGGTGTTGATCTCTGTCCTCCATGTACACACATGTGCACCTGACACACATGTGAACACATGCATGGAGATGAACACAGACATACACACAAAAATCTATACATCTTACAAATAACAAAAAATACCACTAGCCATCAGTTCAGAAGCTATTAACAAATCTTACACATCTAGACCCTATTTTCTATAGGGGTCTTCGTAATAGGTGGCTCTTTTTGGTGACAACAGGTTTAAATAAAAGAGAAAAATATTAGGTGGGAATATATCCTGTAACTAAACTAAAATCTAGCATGCTGCATATTCTAATATTAGCATATGTTTTCTGAAACAAATACTAATCCTGAACATTATTAATTCTTGCCTTTTCTGGCCAGCTAAGGAATTTAAATTTTTTATAATTTTTTTTACACATAAGATATTTTTTTTCATATTCTTTCCTTTCATCTAACTCTTCCCACATCTTTCCCATCTCCCTACACATCTATGTCTTTGTCTCTTTCTTTATTTCTCTCTTAAGAATCATAAGACAAAAACTAATGAGTTAAACAGAAGGTACCAATAAGACAAAAAATATCCAAACAAATAGAAAACAAGCAAACACACACATACACACACACAAAAATATGCACACATAACTACATACAAGTCCATGCACAAGCAGACACATGCATGCACACACATGCACACACACACATACACATACATATATGCACACTAACTGTTTGGTTTCAGATACTCCTGGGCATGGAGCGTGGTTGCTCTGTCCACGGTTGTAATATACTCCGTTCTAGAAAATTGTTCTTCCGTTTCCCAGCAGGCATCAGTTGGAAATAGCTTCTGGGTTAGGTGGCTTTGTGTCCATTTCTGCTTCTCAGTGCTCAGATTTCTTCTGGTTTCAGCTTGTGCAGGTCTTGTGTGTGCTGTCCCAGTCTCAGTGGAATCCTATGTGTGTGAGCTCTGCCTGTCTGCTCATTCATGAGCACCACCCATCCATTACCCCTGACTCTCACAGTCCTTCTGCCCCTTCTTCCACTTAGATCTCTTTGCCTCAAGGAGAGGGGCTCTGTTGATACATCTCTTTTAAGCACGGCTTGACATTTTTCTTTAAAAAATACCTTAGAATTTTGACGCCAGTGCTCCATCACAAAGCTATGCCCCAGCTGGAATGGCAGCATGTGCTGTTCACAATCACATCTTTGTTAATTATCTGGTCAATACTTGACTTTTCATGTGATCTATGGTCTCTGTATCTTTGTTTGAAAGTTTCAGCAACACGTCTTCTCGCCAGAGAGCATCTAGTCAATATCTGTGACCAACACATGCCAGAAATATAACGCTTAGGTAGCCAAGTTCTAGGGAAGGGTGATTCCCATCTCATTTGCACATTACACAGAGATCGACAGTCACAGGAAGGGTGATGACACGAGCATGAGAAATCTCATGTCCACTGTAGGCTGGCCTGGTTATTCATCAGCTCAATGCAAACGATTTCTAAGCACACACACACACACACACACACACACCCCACCCCAATTACCCGATTAGCAGTCCCAATTGCTTCTCCCTGTTTGAAAACCGTTGATTAAATGATATCACCTCCTGGTTACTTTATTAAGTCTAGCTCCCATGGATTATTGACAGCTTTGTGTTAACTGACTGCCGGTGTTTCCTTGGCAATTTGCCAGGCAGATGGGAAAGCAGCTGTTTCTTAAGATGGGGGGAAAAAAAGACTTGCCGATTGATACAATCCTGATGGCTCTTTGCAAGATGACAGATCATTAGCTGACCCTGAAATTGTTTTGTGTATGTGGCATCCCTTTGGAGTCCCGAAGACTGACAATTAGATGGTAGAGGTCATCAACTGCCTCATACGAAAGCTTCGCAGCTTGAAGGAAGCAGGTGTGCTGAGGATTTTGCCAAGGTTGCTAGATGGAGGAAGGGAGTGCTTTCAGCTGATTTCTCATGGAGCTGGACCACTTAGATATCAGTGCAACTGAGCATACGGTACAGGTGACTGGACTTTCTACCTCACTGAGCTAAAATCATGTGGTGAGTCCACTGAACAGGCTGTTCATCAAGGGTTCTATGCAACAGAGTGGCTGAATTGTACTCACAAACTCCAAGAGCCTCCACCTCATGCCAGGAGAGATTTAAAACAGAGCATAACTGTTGTTTTTCACCATGGAAATAGAAATTATTTCATTTGTGTGTGTTTTTTTTACTTCCCTTTCAAAATATCCTTAAATTCCCCTTTCGCACATTTAACTATAGATAGTTTAGCAGTATGCTGAAGGATGAAACTTGAGATCAATAAATATCACTTAATTATAAAAATCAGTATTTATACTTAGTGAGTTAAAAGAATTGAGAGTGGAGGGACGAGCTGTGGATCTTTGAGAAGTTGGGAGAAAGGATGGATATAGTTGTACAAATTCTTAAAGAATGAATAGAACATTGAAAAATTACATTTTTCTTTACATATAACCTTGACATTTCCCTTCACTTTAAAAAGAAAGTTTTATTAATATATTAATTATACATAATGGTAGATTTTACTATAAAATTTCCTGGGTGTAAGGAATGTATTTTAGTCACAGTCATCCACACTTAGCAATGGGAAAATCTCATATGATACTAAGCGAAGATGGAAAATATACATACATAATCATTTAGACCACCTTGAACTGTGTGGCTTGGAAGAATTAAATATATCCATATTATCATACAACCAATCTTAAGAATGTTTTCAATTTGCAAAACTCAAATTCCATACCTATTCCAAGAATCCCTTTCCCTTGCTCTGCAGACGCTTGTAGCCACCATCCCATTTTGAATTGCTGTAGTTTTGTCTACTTAGACATGTCAGGTAAGAGGAAGCTCGGAACACTTGTCATTTCAGCTTGCTGTTGTCACTTAGAACACTATCCTCAGGGACCATGTATGTTGGAACATCTGTGAATCTCCCTCCTTTTCAAAGCTGCAGAAGCGTTCCACTGCGTACCTTCCATATTTTGTCCAGCCTTCATTTCTGTGTTTATGTCTTTTGGATGCCTAAAATGATGCTACAAATTGTGATGGATGCAATTATTGTTCAGTTGTAGGAATTCTTTATAAATTATTGATAGTAAGCACTTATCTGATTTATGATTTGAAGATATTTTCTATTATTCCCTGGGTTACATTTCCCCACTATGTATCATGAACTCTGATGTACAAAAGTTTTCTTCTAGGTTTCATGGTTTTATCTCCTTGGTCCATTTTCCAGTTAGTTTTCAAATATTATGCAATTTAAATGCCCATAATGCTTTGGCATCTGGATATTCATTTCCTCATAATTTACAGAAGAGTTTACCTCATCCTATTACACATGCTGGCTGTTCTATCATGAAAAGGATCATTAGGATTTAAAGAAGTATAGCATCTCTATTGTTAGCTGTTGTTTGTTATTTCTAACATTACTAGGAGACAAAAGTTCACAGCAAACTCCCTGATCCTCTGGCTCTTACAATCTTTCCTCCCCTTCTCTCAGTGTCAGGGTATTTTGTTGATATGTCCACTGGGACTGTGCACCATAATTCTGCATTTTTATTAGTTGTCTTTTTCTGTAGTAGCCTCTGTCCTTTGCAAAGAAAATTTCCCTGATGAAGACTACAATTCTCTGTGAGTGTAAGAACAAATGATTATATTTGTGTTTGTATCTGTACATTGCAGTTACTGCCAGCCATGGTTTCAGGAAAGTTCTTTTTTATCTGCAGTGAGCCATAGCTATTGAGAACACTCACAACTGTTTGACGTGATGGGAATACATATCTGTTCCTGTGGTCTACACTGTTGCTATGATTTAGTGACCCACTGCTTAACCATAAATTGAGGAAATAATTCAGATATGTTATGAAGCTAAGGGAACATTGTAGAAAAGGAGATGAAAACAATATAGGCACTGGGGTGAAGGGTAGAAGGTTGGGCAGCTATTTCTTCTGATCATTGGGATATTAAGTTAGAGGATCTGTGATCAGTTGTATCTTCCCCTTAAGGTATCAGGTGTAGTATCCCTTAATGTCAGGGAGGGGAAAATAAGTATGTCTGTCAAGGTCCCCTAAGCTTCCATGGGTCACCTGAGTGGCAAATGATGTGTAAATTCTGAAACTCCATAGTATAGATGGGAATCTCAAGTGGTGTAACTTTTTCTCTATTATCCATACTGAGGGTGAGTTTTTTTTTCAGTGACGTAGCTGCTTATAAGTTGTTCAAGAGAATTCCTTACATTTGAGTTATTCATGCTCCTGTAGAAATTTCCCATTAACCCACTGGTAAACCATGCTAGACTTGGATGGAATCTTCCTTTTGATCTGTGCTGCTCTCTCTAGTTTCAGTGAATAGACATACACATCTTTTTATTTGTCCCCAGGAAAAGTCATGCAACACCTTTCTTGTGGAATGGTGGAAAGAATTTGTATCAGAGGGTGTGACCAAAACCAATACTTTTTGCTATGTGGTTGGTTTTGGTTTGTTTGTTTGTTTGATGTGTTTTTTTTTTTTTTCCTAATGGGGAGTTGATTAAGGGACATAAATCTGTGGCAAACTTCTTGGCAATGATAGCATATGTGTGCCAGGGAAAGAATGTGGTGTGTGGTATAGAATTTATAATCTAGGATCGTTAGAAATTTAGATACTAAATTTCACAAACTGGCTCCATTCCAATACTCCTGAATGTGAGCCTGAATCCAAATAGCATCGTTAAAGAAAAAAGAACAGCAAAACTGTAAAATGTACAATTAATGAATTCCCCAAATACAGGGATATAAAAGTCTCTAAATTAAATAGATAAAGGCTCACTAAATGAAATTCTACTTCTTGTACTCTGAAAGCCACACGTCCAGAAGGCCTCCTACACCAAATATGCTTGTGATTTTCTTAACAAATGTGTATCATGTCGGACGAAAATAGTTACATGTAAAACAAATGAGTGAAAAAATAGAAATGAACAGATGGTATGTAAGGGTAATAATATCCAATTGTATCATATTATACATGATCTATTATTATTGCATCTCAGGGCAATCTCTGGCTAAACATTTCAACATAGTAGAAGAAAGCCTTGCCCTACCAAGTTTTCCTTTTCAGAAATTGCAAGCCAGTTAAACAACTTAACATACAGTGTGACACAGAACTCTTGCTCATCCAACACATATCCTCCTCATCCTATGGAAAGTATAAGCAACCTGTGAGTACATAATCAGACCTAGATGTCCAAGCTCTGCTGCATGATCTGAAAACACACATGGCTGACCACTGCAGGGTCTTCAGAGCAGAACATGGGTACCGCTTTCTCTTTCCTAGGCTTCAGGGAAACCACGGATTTTTGCCTCTTTGGTTGAAGTGTGAATTTCTAGTGTCTTTTCTAATTTATTGGTGTTGTTGTTTGGCACTGCTTTAGACTACTTCCTGATCCCTCTCAGATGTTCTCACTGCATCTGAAATAGATGTGTGGCCTGCAATCACTTAATAGTCTTTAAAAGCATTTCTCTTAGAACTTCGCATTTAGCGTAGGCTCTTTCACCTAGGCAGAGTCAATAGCAGAGATACACCACTTGAACACCAGATTAACTTCAATATTTCTAGGACATCTCGATCAACTTAGGACCATATCTGTCAAAACATGCCCACATTCCTGGGAGAAATACTGTGATGTCCATGCATAAGAATCAGTTCATGTGGAGAGCAGGGACTGCCTCTGACATGAACTCTGATGCCCCTATTTGACCACTTCCCCTCGGTGGGGAGGCCTGGTGGCACTCAGAGGAAGGGTAAGCAGGCTACCAGGATGAGAAGTGAAAGGCTGTGATCACATGGTGGGGAACTGGGTTCCGTTTTGTTCCAGACCTAAGGGAGGGAAATAGGGTGAAAGAGGGAGGGACGGGGAATGGGAAGATACAAGTGAGGGGATAACAATCTAGATGTAATCTGAATAAATTATTTAAATAAAAAAGAAGCAATTCATATTAGCAAAGTGTTGAAGGACACTGGCCATTCATGGCTGAATCCAAATGCCAATAAGGGCTCCATGAAAAATTTAGGGGATTGCAATTAAACAATTTCTTTAATTGCAGTACAAGTGATCTTAAGGCACAGTAAATTCTTTGCTCAAGAGTGTATTGTGTGTTGAAGTATGTTCCATCAGACTGCAGAAAAACTTCCCCATCCTAAATTGGGACTGTAAATGATCTCTCTAGATCATCTTAAATGACCTTCAAGGGGAAAAAAGTCACATGACTGTATGCTGCAGTAAAAGATCCATTTTTTTTTTTTTTTTGTCTCCAAGGGATTTCTATTCTGTGTAGGACAATTTTAGTATGCATATTAAGCACTGACCCATTAGCAGCAGAGAGCAGAGCTTAAGTGTTGACTTCAATGGCCTCTTAAGTAACAGTGTTTAGGAAAATCAGGCTACTAGTATCTCTAGGCAAGTTTTCATTTGTAGTAACAATTTCTTGCTTCATTTTTAATTCCTTTGTTTGTTCTTCCAAGTAATTCTAAGTTGAGAATTCCAAGTGAATTTGTACTTATGTCATATGTTTGTTGGAAACACTAATGTCCAAATACCCAGTAGTGAGGAAGTAATTGGTGCGTGGAGTCTGCTCTGCTCTGTAGAAACTGTACGTAACTGTTAGTTTCCACTGACTTCTCCTCATTGTGATTATGTATCGTTTGTCTACAGAACACTCTAGAGAATTTATTCTAGATGACATTCTCCTTTTATGTTCCTTATCAGAGGACAGAAATTTGCTTCTGTACTTAAAATGGAAACTACATGAAAATGCCTCATGTTCCTTAACACCATGACAAGGGAACATTCTGACTGCCTGGAAAGAAAGGGAGGTGAAGCAGGTGGACTTAAAGCACCCGAGGAAGAGTTGAGTCCATCATGAAACAGACAGAAAAGTTCTTCCCGTGTGCAAACTGTTACCTTAGCATAAGACCACAGCACTAAATTTAAAACTATGAATAAAATCTAGGCATGATGGCTCATAATCTTCACCCCACGGTGCGTGAAGGTGGGGCAGACAGTTTTGTTTTTCTTTTTGTTTGTTGTTTGTTTAATTCGGAGCATGGTTGGGTTATGCAGTGATATCCAGAAAAGCTTGAGCTGCCAAATGATACCTTGTCTCAAAAACCAAACCAAACCAAGCCAAACAAACAATAAACTATGAACATATTTGAAATGTCCTAAGGTTCTGGAGTTTGAAACCTGAGAATAATTGGTTCTTAATCATTAGAATCCATTGTACCATGGGTAAACATGACAAATCAATATTATTTTCTTGATATTCTGTTCTCTTTTTATGAGGCTTATTTTGAGGTTCAAGAGTTTAATAATTCTATGTATATAGCTACCAATAAATATTCTCCAATATTTTTCTTGTTTAATTTTGAAGTGGTATTTTATGAAGCTTAGTTGACCTCGTCCATTCCTGGTAGCTTTCGCAGTTGCATACCACCATGCTCAGCTTAGTTCTGGTATTTCTTAACACAAATAGCAGACACAACCTTTGTTACTTCATTCTATTGATGTTCGTTTCATTTTGTTTTGTCTCTAGGGAGTGGGCAGAAACAGAGTAAAATAAATTTACTTGTATTATTAGATACTTAAAATACTAATTTTTTTATGTCCAAAGCAGCTTTATTCATAATAGAAAAATGCTTAAAACAATTTAGATGGCCCTCAACTAAAGAATATATAAAGAAAATGTAGTACCTTTACACACTTTTTTCTTTTTCTTTTTTTGTTTAAAATAATTTATTCAGATTACATCCTGGTAATTATTCCCTCCCATGTATCCTCCTGTTCCCCCACTTCCCTATTCCCCTTCCCTGACCTGTGATATAAGGGGACCTCCTCCCCCACCATGTGGTCCTAGCACATCAGGTCTCATCCTGGATAATGTGCTCCCGCTTCCTCTGAGTGCTTCCAATCCTCCACACCAAGGGGAAGTGGTGAAACTGGATTCTTCTTTGAATGGAATTTACTCTCCTGTCATCTACAGGGACAGTTGACATGTTAGCTATAAGGGAAGAAAGCAGCATGTGTATCTTTCCTGTCTTTTTCTTACTGTAGATGTTGGTCCTTTGATTTCAGCTCTGCCAGTTAACACGGAATCAGCCATCAGAGGGTATTTCCAAAGGAAATCCATGAGGCTCTGCTTCCAAAGCAGACAAACAAACAAACAAACAAACAAGCAAACAAAACACATTGAGTTCTAGAAAATTATAGCCACAAAGATTCTTTCAAAAGATTTATATAAGAAACTTGATGATTTAGAATACATATATATATATATATATATATATATATATATATATATATATATATATATATAATGTTGAAGAAGCAGTGTTTGATAACATTCTCTTCTCCCAACCACATTTTTCTCTTCCTCCCTCTTTTGGTCTTCAATATAGTATTTTTTTAAAGGGCATCTATTTTCAATTCTTTCTACAGGCAGTTTATTCTCAGACTCGTCATCTTAAAACACAGTCATTCCAAAATCCTTAGTCCATGCTCCACTGTACATGTACACAACCTAAATTTTTTCACCTAGACATTTCTTAGCTTGACAGTTCTCTTTCAGGTTTCAACCCTGAAGCAGAACCTGAGTTGATTCTTATGTAAACACTTGCATAAAGAGATATTGTCAGCAATAACCCATGGAAGAGGCAGGAAAGACATTAAAAGCAACATATTAAAAGCTGCAAGGGAAAAGGGCCAAACAACATTTAATGGCAAACCTATCAGAATTACACCTGACTTCTCAGCAGAGACCATAAAAGCCAGAAGGGCCTGGATAGAGATCCTGCAAGCCCTAAGAGACCACAGATGCCAGGCCAGACTACTTTACCCAGCAAAACTATCAATAACCAATGATGGAGAAAACAAAATATTCCATGACAAAAACAAATTCAAACAGTACCTATCCACAAATCCAGCTTTAAAGAAGGTACTAGAAGGAAAACTCCATCTCAAGGGGTCAAGCTACAACCAAAACTACTCAGGAAATAGATAACTATCCCATGGCAAAAACACAACTACAAAAACGCTTGACTGGAAACAACATAAAATTAAGACTCTTAACAGTCACTGGTCATTAATATCTCTCAAAATCAATGGTCTTAATTCTCCAATAAAAAGACACAGACTAACTGAATGGGTGCATAAACAAGATCCAACATTCTTCTGCATTCAAGAAACACATCTCACCCATAATGAAAGGCATTACTTCAGGGTAAAAGGTTGGGAAAACATATTCCAAGCAAATGGTCACAAGAAGCAAGCAGGCGTAGCCATTTTAATATCGAACAAAATAGACTTTCAACCAAAATTAATCAAAAGGGATGAGGAAGGACACTTCATACTCATCAAAGGTAAAGTCAACCAAGATGACATCACAATTCTGAACATCTATGCTCCCAATACAAGGGCACCCACATTTGTAAAAGATCTGCTAAAAAGGCTTAAACCACACATCGATCCCCACACAATAATAGTGGGAGATTTCAACACCCCACTCTCATTGAAGGATAAGTCATTAAAACAGAAACTAAGCCGAGAAATAACATCATTAACCAAGGCCATGGGTCAAATGGAGCTAACAGATATCTATAGAACCTTTCACCCAAACAAGAAAGAATATACCTTCTTCTCTGCACCCCATGGAACCTTCTCCAAAACTGATCACATCGTAGGTCACAAAGCAAGCCTTAACAGATACAAGAGGATTGAAATAATACCTTGTATCCTATCAGATCACCATGGTCTTAGGCTGCAATTCAACAACAACAGAAATAACAAAAAGCCTACACATACGTGGAAACTAAACAACTCTCTGCTAAATGACACCTGGGTCAGGGAAGAAATAAAGAAAGAAATCAAGGAGTTTCTGAAATTCAATGAAAATGAAGAAACAACATACCCAAATTTGTGGGATACATTGAAAGCAGTGCTAAGAGGAAAATTCATAGCACTAAGTGCCTTTAAAAAGAAATTGGAAATATCGCACATAAGCATCTTAACGACACAACTGGAAGCCCTAGAAAAAAAAGAAGCAGAAACACCAAGAGAGGCAGACTTCTGGAAATAATCAAACTCAGGGCTGAAATTAACAAATTGGAAACTAAGAAAACAGTCCAAAGGATCAACAAAACCAAGAGCTGGTTCTTTGAGAAAATCAACAAGATAGACAGACTGTTAGCCAAACTAACTAAAAGGCAGAGAGACAGTCTTGAAATCAACAAAATCAGAAATGAAAAGGGAGACATAAAACAGACACTGAAGAAATACAAAGAATCATAAGATCCTACTTTGAAGGCATATATGACACAAAATTTGAAAGTCTAAGGGAAATGGATGATTTTCTTGATCAATTTCACTTGCCAAAGTTGAGTGAAGAACAGATAAACAAGCTAAATAGTCCCATTTCCCCTACAGAAATAGAAGCAATCATTGATAGTCTCCCAACCAAAAAAGCCCAGGGCCAGATGGTTTCAGTGCAGAATTCTACCAGACCTTCAAGGGCGAGCTAATACCGATACTCTTCAAGCTACTCCAAAAGATAGAAATGGATGGAAAATTACCAAATTAATTCTATGAGGCCATAGTCTCATTGATACCTAAACCTCACAAAGACTCAACAATAAAAGAGAATTTCAGACCAATTTCTCTCAAGAACATCAATGCAAAAATACTAAATAAAATACTTGCAAAACGAATACAAGAACACATCAAAGATATCATTCATCATGACCAAGTAGGCTTCATTCCAGGCATGCAGGGATGGTTTAATATACGGAAATCCATCAGTGTAATCCACCATATAAACAAACTGAAAATAAAGAACTACATGATCATCTCCTTGGATGCAGAGAAAGCATTTGATAAAATCCAACACCCATTCATGTTTACAGTTTTAGAGAGATTGGGGATACAAGGCACTTTCCTCAACATAATAAAGGCTATATACAGCAAGCCAATAGCCAAAATCAAAGTAAATGGTGAGATACTCAAGGAAATTCCTCTAAAATCGGGAACAAGGCAAGGCTGCCCACTCTCTCCATATCTCTTCAATATAGTACTTGAAGTTCTAGCCAGAGCAATAAGACAACAAAAGGAGATCAAGGGTATAGAAATGGGAAAGGAGGAAGTCAAATTATCCCTCTTTGCAGATGATATGATAGTATACATAAGTGACTCTCAAAATTCCACCAGAGAACTCCTAAAGCTGATAAACATCTTCAGCAAATTGGCTGGATACAAAATTAACTCAAAAAAGTCTGTAGTTTTCCTATACACAAATGACAAGCTTGCAGAGGAAGAAATTAGAAAGCCACATCCTTCACATTAGCCACAAGCAATATAAAATATTTAGGAGTTACTCTAAGTAAGCAAGTGAAGAACTTGTTTGAAAAAAATTTCAAAACTCTGAAGAAAGAGATTGAAGTTGACCTGAGAAGATGGAATGATCTTCCTTGCTCATGGATCGGGAGAATTAACATAGTAAAAATGGCCATCCTACCAAAAGCAATCTACAGATTCAATGCAATCCCTATCAAAATACCTACATAATTTTTAAAAGACATTGAAAGTTCAATTCTGAACTTCATATGGAAAAACAAAAAACCCAGAATAGCTAAAACAATCTTGTACAATAAAAGGTGCTCCGGAGGAATCTCCATACCTGATCTCAAACTGTACTATAAAACAATAGTAATTAAAACACCATGGTATAAAGCAATAGTAATTAAAACACTATGGTACTGGCACAGCAACAGGCTGGTTGATCAGTGGAATCGAATCAAAGACCCAGATATGAATCCACACACATATGGTCACTTGATTTTTGACAAAAAAGCCAAATCCATTCAATGGAAAAGGATAGCATCTTCAACAAATGGTGCTGGTCTAACTGGATGTCTCTATGTTAAAAAATGCAACTGGACCCATATTTGTCACCATGCACAAAACTCAAATCCAAGTGGATTAAAGACCTCAACATAAAATCAGAGACACTAAGTCACTTAGAAGAAAAAGTGGGGAAGAGCCTGGAGCATATTGGCACAGCAGACAGCTTCCTGAACAGAATACCAACAGCCCAGGCCTTAATGTCAACAATTAATAAATGGGACCTCATAAGGCTGAGAAGCTTCTGTAAGGCAGGAGACACTGTCAAGAGAACAAAGTGACAGCCTACAGACTGGGAAAAGATCTTCACCAACCCTACATCTGACAAGGTTTAATATCCAAAATATATAAAGAATTCAAGAAATTAAACACCACCAAACCATTGAGAAATTGGGTTTGGAAATAAACAGAGAATTCTCAACAGAGGAATATCAAATGGTTGAGAAACACTTAAAGAAATGCTCAACCTCCTTAGTCATCAGGGAAATGCAAATCAAAACAACTCTGAGATTCCATCCTAGCCAGAATGGCTAAGATCAAAAATTCAAGCGACACCACATGCTGGCAAGGATGTGGGGAGAGAGGAACACTCCTTCATTGCTGGTGGGAATGCAAACTAGTACAGCCACTTTGGAAATCTATCTGGTGCTATCTCAGAAAAATGGGAATAGGGCTTCCTCAAGACTCAGCTATTCCACTCCTTGGAATATACCCAGAAGATGCTCCAGCACACAACAAGAAAATTTGCTCAACCATGTTCATAGCAGCCTTATTCATAATAGCCAGAACATGGAAACAGCCTAAGTGTCCCTCAGTAGAAGAATGGATAAAGAAACTGTGGTACATATACACTATGGAATACTACTCAGCTACTAAAAACAAGGAATTCCCAAAATTTGTGGATAAATGGATTGAGCTAGAAATGATCATAATCAGTGAGTTAACCCAGAAGCAGAAAGACTCAAATGGTGTATACTCACTTATATCTGCATATTAGCCCAAGGGGCATGTCCCACGAAAGCCTTCACTCACCAGGAAACTGGGACAGAAGGGAGGACATTCTATTGGGACTCTAGATGAGAGAAGCATGGGAGAAAACAAAGTAGAAGGATCCAGAGGGTCCTAGAAATCTACAAGTAGAACATTATGATAGGCAGATTTGGGCACAGGGGTCCCACTCAAACTAAGGCACCAGCCAAGGACAATACAGGTGGTAAACTTTAAATCCCTACCCAGATCTAGCCAATGGTCAGAACATTCTCCACAGTTGAGTGGAGAGTGGGATATGACTTTCTCACGTACTCTGGTGCCTCACATTTGACCATGTCCTCTGGAGGGGGAGACCTGGTGGCACTCAGAGGAAGGACAGCAGGTTACCAAGAAGAGACTTGATACCCTATGAGCATATACAGGGGGAGGTAATCCCCCTCAGGAACAGTCATAGGGGAGGAGAATAAGGGGAAAATGGGAGGGAGGGAAGAATGGGAGGATACAAGGGATGGGATAACCATTGAGATGTAACAAGAATAAATTAACAAAAAAATTCCTTAGGCATTTTGAATAATAATTCATGTAACTGATACATTCATTATTAAATCCCAATATCAATACCAGATTTACTAAGTTTTAAGGTTATAAAATAAATAATATAAATTTATTACACCATAAATTATATAAAAGTTCTAATATCAATTACCAATTAAGCATATTTTGAGTTTATGCAAGTATATAATATTTATATATCATTAATTCATAATTCATAATAATTCATATAATCCAAAACAAGGATGGTTTGACCATTTTTTCTTATTGCTAGCTCATTAAATTAATTATTGGGCTTTATTAGACCAGAAATTCTGGGTACAATATTTTCATAACATGTTTGTTCCAAGTTTTGTACCAAGAAAGTGAATTTAAAATCTAAAAGAGAACAGGGAAATATGCATAGGAAAGTGAAAATACACATCATATGTGGTAGAATATAAGAGGTGGTTTTCTTTCTTCTGAGTAATTTGATAATTATTATCTGGAGTTTTACTAATAATATATGTATTTTTGTAAGAAGAACTCAGAGTAAAGTAGTAGTTCATAGTTATGTGAAAATCAGTCAAAAGGCATGATACTCAAGAAGCACTGAAGCATTTGAGATAGGCAGAAGAAAAAGTATTGGATTGAGAGTCAAGAGAAGACATTGTCCTGAGGGAAGCTGTGCTTTCTCATTCTACACTATATAAAGGTCACTTGTACTTTTAGATGTATGTTGTTACCTTCTTAACAGCATTGGCAAATTGCTTACTGGGTACCAAATACCTACACACACATAACTTTGTAATTTATGTTTGGGTTGACTCTCTGAATAATGACTGCTATGACTACATATTAAACACAGTTTACTGGATATCTTACCGAAAGACTGCAAGCAGGATCAAGGATGAAATGCACATTGTTTCCTGGTTTGATTTTCTTTTAATGGTGACATAGTCACATCTCTATTTTCTGGTTTGTTTGATCATTGTTTCATCATTCTGTAAACATGTGGTCCAGTGCAACTTGTTTTGAACTGAGTTAATGTAGAAGTTGATGGGATGGGAGAATTAGGAGGCAGTCTCACGGTGCCCCATATTTTACCTGACTTAGTCCAGCTATCTTTCCTTTTACCTGTTGGGGCTGAAGATACACTGTTGAATCAGGGTCATGCAGAATTTGTCTCAAATAAACTAAATATTTGCCTACCTCCCAAATCCCTTCAGAAGCAATATCTGGAATGTAAGTCAGTGGTTTATTTTCTTCTCAAGTACATAATTATTTATGCTTTATTTACAATTACTCTTAAAATTGCAATTTCAGAAGATATTGAATACACTGAGGCTGTGTAACTGATACATTTGCACTAAGGGAACAGTGTACTGACCAACTAGTATCTCATGGTTCCCATGGGTCAAAAGTTTCCGACAGTGTGCCTTAGTGGATTCACTGTTGAGAGTCTTGCAGGATAGCTACTTTTCTTTGTTGGGGACTCTAGAATGGGTTCCTTCTCAGCCTAACTGATCAACTTGGTGCCATGTAGCTGCAAGGATGAGACTACTGTTTCCCCAGTGGTTATTGGCTGAAGATGTTTCTCAGCCTTTGGAAGCCATCTGCATTCAAAAGGCTTTGATCCCCTTTGATCCAGCAAGGCAAGCCCAGAAATTTTTGCACTTAATGATATCTGTGATTCCCCTTCCCTCGCTTCTTCCTGCTCTCTTCTTCCTCTCCAGCCACATATATCTTCTGACTCAACCAAATTCTCTGCTTTTATGGAATGAGATGATTATATTGGGATCATAATAACTCTCTCTTAAGATTCATGGTCTTAACATTATCATCAAAACCCTGCCACATACCGAGGATACAGCTCTGTGGGTAAGTGTGCTTGTTGCACAAGCGTGTGGGCCTGAGCTCAAAACTTTGTTGGCAACATAAATGCCAGGCATGATCAATGGTGGTAATAACTCAGCATTGATGGTGGGCAAAGACAGGCAGATCCATTGTCGGAAGACCTGGTCAAAAGGCCAAGCTTCAGTTCAGTGAGAGACTCTGTAGGGTAAGACAGTGGACTGTTGACATTTGCTTCTGGCTTCTATGTGCACACCAGCACATACATTTCAGACACCACACACACACACACACACACACACACACATACAGTGTACACACATACACACACCACATACATATATATACACACACTATGTACACACATACACACATACACATACCACACATACATACACACACACACACACACACACACACACACACACACACACACTTTCCTAGCAGTCCCTAGATTACAAATTCTTAAATAGGAGATGGAATTATGGGGCACGTCCATATAATTATGTCAACCACAGAGCCATAGTTTGGAGTTTGACTGACTGTGAACCATTTAAATGTAAACAAAATTGTTGCTCTGTGCTATCTGACTCTCAAATTTACTAACTTAGCAATTTTTCCTGGACAGCCAATTTATTCTTTGCTCTGTGCTAGTCCAGGCAGTAAGCATATAGTGGTAATATTAGACCCATGTTATCAGAACAGTATTCCCTAACTAGGTGGCTACTGCAGACTTGGACTGTGGCCAAGATGAATAAGCTCAGCCTTTTATTTTATTGGATTGCAATTAATTTTAACTTAAGGAGCCACATATCTTTAGTAGCTACCATATTGATAGCACAGATACATATTATTTTGTTAATTGCAGAAGAATTTATTGATCAGATGGAGCTAAGCAGATAAAAACATCTGCTATTTTGTAATTTACAGTGTAATGTTGAGTACACAAATCTTCTATGAAATGCCAGATGGTAAACTACTGGATCTTATCAAATGAGTTCTGTCTCAACAGTTCAGCATGGCCATTGTTTCTGAAAGCAGGTATAAGCCTTAATAATTAAAGGAGCATCACTGCATTTTTAAAGGAAAACCTTTCTTGGGAAGAATATGGGCTTTGTACTGCCTTAGCACTCAGTTCCAGTGGACAATATCCAATTCATTCGACCTTTGAATGTTGGTTTTGACTTGTGCCATGACCATCAGTTTTGCTAAGCAACCATGTACTCTAACATCCATATACCCGTGTCTAAGATTTCACCTTGTCACAGTTTGTTAAGGTTGCCATTGCAAGTACCTTTGTAGTATTTAAGACTGTGTGGCATAAACATGGAAATTTATTTTCACATAGTCTTGAAAATGAAGCAGTAGGTTTGGCTTCTTCAAGATTATTCACATGCTTTTTATTTCTTTGGAAAGTTCTTCTTTTCCTTAATGACTATTTTTTAATGTCTTCAAGGGTTTTTTTTTTTTTTTTGTCTTTTTTGTATGCCCATATTATCTACACTCTTGAATTACAACTTTTAAAAATGTGCTTACATTGCTCAAAGTATCAAAATTATCATCTACCACCCCTCACCCTCAGGTCATTATTTTTAACTCAACACTGTTTTTTAATTGCCCTTGGGACTTTCTCCTGGATTACTTACTGTAAAGAATTATAATGTCTGCATGACCAGGGGTAGAATGTTTTAGACCTGTGTTTGTATTAATGAAAAATTTATATGTGGGCTCCACATAGGTGGTATATAATTTTAGCACATTGACAAAAGCCACTCCAAGGATTTCTTTTGCCTTTCCACAGTGAGAAGACAGGATGGCAGGACAGCTATCTATGAATCAAGAAGGCAACCACAGTCTGACACGGAATCTGATGGTGCCTTGATTGTGAAGTTTCTACTCTCTAGAGCCGAGAACAGTATATTGCTGCTGTTTCTGAGCCACACATTTCATGGAGTAATGGACTAAGTAAGCCAGGAGTCTAAAATCATTATCATATATTTTTATGTAAATTAAATATGACATCAACTGGTATCATATTAGTTTAAATGAATTATGGAAACTTTATTATATTGATGTTTTCTATAAGTTTCATAAATATAACTATATATATACACATTTACTATCCAACAGATAATATTGTAATTTTTGCTTCAACCATCAAACTTACTTTGGAAACCTCAAGAAAACTGAGAAATACGTTCAAAGATAGCACACTTGCACACTTGTGTGCACACTACCCAAAGTAAAGCATCTATTTGTGTTCAGACTTTTAGATTGGTGTTAAGTAAATGTTTTTTTGCAATAATATTATTTATGGAGTTATTTTTTCCCAGTGTTTTAGGAGACATTCTGTGGGAGTGGTAATAAATCATGAGAAGAATTGTGAAATCCTCTGTGCATTTAATCCTTCTCATTCTTAGCTGTGATTTATTACCATGGGAACTTGATGGCACTGTTTGTTTGCTTCATATTACTGGATGTTTTAGGCATGTTTGTCCTCATGTCTGGCTGTGCTGTCTTTGACAGTGGTTCCCTTGGTGAAGAAGGCCACTTGTAGGAAAAATATGTTCAGAAGCAGTAGCACAAATTGAAAGTCTTTTTACATCTTATGAAGAAATGCCTTGTGTGCTTGCAACAAACACTTCTGGTGACAACTTTTTCTCTTCTGTCCTATGAAAATTAAATAAATTTAACATAGTCCCCAGGTTCTTAGCAAGGCACTGTTGACGTTTGGGCTAAGTCATTTGTTCCAGAGAAGGTTGTTTGATGCTAGGTGACATCCTGATTTTTACAAAGAGACATATGCGGTACACTCTACCTCACTACAGCTGTTACAACAAGAAAATTGTCTTCAGAATTTTCTAAGCCTTGACTGAGTTGCTGATGTAAACACAAGGTATCTGAAGCTTGTTCTCTCCTCTCTGTTCTTTGCTCTGATGCTTCCTTCACCTCCATGATGGGGTGGTACTCATCATCTCAGTGATAGACTAGTGCTCATCATCTCAATGATGGACTAATACTCATCATTTCCGTGGTGGACTGGTACTCATCGTCTCCATGACCGATATTCATTATCTTCGTGATGGACTGGTACTCATAAGTAGTGTATCTGCCTATCTTTCCCATCATCATTCACTTCTTGATAGATATTCCATTTCTGATTCTTCTGATTAGCTGAACAGTTTTCACAATTTGGACGTGTTCCTGGCTCACACATGAAGATGTGTTCATTCAACAAGGAAGTCATCAGTGAAGCATACTGCTCAGCTACATCTCTCAAATCAACTGGATATTTATGGAGACAGAGAATGTTTAATATCCTAACATCTGAGCAAATTTGTCCTGTTGAGATACAGGCTCCTAAGACAGCCATCTGCATATTTGCCTACTTCTCAGCGTTTGCGGGAGCAGCAAAAGCATGTTGAAAATACGAGGGTCACTTACAACCAGGTTTCAGCCATTCGGTTCCGAATGAATAGGAAATAAAAGAACGAAGTAGAGAAAGGAACAAATTGTTTGAAAAATGTGGGAGACATGAGGAGTTAATTGGCATGTGGTATAAGAGTAAAAGGAATCAAGATCTGCATGGAAAGATGTTAAACCTACATCTCAATACGTATTTGTTAAATGAATACATGAAGGAGTGGATGAATGGATTATTTACAAAACTAGAATTGGGTTATGACACTTGTCTTTTTAATAATCTCAGTGACTCAATCTTCTGATATTGAAGTTAGTTTGATACAGTATGTATCATCTATACATAGTTAATTAATAGATTAATCAATATATCTATCAATAGATTGATAGATGGGGATATACAGATGAGATATAGGTGGATGATATATAGATGAGAGCATCAAATAGATAGGAAGATAGATAAATATATTATATATTCATTCTCTAGATATATTTGCGTACAAAGCACGATTTGGACCCACACTAGCATTATTAAAAGGCTTGCTGGATGTTTATCTACATTGCTTGGAAAAACAAAGAAAGATTAGACTGAAGTGATGCTGAGAAGCTAACCAGCCCCCTGGTTGGCTTCTGGCTGATGGCAGCCTGTTAGTGGAATTAGACCTTACTCAGCACACACAGCATCTGTGACATCCTTATTATTATTCTCTCCTTAATCAGGACTGGCTTGGGCATGAGCAAGTTGGGTATTTAGTGGCACCAGTAATGGACGAGGAGAAAGTGGAGACCTTGTAGTACAGAGCACTGTGAGTCATTTAGAGTTGTAGAGATAGGCAGTTGGAGGTGGTAAATTGCCGAGACTCAGACAGTGCAGTGGTTGGAAGGAGCAGTCTCTCCCCGCCCCCATATTCTCATGATTTAAACACTTGGTCCCAGTTGCTGGCCATACTTGGGGTAGGTTCATCTGGCATAGCCTTGCTGAAAGAACGTATATCACTGGGGGCTGATGTGAGAGTTCATAGCTCTGCGTCATGCCTGTGGCTAAAGACCAGACTCCCAGCTTCACGCACTGACCTCCGTGCCTGTCTGTTGTCCTGCCTCCTTACTGTGATGGATTCTTATTTTTCCCAAACTGTAAGCCCAAATAAACTCCTTGTTCCACAGATTGGATATTGTATTTTATCACAGTGACAGACAAGTAACCCATATAGGGCATAAGTGTGGGAAGCAAACTTCAAGGGTTTTCCATGTTTGGGAAATAGTCTCAAGAAATGCCCAAACTCCTTAGTGTCTACTGCATAGCCTTGTCAGAATCGAATGTGGAATGGAAGTGTCCAGCCTCATGTGAAAACTAGACAGTAACCATTGGATGATATCATTTCTGAATGGTGTTTTGCAGTGCTAAACAGTTAAGCACCTTTCCCACACTCTCACAGCTTTCAGCAGCCATCAGCTGAGAGTTCTTTTGCTCAGTTTGGATAGACATCATGAAAAGGAGAAATGTAGCTAGCTCTCTTTGGCTCTCAGCACTGCTTTCAACAGCTTAATGTCGACTGTTTCCACTGCTAGAAGCTCTCAGTCTTACAAGGCCTTTAGGATGGAAGCTCGGTCTGCTCCTTTTAGATGAAAATAAGTCCATGAAAAGTCCATATTAAATTACTGGAATGAGGTTGTATTGGGGTTTAAACTGCAACATAAAGAAGGCAATATAAGGGACAGGGTTCCTACTGGCTTTTCAGGGATTTTCCCCATAAACTATGTATCATTGGCATTCTCTTTTACATGTTTAATAAAATGAATAATACTGCTTGAATTGTGCACTATTTTCCCAATACTCCACACTGGTAGTCCACAGTATTGGAAGCTATCATACTCTAGTCTAAAGCTATCCCCTCACTTGGACTCTTTCTCTGGTGATGGAACAAACTTAAGCTCAATCTCATTGCCCTTTGGACCAGGTGTATCCCCTCACTTGGACTCTTTCTCTACTGATGGAACAAACTCAAGCTCAATCTCACTGCCCTTTGGACTAGGAGGATTCTCAGAAGATCCCCAAACAAAGATAGCCCTTTGCTGCATAGGTCTTGTTCTTTAAAAACTGTTATAAGTTTTATTTTATTGCATTGGGTTATGTGTATGGGTGTTTTGCCTGCATGCATGTCTGTGCACCATGTGTGCGGTGACTGTGGAAGCCAAAACAAGGAGTCAGATCCCCTTGGACTGGAGTTATAAATGGTTGTTATCTGGCATGTGGATGCTCTTTTGTGGTCAACAGGCAGTATGGAGGTATATTTTGTCCTATTCAAAAACCACAGAAGAGGCTAACAATATGTATCATTTTAGGGATGTCAAAAAATGTTGTATATATTCCCAGACTTGCTTTTAGTTTTACCATAAGACAAAGTACCTTTATCTACAAATACATTTATGGCCTACAGTGCAAATTCCCACCAAAGAGATTGTACATTCCCATGAGCATATCAATGAGGTAAGCTTCTTGGCTTGAGATAGCAAAAGAGCAGGGTACCTGGATGTAGTAGAAGTTGATAATACCAGAGTAAGTATTTGAAAGATAAATAACAGATAATACTGGCTAAATTCAGAGAGCTCAAAACAAAGTGAAGCAGAAAGGCATGGATGTGGAAAAGGGCATTTTAGGGAGGAGGGGGTGAATAACAAGGGTGAGAAGATGAAACAGAAATAAGAGCGTATGGGGCTACAGTAATCAGAATGTGTGTGTGTGTGTGTGTGTGTATTTGTGTGTGTTTGTGTATGTGTGTGTGTATGTGTGTGCACATGTGTGCAGATATAAATGTGAACTTGTCCAATAACAAATTCAATAAAAAATTATTAGAAAAACATGTTTATCAAACATTTTTGGATTTAAAATCAGTTTCAATTTTTCTTCTCCAAAACAACAGCAATATGGAGCAAAAATAAAACACAAAACCAAATGTTTCAACTTTGTTGTTAACTTGTGAACCAATCATGTGGCCTTAAGGACATAGTTTCTTGTGTCAAAAACGATTACCACATCTGTCTGTCAAACGGTGGGATCAGGTGCTCTTCAATTAGCTTGGCATCTCTGAAATATTAGGGCCTCTTTATTCCGTGACTTCATAAGCAAGGCAGATCAAACCTGGGGTCAGTTTGAAGTCCTAAATTGTGTCATACCCCTCAGCAATTATCCTCTCTGTGTGAGCTGAAGATATTAGATTACAGACTCTAACGTTCTTTTTAAAATTAATTTATCCTTTGAGACTTTCATCATATATTAAAAAGGTAAATCCTGATCACACTCATCCCCTCATCTTCTCTCAACCTTCTCCACCTTCCAACAGCCTTCCTTCCTCCAAGTCTCCACCCCACTTTCATGACATTCTGTTTTGTTGCTGGTTGTGTTTTGTGACCTATTGGATTTAAAGCAGGGTGTGTGGGCATGGGTCTGGAGCTGATCACTTTAGCCTGGGCACACCAATGGCTACCTCACTGAAGACAATTCCTTTTCAGATAGCAGTTTTCAAATTTGTAAATCTGCCCTGGCCAAAGATGGACCTCATGAGACCCTTCAGTGTCAATGAGTATTTTCATGGTTCACTCTGGTGTAGTTCCTATGTAGGTACCTGTACCTCTCTTGAGTTGGTGAGTACCATGCTATGCCATGCTATGCCATGCCATGTGGCCCTGCTCTCCATCCTATGGTTCTTGCATTCCATCTGCTTCCTCTTTTGTGATATTCCCTAAGCCTTGGAAAGGATCAATGAACATCTCATCTACCGCTGAGCACTCAACAGTAACTTGTTGTTGGGACCTTGACCAATTCAAAGCCTTTCCATTAACCTCTGTTCATTGTCAAAGGAAGCTTCTTTGATTAAGGCTGCAGGCAATCCCAGTCCTGGGTCCCTATAGACCTGTTGCTTGCCTCTGCTGCGATGTGGACACTGGTGTTCTTCTTTACCCTGTGTTTCTATCATTTTGATATCATCAATAGATCTTACAGTTGAGGCACAATTAACACAATTTCCACTTCCCGAAGACAGTTTTCTAAGATTTCTTCTTGTGTTCTTTTAGCAACTACATAAGAGCATATGAAAATATGCACAGAAATCTTAATGTATACAGAAGAGAGGAGTAAGCTAAGTTTGCTATAATGTGGTTACTCTGTAAGCCTTTGGATCACATATAAGATTTTCTTCTATGTGGAAATTTAGGCAGATATGTCAGGAGAAATTAGAAGACCTAACCTCTGTAAGATTTGTGAATTAGCTCATGGGAAAAAATTCAAAATTCAAAGTAGTTATGTGTGTTTTACATTGTTCATTTATTTATTTTTATAATCTATGTCTCTCTCTCTCTCTCTCTCTCTCTCTCTCTCTCTCTGTGTGTTATTTAAGTGTATGTGCACATGTGTGAAATTTGAAGGTTGTGACACATGGTGTCTTCATTCACCATATTATTTTTCTTTTATAGTTATTGTTTTATTGTTTTCTGCTTTTTTTGGTTGTTGTTGGGTTTTTGGTTTTTGATTTTTTGATTTAGGGTTTCTTTGTGTATCCCTGGATGTCTTGAAATTCAATCTGTAGACCAGGCTGGCCTTGATCTCAGAGATTTGCCTGCCTCTGACTCCCAAGAGCTGGAATTTAAAGTGTACACTGCCACCACCCAGCTCCATGTTATGGGTTTTAAACCTCATTTTTATTTATGTGTATGTATGTGTTTGAGAGTGCTTGCATGCATGTATACATGTATGCATATTTGGTTGTGTGCATGTATGCATGAATGTATATGCACCACATTCATACAGTGTTCCTGAATGACAGACATTGACAAAAGATCCCTGTTACTAGAGATATAGGTTGTTATAAGCCATTTGATTTGGCTTCTAAGAACTATTCTCCAGACCTCTGCAAGAATAGCAAGTGCTTTTAACTGCTGAACAACCCCTCCAGTTCTTCTACTTAATTTTTTATTTCTTTTAGTTTTTGAGATTATAATATAATTACATAATTTCTTTGTTCCCCTTCCCTACTCCAAAGTCATCTGTATGACTTTCTTTCCTTTCTTTCAAATTTGTGGCCTCTTTTTAAAAATTAATTGTTTTTTATATACATATGTGTGCATATTAATAGACCCTACCCTGTCTTATGTTACTTGTGTGTGTGTATGCTTTCAGGGATGGCTGTTTGGTCTTGGGTAATCCCTTGGCATATTCTCTCAACATTTCTGCAGTGCCTACAGTTCTCCAGGTTGGATTATTTTTGAGACTGAGAGTCTCACTGGAGCTCAGTGTCTATAAATCAGCCAGCAAATCCTGGGAATCCCCCTGCCTCTGTCCCCTTCCCTCCACTTCCCAAGCCCTGGGGTTACAGGCCTGTGTTGTCACACCCAGATTTTCAAATGTGTCCTAGGTATCACAACTCAGGCTTCTGTGCTTTGTGGCAAGTACTTCACCAGTCATGCCGGTATACCAGTATACTCTCCTGTATACCTAATTCACATTTTTCCAGAAAAAAAAAATTGCAGAGGCACTATTTTATTCTCTTTCTTTCATTTTCACTAAAAGTGAAAAAATACTTTTAAAAATGATGGTGATTAGGAAAAAGCTCAATGTGTGTATTTCTTAACATCTCCAATTTGAATTCTTGTGGAGACTACTCATAAAAGTTTGGTTTTAGTTCTGTCGTGTTCAACCTCAGTTTATTAGCTAGCGAATTCCTTTGTGTTGGCTAAGCTTCTAGTAGCACATCCTTGCCTGCTCTGCATCATTACTTCCATCCATTTCCTTATTTACTCTTTGTTCATCTGAGTTTAAAAGAAATCTCTCCCAGTCATCAGATTTTCTTAGCATCTACGATAAAGGGTTTGATGATCTAATTGTTTGCTGCCATTTCATGAAGGAGCTTGTCCCAATAGGAAGTCATCTTATCACTAGGTGTGGATTTAAAAAAAAAACAACTAGATTTAAAACATCAGTATGGAAACATACAAATTAACATCTCCCTGACCTTCAGTAAAATAAATAAATAAATAAACAAACAAATAAATAACAGTTTATTAGATTTTCAACAAATATGGCTTAGCTCAGATATATCAACCCTTCAGTGTTGAGTATGCACTTGGCATAGTGGATAACCTTATTGTCTTGTGTCCCTCTCACAATCAGTTGCTTTTTTTTTTTTTTTTTTTTTTTTTTTTTTCTGGGTTCATACTCAGCCAGTTACCAAACACATATAGGTCTTGGCTGTCTCGTGTTTTGCTGACAAATACATTGTTTATCTAAGTGTGTTTTGTTCTCCCCTTAAAAGATGGCACTTTGAGCAAAAGGGAGCAAAGAGGACATGTGCTTCTTGAAAGTAGCTGATGCCCAGTTAAATTCTTGGTTGAATGTCAGGAAAGCCACAGTACTGACCACTTGAGACAATGGCACCATAGACGGGTATACATTGTTGAGTAAGGACAAAACGTTTTTACCACGATGAGTCATTCCCACCATCTCCAGGAGGATGATGTTTTTTCCCAATATATAATCTAAATGTGTGGTATGATGCCCAGTATTAGATGAGCCTCTGTGCTTATCTGTGGATGGATTATCTTGACTTTGCTCATCAATATAGAAATGCCTAACTTAATTACAGGTGGGACCATCCCTAGGGAAGGGGTCTTGGACTGTATAAAATGGAGAAAGGGAGCCAAGTACCAGTTTCCATTTAGTCGTCTCTGTTTCTTGATTGCGGATGTCATGTGTCCATATATGTGTTTGAAGCTCCTATTGCCTTCCTTACCCACCATCATGGACTGTGCCTTGAATGGGAGATCAGATCATTTCTTTCTACCTTTGATTGCTTTTAGTCAGATTATTTCATGACAGTAACAAGATAAGTACGTTAATGGATATTTCCTTAAAGGATTGGGGAAACGTCTGCTCCTCATCAACCTAAGTGGTATAAAATAATTTCTACAAAGTACATCTGTCTGTCTGTCTGTTTCTAAAGCACATAGTCTTTTGTCTTTTAAAACTTCCTAAAGATGGGTTCATTAGCTTTTTTTCCTTTCCCTCTCATGAATCAGGCAGGGCATGTGTTAAATTTAGACTTACCTAAATTTTTTCCTCAAATTTATAGCTTATTCATTTTTATTGCTATATACACAGTGATATACATATATACATACACTTAATCAATATTGTCTACCCACTGAGTATTAAATAAGTTTAAGGACAATATAAATTTTGTCCTCTGCTTGGGAGGTGATGAGACTTGGTTGTCCTTAAGTGTTTTTATTCCATGATGTATTGAGGCTGCCAATAACTATCAGAATACATTTTGCATTGTTTTTAGAGTCATTTATGTTATCTAGGTAGGTCTCTATTTGGGGGCCAGCCAGGCAAGTGGAACTGTCTGGCTTCACTCCTGGACACAAAAGAGAATGAGCACCTCTTTATGGTAAGTCTTTTCTTCAGCCACTTAGTTCCTCAGTAAGTTCAAGATAAGTTATATGTAACACCTTTTTAATTCAATGTTGTTTATGCTCAGGGTATGGTGATAAAAGCATTGCTGTTGTCTGTCTTTATTGCCTAATAATAGTACCAGAAAGTATAACAAACCGAGATTATTTTTTATCAGGAGGCAGGCCACATTTGTACACAGTTCATTGTATGTCGAATTTGTACATGATTTATTGTATGTCACATTTATACATAGTTCACATATGTACAAAGTAGCTGAAACTTTGTGTGGATGGGCTCATCTGGATTAATTATGTGAAGAAAAAGCACTGAAGGTCTAACTAAGAGGAATAGTAATATTGAAATATATAGTGAGGGACTGATAAAGAAAACTCTGGAAAGACAGGATCAAAAGATGACAATGCCAGAACATTTAAATCAATGAATATATTGGCTTCTAAGAGCTACACCATAAGAAAGTGCTAGAGCCTGCTCTTTGATCACTTCCCTCCCCCCAACTCCCCCGGTGTGGCGGCCTTACCAGGCCACAGTCATAGACCACAGCCAGTCCTCATGAGACTTGATAGGTTGGGGTCAGTTGGTAGAGGAGAAGGGCTCCTTCTCTCTGAGGACTAGGGGAGGGGCAGAGCGGGGGGAGAGGGAAATAGCGAGACTGGGGCTCAGAGGAGACAAAGGAGACAGCTACGATTGGGATGTAAAGTGAATAAATTTTTAAAAAATTAAATTAAAAAAGAGAAAGTGCTAGACAGCTTAAAATTGAGACACTGTTCATAGTTTGGAGAAAAAAAAATCAAAACTTATAATGTAGGTAGAGCCATTCTACCTATGGAATCTCTATGGAAACACATTCCTTGTTGGTCCAGCTTTTAAGGAGGACTTCAGTTATTCCTTCAGTTCTAATATATAACCTCTTTATGCCCTTTCTTCAAATGGTCATCTTCCCTCTGTGTCTGTTTTTCCATGTTTTTTTTTTTTTTCGTTCAAATTTACATCAATTAAAAAAAAAGAACCTCAGTCTCAATGGACCCTCCCTAACAATGTCCTCAGAACTTGGTCACATGTGCAAAAGATATTTGTTCAAGTAAGATGAATATGGATATAGGCTAAGTGCTAAGGATGAAGGCTTCCTCTGGAAGACAGAATTCAGTCTATAAGAGTGAGTGGGGAAGGAGGGTCAAACAGATGGGACGAAGAAAAAAAGATGAAAGATGAGGACAAAGTCTGTCTATTCTTTTGTCATGATTAGAATGTGTTTTATAGCAGTGCCAATAGGCATATGGGTATGATGGCATCATTTTCAGATCACATAGGGTTTTCGGAAGTACATTATACAAGTGACACCATCAAGGAGGAGAAACAACAGCTAGAATGGGATTTCGAAGCGATAAAGCTGTGTATGTGTGTGAGTGAGGCCAGGGCGCACAGTACTTACGTGTAAAGTGCTCCTCTTTGGTGCAGGCATTGAGGCAGGTTTCTCTGTTTCTTACAGTCTCTTTGATCGTCCTTGTTCTTCTTCATTGTTAGGCAGATTAGAGTCTCTGGATATAGCAATAACAAAGTGATCTTTTGAGAAGCTAATTATTGGACAAGAAGGTGTATAGGGACATATGGATGAGCCCAGATTGAAGACTTGTCTCCTGAAATGATAGTAGGTGGTAGAGAAGCAGACTCTCTGCCATACTGAGTGGTGATGGAGCAGATGCACTGCCATACTGAGTGGGGATGGACCAGACTTTCTGTTATGAAGAAGACCTACTGCCCCAGTTGCTTTCCTGAATGTTGGGCCGCACAGTCTGGAGTGGAGATGGCCCAGTGTCATACATGGTAGTCTGTAGGGATATAAATATCTCACATTGTCTAATTCTAAGAGAAGTCACAAATAGGTCAGAACCTCTTCTTCAGAATCTTTGTGCCTAATTCGTATATATTAAGTTACATGAAATAAAGGTAATGTAAACTATTGCTGCAAATATTTTCTATATCATTTCATACTTAAGAAATAAACATTTTTCTGAACATGGCCGCTCACTGTATAATCTTAGCTCTTGGGAGGCTGAGATGGGAGGATTAGCGTATGTTTGAGAGCAGCCTGCGCTACATAGTGAGTTCCAGGATAGACTGCACTAACCAGTGGGCACTTCTGTGTGAAGTAAAAATAAAACAAACAAAACCCCATCCCCCATTGCATAATGCTGTAGCTTGCTCTTTCTTAGTCGATGTGTAGAAAATTGATATGTCTCAGCAATCTAATAGTTGAAATTATTAAAAGAGGTATCAAAAGTAAAAAAAATATTTAAATTTTACCATTGGGACTTCTCTTCCACTTTACTTCTTTAACAAAGTTCTCAGCTTCCTAGAGTCCTGTTGTCATTTTGCAGCGTGAGCAGAATAGATCAGTGACCTCCATTCACCCTTCCAAGTCTCTGCTTGTTTCTTCTTTAGTCAGTCTCCATCTATTCAGAGTAATACAATGACCAGAATTTGATGTTTTTCCAGCTTTATAAAAGAAGTCTTTGGAGCAAGAAAAAAGAATGACTAAGACAATGGTAAAAATACATTCGGTTATTGGCAAGAGGTAATGGCTCCAGCAGGCCACACTTGATTTGTGTCAGGCTTTGAAAGACTTTTGGGAGAAACCACTATGATTAATTGAAGCAAATAGCTTTGAATTTTATCTTGAGTTTAGGAATGTGTATATGTAGCTAGCTGCTCTCAGTTGCTCTCAGCTTCTTTAGCCTAAGGATTGTGCTTTGTCTCAGAATTAATACTGTGCAATGAATCCAAAGCAAGATGCAAGATAAAGCCTGAAAGACCTCAAATAAGAGGGGTACATCCAGCCAATCCCCTTCATTCTTACATCAAATACGAGGGTTACATCCAGCCAATCCCCTTCATTCTTACATCAAATAAGAGGGGTACATCCAGCCAATCCCCTTCATTCTTACATCAAATAAGAGGGGTACATCCAGCCAATCCTCTTCATTCTTACATCTTTTATTTCTTAAAGAGTTCTTTGATATCCTTGGAGATCAAGATTAATTCTTAAGTGGTTGTTGAAATGACCTCCTTTTATGCTCCTATAATGTAAAACAAACAACCAAACAAAACACAATGAATCCCCCCCCCCACATTTTTTAAATGAAGGCTATACCAATGATATGAAGAGCAGGTTATTTTATAAAGCCAAACAACAATTTTTCCCCAGACAATAAGCTTAGCACATCAGTTTTCCCAAGTGACAATAAACATACAAAATGACTTCCTTCTTCCAATTTTAAAGTTAAGAGCATTTGCTAAAGAATAGGTTATATGATATGAAAAATATGTGCTGCCTACAAAGTGAAGTGGTGATTATTTCAGTTCATCATAACATTATGGAGAAAAGATAGATGTCATTATAATTCAGCTGGGACAAATTAGTCTCCATTTGAGACTGGAAATAAACAGAACTACTCAGGGACATAGTAAATTTTTAGCATTCCTTTAGATCCCCAGTCAGTGAACACTGTAGGTCACACCCAGAGAGTGTAAACAACATAGTTTTCAGGCACCAATGTACTCCTTATGAATCCAGATAAATCAGCTATATTAGCTTGTTGAATGACAATAAAAACATCTCCTTAACATCTTACTATGTATACATTTTCATATGAATCCTTTTGCCCTAGAAACCACTAGGAAGAAGGTATTGTAATTTTCACTCACAGGACAAGACTAAAGTTCAACTCCCTAATGTTATTAGATATGTATACAGTGAGGTTTCCAGTCTTTAGAATCAACACAAAGTTCCTCTGTCATATATCCATCCTACTTCATCATTATTTGTTACCCACAAATAGAGAGAGGCATCCAAAATAGAGACTTTGATGTGACCAAAAAATGGAGCCCAGGACAATTTAAAATTTCAAATAGTATATGCCTATTAAACACCAAGTATGTTCATGTATATTTACATAACTTAGATTGAAATGCTAAAATTCCTCCTTCGTGTAATGGAAATGGACAGAGTAGGAAAGACAAATATAAATCAAATAAGTAAATTATATGATGTAAGAGACAGTTATCATTGTGAGAATAGAATAAGAGTATTAGGGTGAGGGTGCTGTCATGCTGTTTTATTCTGAGGTGCATTCTTATTGAGTTGTTCAGGCTGGACCCAAATTCCTGGGCTCAAGCAACCACCCTGATTCAGGGAAGGTCTGATAAAGCTGGGGCTAGAAGAAGAGGCCACTTTTCCCTGTGGTGCTGTTGTTTTTAAAGCTGTCCCTCAGGAAAGAACATGTTCACAATGTGACATTAAAAAAAAATGATTTGACACAAAGCAACGAGATGAAACATGCAAGTAAAGTGTGACTTGGAGCCTAGCTGGGAAGGAGCCAGGATGCAATTCCACCAGCACTGTTTAAGCGATGCTACACAGGATGCAGAGGTGGAAGGATGAGCCACACTTGTGGACCTGATTAGCATAATCTAGAGAGGAGGCAAGCTCTGGACCAACTCCTGTGATTGAAGAGGTCACAGTGAAACACTGGAGGGACAGATGAATGATTGTCCCACTTTCTTGGAGGGCATATTGACCTTTCGCATGACCTTGGGAGAAAGAATACCCTGGCTTTATGTCTCCTCCTTTCTCTAAAGTTCCACTAATTCACTCTGATGAGAAAGAACAAGGACTTAAGAAGGACCACACAGGAGAGTTCAGTCAGAGCTCATCCTTGAAATCAATTCTTCCTTCTCCCAAATCAGTCCTCTACAATTTCCTCACTGTTCACATTAAAGGATAAGGGGTTTTCCCCATGAGATTATATATTCAATATTGGCCATCACTTCATACTCACGTAAACACAATGATCTCTGGAATTTTATAAATGAGTGAGTTTGCATCATAAGCAATTGATTTCACCAGATGATTGATAAGCTTAAGCTCTGAATGATAAAAATCATTTTAGCTCTTTGCTTGGATTTGTGCTTTGACTGAAATTCCAGCTACAATGGTCAATTTGCTTATGATCCATGCATCTATAACCTATGAAAAGAAATGAAATCAATCCACTCATGGTCAGTCACTTTGGACAATATGGGGGAGATGCCTTTAAATATTTTCTATAATACTTCTGAAAAGATTTGAATGAAAAAAAAAAAGCCTTCTATTCCTGCTCATGCCTACCTCCCACAGGTGTATGTCATATGAGGCTACCTTGCCTTCAGTGATACTGTCACAATGAATCCATCAGGCTTATCCTCTGCTTTTGAAATACGGACTTGAAAATTGTGCAGGTGGCATATCCTTTTGGCTGGTGCTACTTAAGAGAAAATGTATGTGTTTTAGCTGCAGCTAAAACTAGTTTCTCCGCTTATCTCAGACTTTTCAATTCATTCCCGCCTTCAAATACTTGTTGCTGTAGAAGTAAGCATAAAATTATAGTCTCATTCATAAATATCGGAAAGACTTAATTCTGGGTTTAAGTTACATGCAGAGCAGGAGTGATGCTTTTGAAATCAAGAATTTGTGTAACTTTAGGAAACCACATACTTGCACAGAGTCTAAGTGGAAAGACGTTCTGTCTTCGTCAAAGAAGTTACCTGGCACATAGAGCTACTGTATGCCCGTTCAGTAGTAACTGTTTGTGCCGCAAGAACAAGAAGAAATGTTTTCCCATGTATAAAGTGATATCTATGTTGGACTTGGATGAAAAACAAGTAAGAAAGGGATAAGAATTAATTAGAAAAACATGCAAATTCGTGCTGTCTCTATAGAGGTGAATGTCTTAGTTCTTTGTCATTGTGCAGCCTTTAGAACACAAGGTTTTGAAAGTGCTATTGCAGGCTTCTTAGGATAATTAAGCAATACGATTTAATTGTTAGTTGATCAAATTATGGTCATGTCAATTACTAGTCTATTTTTATCACAAAAACATACATCCAAGGTTTAAGAGATAGATATGATTCTATAGATAGATAAGGTAAAATAGCTAGATAATCTCTTCAAAAACCCCAGAGACCTACAGAATATGGCATTTAAAGAAGTTTTATTATTTTAAAGATTCTTTGACAATAAGACAGGTTAATTTCTGGCAACACCCAGCCTACCTCAAAGATGATGAACATCAACGAACCTCCTCATGGAGATGGCTTCAAAGGTGGAAAACCAAGCACTGGGCAAAAAAATGTCCTCATTTCTGACACAGACAGACTTCTGCCTAAAAATGGGCAAGCTGGGATGCAGGCAGATATGGCATCCAAACTCTGCCAAGACAGGGCAAGCAAGTTCTCAATAGTTCCTGCCTCACAAATATGCCTGTCAGATATATTGGGCCAGAAGGCTGAAGATAATGCTCCAACATTATAAAGTTTTGGGTGACTGATCAGGCAGCAAACTGTCTCTGTCATCTTTTCATTTGGAAAGCTACTAACCTGCACTTCCTGTCTACTCAGTTAATTAATTTTATTCCTTCTCAAGTCTCTGATGGGGTTGAAGGCCAAATAGTTTAGTTTTTCAATTAAGCTTGGTTGTTTAAGGGTTACAGTGTTTTTAGATCTAGATAGATGTTTTAAGTTGATATAGATGAGATATGATAGATATTGATTTACATTCAGAATTTTAGATGCACCAAGATAGGAAAGATTTTTTTTCAAGGTTGCCAAACACAAATAGCCAAAACTTATGTATGTAACATTAATATAATTCCTGATTTTTCATGGTTCTTCTTGATATATATATATATATATATATATATATATATATATATATATATATATAAAATACAGTTTATTGTATATATGTATAATAATATGAACGTATAGGTTAAAAAAGAAAACAACAAATAAAATATTAAAAATCCACAAAAAATAGCAAACCTAACCTCCTCCTCACAAATTCTCAAAGATTCTTCACCTAGGTGAGATTTTAATGTAGTGCTCTTACAAGTGTTACATTCTCTGCCTCCTGAAAAGCAACGCCCTTACAATTTAATTTGTATATTTGCAATTTTTACTTTCCTTTTAATCTAATATTTTATATACTCAGTATTATTGTAATTTTCCTAGATATGAGCAGAGGCTTATGTGACGAGAAGCTAGATAGTGGGGCTGTGTTGGTTTGGTGCTGAGAAAGCTGTATATTTCTTTCTCTCAGGTTCCTTGGGGACTTATTCCTATTAGAGCTGAAACTTCCCTGACATGGAACTCCTCATCCCTGGGCATACTAAGATGGAAACTCGCCTCTCTCTACTTCTCTAATCATTTTGTAACTGTAACTTCTTTCTATGGAACAACTCCTGAAAGATCACCCTTAAAACAACCAACCATCATTCAGTGTACACTATTCAAGAACGTGAAGTGTTTATCTACATTTTTGAGCTGTAGAGTTTACAGCAGGCAAACACCACACACCCTCACACAAGTCTCTTTCATTCCCCACACTTGAGATCAAAACAAAAACATGCTTGTATCCAGTACACCTATGTGTTAGGTATCTTAGAAGGACCCCAGAGTCAACATCTTCAAAATCACTCTAGTTCTCTGTGCAGCCTACTCTTTTCTAACGATTTCAGCATCTCAATAAGTGATGCCATCAACTAGCACTCTGTTCAGTATAGCAGTGTGGCTATCACCCTTGGAGGCCTCATTGTCCTATCTATACTCAGGTATTCATCAGTTTTTCAATCCTATAAACGTTACTCCATATGTGGGAACCTAGCCATTAGCAGCAGTGGGGAGCTCTGGGTTTCTTCTTATACACCATTGCTCCTTTAGTATCGGTGTTCATTTCTTCTTTCTCTAAACATTTGCAGTTGTCTTTCTAAACATATTATCATCCATTCCTGCACTACTATAGATCAGTGATCTCCCGTTGTTCCTAAAATAGCCTACAGAAAATCATTAACATGGACTACAAGCCTTAAATTTATGTCTCCATCTTCACCTTTTTTCTCACCACTCTCAAACCTCCATCTTTCATGTAGTTGCCTTCGACTTTTTTAAGTTTCTCAGTTACCTGTATGTCTTCATATTCGGAGTCTCATGCCTATCTGACCTGTCCTGTGCATGCTGTTTTCTCTCTCTCTTTCTTTCTTTTTTTTTTTTTAACCTGTTCTACTTACCTGGTTAAGGTGTCCCTCCATTCTCGTTAGTCTCATTGTATTTCTTTTTCATAATATTTTAAACAATTGTCTTATATGCAGTTACTTGTTTAATTAAAGACCATGATGCCAACAAAATGAGACAATGCATTATCTTAGTCACAGCTGTAGCAGTTGTTATTTGTTAAATGAAGGAAGCTAGTCCAATTAAATTTCTTCATTGTAATCACTTACTTTTCTTGTTACAAAAAAGATCACTCTGAAAATTAATACAAGAAGAGTACTGCTTGTAAAACTTTATTCTTAAGGTAGAGTAAAGAATTCCCAATTTTTTGTAACCATAGGTAAAGTTTATTTTTAGCATGCATGTATCTGGCTCTATGACAGCTTGCTTACAGTTTTGCAAATACTGTAAATGGCATTCAAAACAAACAGTCTTGTGCTTCCGTGACTCTGAGGATCTTATAATAAGCAAATTCACAACAAAGAACTTGAGTACAAACTATGTAGAAATATAGAAAGAATATCCAAAGCAAACGCAGAAGAGTGACTGGGTAAGGCAACCAACAATGGGCAGTGATCATACATCTAGGATCTAAGAAAATAGTAAAGCCACGATTAACATCAAGAAAGGAAGGTATCAATGTTTTGATAACCATGTATGTCTCAGTCATGGGAGAGGCATATTCTACTTAACACTCTGACACAGAGAAAAGCCAAGTGTGCCATAGAACAGTGAGCCTGGAAGGGACCTGGCAATGGGGACTGTGGAAGGCATTCCTCCCCCTCTCCTCTCACATCACTGTCCTTACTCTGTTATCTTCAACTGATATCTGACATTGATAAAACCCAGCAAAGAACAGAGAAAGGAGAAAAAAAAATACAGTGAAGAAAATATAACTTATAAAATGTGACTTTTCCCAGAGAAACTTCCTTTGGAACACCATATAAATAAGATATGGAAAGAATTATCTATGAATAGTTTGAGTAACATTTATGAAGATGTAACCAATATGGAAGTAGCATCATCAAAGGCAATGGAAAGTCACCATTGGGTCTGTGACATCACACGTGTAGTGCCTATAGTCATTTTAAGATAGAAATAAAATTAATTTGGATGACCTAAGATGGTAATGAACAAGAAATAAACAGAAGTAGGTAGTTGTCAATAAAAGAATTTCTAAGGAGAGTATGAGATTTTACCTAAGAGCCCATTCAAATATGATAAATCAAAGGAAATCAAACTTCGTATTAATTTGAAGTTAGATTGCTAGAATTGTCCCAAATAATGCTTGGATATTTCATCAAAAAGCAATAATTAAGACTCTACAGTACTAAGCTATATGTTTATAACCTGCATTAATTTATAATAATAATAAACAGTGGAATGTCAATAAAATAAATACTCATACCCTCATATACATACATAAATACATATATGTTTATATATTCATATTTTCTGGCATTTAGTTTCTCATAGCACCTTATGAAAGTAATTTTTTGTCCCATAGTCGGTACACACATGTGCAATTCTTTGTCAATATCATACACAGATTTGTCTTTTCATTATTATTTTTTATAATGCAGTCAGATGCTGTGGTGATGGGGAATAACCCATCTCTCTAAGGTGTTTTCTTTTTTTTTTTTTTTAAGTTAAAAATACTCTAGGCATTATTTATTTCTTGGTAGATTTTTGCTATTTTAAGAGTGCTCTGTGGATAGGTTTTCTCATTCAATTTTCACATCTTAAATTCTATCAAATGTAACAGGAGCCAAGAGTGTTAAGTGGGCATGTTTTGGCACAATATTTTTGAAACCTCCACTTCTGACAGTCTTTGATATCTTGTCACTGGATATTAAAAACTAGTTTTGATATTTTAAAGACTTAATGAAAACATGCATAAACATATTTTTCATATAACTTTCTTCCATTGGTGTTATATATTATATTTTTGTTCAAGGGAGTGATAGAAACTCGATCTAGACCTTATATTCTAGGGAAAATGCCTATATTTAGACTTGTGATAATTTAGAAGATAAATAATGTTTTGAAGGTATTTAAATATTTCTGTGATAATGCATATCCTAAAATAAGTTAAAAATTGATCAACACCCATAAAAGTTTAGCATGTTGTCTTTGTAGTTCTGGGTTTTAATTTAGTAGAAATTCAAAGGAGAATCCTCAATTTGATAAACTACTAGATGGAAGTATCTTGTTACACTAAAAATGATCTCCATTGAAAGAAAGAGAAAATTAGTGAAAGTTTAAAGAAATGGAAGAACAGAATCAGAGGCAGACAGGATGGAAAGGGACTGAGAGTGGGAGGGAAGGAGGAAGAGAGAGAGACAGAGACTATAAATTATAACCCCCACGTATAGCTCATACCAAAAAAAAAAAAAAAAAAAAAAAAGGTCACGATAGTCAGAGCAGCAATTAACATTCCAGTCTCCTGCAGCCTTTTCCTTAATTGGCCACACCTGTCAGTAGACAGTAATGACAGGTGACACTGACCTGGGTCATGTATGAGCTGAGAATGATAAAGGAACAAAGTCCTCCCTTGCTGCCTTGGCAAACACCTCCCCAGCATCACCATGGTTCCACGTCTGTTTACAGAGGAACATGTTAGGGAGAAAGAAAGAAGCCTAAAGTTAGGGCCAAACATGAATCAGAGGTGGGGCCCCAGGAATTATCCTTCTGCTCAGATGTCAGCCTAACATTTGCTATGGGCAGGTGGTCTAAAAGGTTTGGCTTCCGGGGTATTTTTCCAGCCCTTGCTGGAACTGAAGAAGTTGCCAAAAATAGAGCAAGAGTAAGAAGTGGGATGCCCGGACAGCTGGCCCACTGTCCTTGCTGTGATAATAACCAAACCTTTCCTAATCCTGAAGCCCTCCCTCCCTCCCATGTGCACTCATCTCTGCCCTGCTATTCTCTCTGAAGTACATGGGTATCAGTGAGATAATATGAACAAGAGTGCTTTAAGGACTATCAAGAACGCCACAGGCATAGAGTGTAGAGAAAGAGAATAAAAAAGGAACCAATGGTCGATTTGAAGGCATTTATCCAGAGGACAGAAAGCCAAGAAGCCCAAGCCCACCAGAAAGTGAATTAAAACGTTTGAAGTGCGGACAGTCTCTGTTCCCAGATGTGATAGCTTTTTCTATACTTAAATGGTTGGTCTGTACTGTAGCTTTTAAACATAAAACATGTCTGCAAGACTTAGTAACACTGGTCTAGACACATTCTTCAAGATTCAGCTAGCACATCTTCTCCAGCCTGGTCACTCTGAAGGAAGGAATTAGCAACGTGCAGAACCTCTACATGTCCACACAGGTCTGGAACCTGGTGCCAACAGTGATAGCCTTTGTGTCAGCTGTGGCACTCACCGTCTCTGTACACTGGACAGGATTTCTCATTTGCTTATCTGCCATCTATGCATTTGACATATACTGAGCATCTGTTATACCAGATATGCCCTGGAAACTAAACACAAACCACAGCACATTCTCCTGATATTCCGATGCCAGTTGTAGGCCAGTACGAAATAAGTACTATAAGATTAGACCATATTCACACGGAGGAAATACAAACATATGAAGAGCTATCATGGCAGTTGTCATGGTAAGGAAGTCTGAACCTATAAATATGACTAAGTTCTAGCTGTAATGAAGCTCAGCATGAGATCTTACATAACTTAGGAATTCTGATCTTTCAACTTTTCACTTAGGAAGTGGGAAAAAAACTTGGGGATTTTACTCAGAAGTTTGTTGGGAGGATTAGATGTAGTGGCTTCCATAAAGCATTTAGCAGATAGGTATGTACAAAAAATGCTTAGTAAGAGTCATTAATATATATTACTATTAATTATTTTGGCTCTTATCACAGTGTGGACAAAAAAAATGGAATAGCTCTCTACAGTGAAATAATCATGTAACTTTCCTCTTTGGAACTTTATGAATGACTCAAAAGAGAATAGCAATTGAATTGTAACAATATGTTTACACTTTAGTTTTACATACACTCAACACACAGACTCTCTCTGTCTCCCTGTCTCTGTCTCTGTCTCTCTATCTCTCTCTCTGTGTCTCTATGTCTCTCTCAATCTCTGTCTGTCTCTGTCTCTCTGTCTCTCTGTCTCTCTCTCTCTCTGTCTCTCTCTCTCTCTGTCTCTCTCTCTCTCTCTCTCTCTCTCTCTCTCTCTCTTTCTCTCTCTCTCTCTCTTGCAACTTTTAAAAAAATGTCCATGTGGTATGAAAACACTACTCCCCAAAGGTCAGGTCAAAAAGAGGATGATTCTATCCTGCTATCTGAGAAGTACAGACCCTATGAGGACAGACACTGATATCCCAGCACAACGTCTTCACCGTGTGCTCCTCTCCCCTCAGCCTGGTACCCACGGTACAGGAGAACCCAGACTGCTCTCCGAACTCCTCTAGGTAACATTTGTTGTTAGTGGGGACTTTGCTTTGTCAGGAATTTCAGGTAAACACTCTTTATTCAACAATTTATTCCTGAAGAAAACTTTATAGAAAGCAACAGGCCAACTGTTCTCTGGCAGAAATCTTAATCCTACCCACTTTTCTCTGGAAAGGTCCATGAGATTAGCCTACTTGCTGTCAATGGGTCAGGCCCATCCTGCCAACAGAAACTATTCTCCTGGCTCTTAACTGTACAATGGAGAGAGAACTGCACTCAGACTCCAACAAGAACCTCAGGAGTCCTTCTGAATCCAACAGTGGGCGTGGATGCAAAAGGTTGTGAACCTGAAAGCAGCAAGACTGGGAATGCTCAAGCAGCAAAGGCGAGCCTTGCCTAGCCATACTTCCTCCATGTGCCTAGGCCTGGCTCTGGTCACACAGCTACTGCTCCAGCCCAGCATATAAGTGTAGCTCTCACCTCTTATCAAAGCAGTGTCTTTTTGCAGCAGATGAACTTTATTACAGAGGTCCAAAATTGGGTAAAATGCAAAAAATAATCAACCACACAGAACCCAGCCCTGAAAAGTACATATGAAACACCCCCTCTCCACACACAGTTGCAGAGAAAAATCACTATGGAGCAGGCCAGAAAGATTTTAAGAGCCACTGGATGCCTGCTGCCAGATAGCTACTGACTAAACATTTAATCTTATTTTTTAACAAATAAAATTCAATAAGCAGGCATAAGGTTTGTACCCCTAAATATTCTCCCACTAGTTATCTCACACTTTGGTAGTTACTCTTTCATTCTGAGAAACTTTGGCAGCCTGTAAGATTTTGTTGTTGTTGTTGTTGTTGTTGTCGGTGTTAGATAACAAACCTTCTGAAAGTGAGGCGAACATACTACTAGTAAGTCAAGTCACAGGAACCTATAGGTTTTGATTCCGTTGTTAACAACACGTTTTCAGAGATCTCCCAACCTCTATGTTTGGGCACTTTTTCTTTTTATCTCATGGAGACATTTTTTTAGGGATTGACACACACACACACACATGCCTCATGCATACACAGCGGTATGTGTGTGATATCATGTGTATGAATAAGGACACGCCTGTGCCATAGTATATGTCTAGAAGTTAAAGGATCAGAGGAAAACCTTGGATTTTGGGTTTTGCCTTCCCCCTTGTGTAAGGCAGGGTCTCTGTACTGTTTTCCTGTTTCATACACCCAGTGTATGAAGTTAGCCACCCTGCTAACTTTGGGTCACTCTCCTGTTTCTTGCCCTGTCCCAGCCCCCTGCTCATGGGAGCTCTGGGGACACTCATGGTAAGAATTAGGCTTATGTGGGTACTGGGGATTTGAGCTCATGCCTTCATACTTAGTATATTAAGTGTTTTTACACACTGAACTATGTATGGAGTCTGTTAATTTATATTTTTAAGTTTCCTAAAGCCCTTTTATTCACGGTGTAGATGAATCCTAAGGAAGTTTTCTAACTCCACTTTTAAAGTTTTCCAAAATGGAATTAAGCATTAATATGCCATCCCACATCTTCTATTGAGGAAAGACAGTCCCAGGTTAGCACCTGTAGTGAACACATTCTCACATGCAATTTGGTAAATGCACAGTCTATGGTACTTACCTTTTACAGCTGAAGCAGGGAGGAGTTCTCTTATCGACAGCTTATGTTGTGTCTCTGTCACATTTATTTTCAATTGATTGAAAATCAGATATTGGGTATTCAATTTACCACTTTGTGGTAAAAACGTGTGATGTCTGGGCAGACCTCAGAGAAATGTGTCATAATTGCTTAACCTGTATTGTGTGCCCTTTCTGCTTGCTGAATGTCAGAATGTAAATTGGCAGCATTTTAAAAATACTGTAAAGTATTTCTCTGGTTGCTAGGTATTAGTTTTGTTATGATGGTCTTGAAGTGATGTCAAACATTAATAAAGTGTTCTCTGCTGTAAGATGCACAAACATGACAAGGAGATTCTCTTGTGCTTTGTTAGTTTCAAACCGTGTTGTGATGAATGCAACAAGAACTATAGGAGCCCATTACCTAATAAGGCTTTTTTGAAAAAAAATTAAAAGACAGATTTTCTTTCTTGTTTTTCATTCAGCTAATAAGTACTGTTGAGAGTCTAACCAGCACACAAAAGATATGCCTCTGATCTTTGAAAGGTTTTATTTCACCAATGAAATAATAGGCCAGAAAGGCTGTATTCTCGCTCATCCCTTCCACTTGTAAGTAGGAATTATCTGGCAAGAACAGCAATACGGACCTTTAGTTTCCCCAACTGGAGAATGGCAGAATAATAACTATGTTAGCTGCTAGCTAGGGGTATTAAAAGAGAGAAGCTATGGAAGCAGGTTTATAAAGTCTACAGTGTGAGAGATCATGGGACAACACTGCAACATTTGTAAGTAATGTAGCTCATTGACCGATTCTGTGTAAGACTATGTAGTGTCTTAAGCTTAAAGATGACTATGGTTAATAAATATGCTTATAACTTCAAATAACATCATTTTCATGCATTCAAAGGGCATGAAAATGGAGTTTTCTACTGGATTTTGTACTTAATTTTTATCATTTTATTTGTTGATTTGATTGTTTATATAGTAAGATAGACTTCTTTTTAAGTTGAAAAAAAGTCAGTATATTCTAATGACGTCACAAATAAAAAGCATCAGAAAGCTAGATTCAGGCAGTCACTCAAGTAGTTGCCCAATACCAAACTGTAGGCATGTCAGTGAACTTCTGTACAGTTGGAATGACTATTTTAAAATCATGCAACTTTGTCTAAGGTTTTATACTTTTACTATTCGTCACAGTTATATGTATATCATGAAATTAAGAGGCAGTTTACAACAGAGCAAGCACAAATAGTAACTTTTAAAATGTCAGTATCTCTAATGATCAGGGAAATGGAAATTAAGACTACTCTGAATTACCACATCACCCCAGACAGAAAGGTTGTCATCAGGAGTCTGACAGCAAATTCTGGAGAGGAAGTAGGGAAAAGAATCATTAGCTTGACATTTAAGAATATTCTGGGTCATTTGTGACCCACATAGATTTTCATCATAGAGTTAATTACTGCAATTGCTTTAGGATACTTTTGGTTTTAATTTCTATTGTATATTTTAGATGGATTTTATTGGAGTAGACTTGTAAGATTATGTTACGTAAACATGTAATTATTAATTTCAACTCATGATAGGTCCACAGTTTAAGGTCTGGCAAATTTTCCACTTGTTTTTTGTTTGTTTGGTTTTTGGAGACAGGGTTTCTCTGTGTAACCTTGGCTGTCCTGGACTCTGCCATGCCTGGCAAATTTCCACTCTTGTAATTATAACCATAACATGTCTTAACTTATTTGAACTAAATAACCCCCTGTCTCAGAAAAATAGCTCTTTAACTTGCCAGGAAAACTATAAATGAATTATTTATAAGGTGAAATTTGTATGTATATAAACACAAATAACTCTGTGTGAGACATTTTCAGTTCTTAAAATTACGTTGATACTGACCTTCAATATGTTTCAGGAACTGAAAAGAGAAAACTTCTTCACATTTTAAAATAACTTTAATTTCCTTGTGTGGATACCCTATAATTAAGTAATCTCTGTTGTATAAGGGGAAAATGTTAGATGTAAATATATAATTCTGTTGCCACAACTAGCAAACATGGCATCATGACAAGTTCTTGAAGAAGGTAATGAATAACTAACCCTCAGAAGCATTAGCCTTGTTGACTGTCCAACTTTAGCAGGGAAACAGAAAACATCACAGAAAGCCTAGTGTTAAGTCCTCGCAGGGCAGCCCTTGGTGCTTCTCCTAGGCTTCTAGAAATAAGCTCATGGCCATACGGCTTCTCTTATATCTACCACACTTTATATCCTGGTCATAGCCCCAACACTCCTCACCTCCATGTCTCACTTTCTCTCCTTCTTCCCCCTCTTCCCTCCCCTGTTTTTCAGCTCATCGAGTCCTATTAGGATTGACCATGTCCTCTTCCCTTCTTCCTGGCAAGGCAGTCCCACCACGGGGGAAGTAATTGAAAAGCTGGCAAGAGAGTCCTTGTCAGAGAGTGCCCCTTCTCCCCTTACTAGGGGACCCACATGAAACCTGAGCTGCCATCAACTACTACCAGGAGTGATATAGCTGAGTCTTGAGGTAGAGTTATTGCCAGTTTTCTGAGAATGTGCCACATTGATTTCCAAAGTGGTTGCACAAGTTTGCACTCTCACCAGAAATAAAGGAGTGTTCCCCTTTCAGCACATTCTCACAAGCATGTGCTGTCACTTGAATTTTTTTTTTTATCTCAGCCATTTTGACAAGTACAAGATGGATTCTCAAAGTTGTTTTGATTTCCATTTCCCTGATGACTAATGACACTGAGCATCTCTTTAAGTGCTTCTCTGCTATTCGAGACTCCTCTTTTAAGAATTCTCTGTTTAGCTCTGTGCCCCATTTTTCAGAGTATTTTCTTTGTTGGTGTTTAATGTTTTTAAACCCCTACCCAGATCTAGCCAATGGTTAGAACAGTCTCCACACTTGAGTGGAGAGTGGGATATGACTTTCTCATGTACTCTGGTGCCTCACATTTGACCATGTCCCCTGGAGGGGGAGACCTGGTGGCACTCAGAGGAAGGACAGCAAGTTACCGGAGAAGAGACTTGATACCCTATGAGCATATACAGGGGGAGGTAATCCCCCTCAGGAACAGTCATAGGTGAGGGGAATAATGGGAAAAGGGGAGGGAGGGAAGAATGGGAGGACACAAGGGATGGGATAATCATTGAGATGTAACAAGAATAAATTAATAATAAAAAAACAACTCTGAGATTCCATCTTATACCCATCAGAATGGCTAAGATCAAAAATTCAAGCGACACCACATGCTGGCGAGGATGTGGGGAGAGAGGAACACTCCTTCATTGCTGGTGGGAATGCAAACTAGTACAGCCACTTTGGAAATCTATCTGGTGCTATCTCAGAAAAATGGGAATAGGACTTCCTCAAGACCCAGCTATTCCACTCCTTGGAATATACCCAGAAGATGCTCCAGCACACAACAAGAAAATTTGCTCAACCATGTTCATAGCAGCCTTATTCATAATAGCCAGAACATGGAAACAGCCTAAGTGTCCCTCAGTAGAAGAGTGGATAAAGAAACTGTGGTACATATACACTATGGAATACTACTCAGATATTAAAAACAAGGAATTCCCGAAATTTGTGGATAAATGGATTGAGCTAGAAATGATCATAATGAGTGAGTTAACCCAGAAGCAGAAAGAATCAAATGGTATATACTCACTTATATCTGCGTACTAGCCCAAGGGGCATGTCCCACGAAAGCCTTCACTTACCAGGAAACTGGGACAGAGGGGAGTCCCTGTTGGGACTCTAAATGAGAGAAACATGGGAGAATAACAAAATAAAAGGATACAGAGGATCCTAGAAATCTACAAGTAGAACAATATGATAGGCAGATTTGAGCCCAGGGGTTCCGCTCAAACTAAGGCACCAGCCAAGGACAATATAGGAGGTAAACTTTAAACCCCTTCCCAGATCTAGCCAATGGTCAGAATATTCTCCACAGTTGAGTGGAGAGTGTGATATGACTTTCTCACGTACTCTGGTGCCTCACATTTGACCATGTCCCCTGGTGGGGGAGACCTGGTGGCACTCAGAGGAAGGACAGCAGGTAGCCAAGAAGAGACTTGATACCCTATGAGAATGTACAGGGGGAGGTAATCCCCCTCAGGAACAGTCATAGGTGAGGGGAATAATGGGAAAATGGGGGGGGGAGGAATGGGAGGATACAAGGGATGGGATAAACATTGAGATGTAACAAGAATAAATTAATAAAAAAATTTAAAAAAATAATGTTTTGAGTTCTTTTTATATTTTGGATATTAGCCTTTTGTCAGATGTAGAGTTGGCAAAGATCTTTTCCAAATCTGTAGACTACTGCTTTGTTCTATTGGCAGTGTCCTTGGCCTTACAGAAGCGTTTCAGTTTCCAGTGAGTTCAAGGCTCTTCTCCTCTTTCTCTTCTAATAGATTAAGTGTATGTGGTGTAATGCTGAAGTGTTTTTCCATTGTATGATTTTAGCTCCTTTGTCAAAAATCAACTGTCCATATGTGTGTGGATTTATTTCTGGGCCTTTTATTCAATTCCATAAAATATCCAGTCTATTTCTATACCAGTACCATGCAGTTTTTATTACTCTGTAGTATATCCTGAAGTCAGGGATGGAGCTACCTCCAGAAGTTATTTTATTGTATAGATTTTTTTTTAGCTATTCTTTTTTTTTTCCATGTGAAGTTTAGAATTGTTCTTTAAAGGTTTGTGAAGAATTGTGTTGGTATATTGACAGGGGTTTCATTGAATCTGTGGATTGCTTTTGGGAAGATGGCTATTTTCACTATGTTATTTCTCCCATCCATGAGCATGGGACATCTTTCATTTTCTGATATCTTCTTCAGTTTCTTTCTTTAGACACTTAAAGTTCTTGTCATACTGGTCTTTGAGTTGATTCATTAGAATTACATGAGGATACTTTATAGTAGTTGTGGCTACTGTGAAGGGTGTAATTTTCTTGATTTCTTTCTTACCCTGTTTGTCATTTGTATACAGGAGAGCTAGTGATTTTCTCAATTAATTTTGTATTCTGCCACTTTGCTAACGGTGTTTATCAGATATAGGAGCTCTTGGGTTGAATTTTGGAAGTCATTTATGCATACTATCATATCATCCATGAATAGCCATACTTTGACTTCTTCTTTTCCAATTTGTGTCCCCTTGATCTCCTTCAGGTGTCTTATTTGTCTAGATAGAACTTCAAGTACTATATTGAATAGATATGGAGAGAGTGAACAGCCTTGCCTTGTCACTGATTTTAGTGTAATTGCTTTGAATTTCTCTCCATTTAATTTGATGTTAACTATTGGCTTGCTCTATATAACCTTTATTATGTTTAGCTGTGGGCCTTGAATCCTGATTCTCTCCAAAACTTTTATCATGAAGGGGTGTAGTATTTTGTCAAAAGCCTTTCTGCATCTAATGATATGATTATGTGATTTTTTTCTTTCAGATTGCTTATATGGTAGATTACATTGATAGATTTTTGTATGTTGAAACATTCCTGTTTGCCTGGGATCAAGCGTACTTGGTCATGGTGGATGATATATTTCATGTGTTCTTGGATTCAGGTTGCTATTATTTTATTAAGTATTTTTGCATGAATTTTCATGAGTGAAATTGGTCTGAAATTCTCTTTCTTTATTGAGTCATTGTATGGTATGGGTATCAGGGTGACTGTGGCTTCATGGAATGAATTTGGTAATGTTCCTTTTGTTTCTATATATTGGGACAGTTTGAGGTATATTGGTATCAGCTCTCCTTTAAAACTCGGGTAGAATTCTGTACTAAAACCATCTGGCCTTGGACTTTTTTTTTCTTTTTTTTTTTTTTTTTTTTTTTTTTTTTTTTTTTTTTTTGGTTGGGAGTCTTTTGATGGTTGCTTATATTTCCTTAGGGCTTATAAGACTGTTTAAACTACTTACCTGATCTTGATTTAACTTTCATAAGTGAAAACTATCAAGAAAGTCATTTAGATTTTCCAATTTTGTGGAATACAGGCTTTTGAAATAATACCTAATTATTTTTGGGATTTCTTTAGTGCCTGTTGTTATGCCCAGCTTTTCATTTCTGATTTTGTTAATTTGGATAATCTCCTTTTGCCTTTTAGTTAGTTTGGCTAAGAGTTTGTCTACCCTGTTGATTTTCTCAAAGAAGCAGCTTTTGATTTAATTGATTCTTTGTATTGTTCTCTTTGTTTCTAATATATTTATTTCAGCTCTGAGTTTGATGATTTCCTATTGTCTACTCCTTTTTGGTGTGTTTACTTCTTTTTGTTCTAGAGCTTTCAGGTATGCTGTTAAGTTGCTAGTATGGGATCTCTCCAATTTCTTTATTAAGGTCCTTAGTAGTATGATCTTTCCTCTTAGCACTTCTCTCATTGTTTCCCATAAGTGTGGGTATGTTGTGCCTTCATTTTCATTGAATTCCAGAAAATCTTTAACTTCTTTCTTTATTTTGTCTCTGTCCCAATGGTCATTGAGAAGGAATTGTTCAGTTTCCATGAGTTTGTAGGCTTTCTGTTGTTATTTAGTTCCAACTTTAATCCATAGTGGTATGACAAAACACAAGGAGTTATTTCAATCTGTTTGTATCCATTGAGGTTTGCTTTGTGACTGAATATAAGGTCAATTCCCTAGGTGCTGAGAAGAAGGTATATTGTTTTATGTGGGTGAAAAGCTCTGTAGATATCTGTTTGGCCCATTTGATTCACGATATCTATTAGTTTCATTATTTCTCCATTTAAATTATGTCTTGATCTGGCCATTGGTGAAAGTGAGGTGTTGAAGTCTTCCCCTATTAATGTGTAGGGTTCAATGTGTGATTTAAACTTTAGTAATGCTTCTTTTATAAATGTGGATGCCCTTTCATTTGGGGCATAGATGTTTAGAATTGAGATATCATCTTGGATTTTTACTTTGATGAATAAGAATGTCCCTCTCATCTCTTTTGATTAGTTTTGGTTGAAAGTCTATTTTATGAGATACTAGAATGGCTACTCCAGCTTGCTTTTTGGGTCTATTTGTTTGGAATCCCTTCTTCTAATCCTTTACTCTGAGGTATCACCTATCTTTATTGCTGAGGTGTATTTCTTGTATGTAGCAGAATGGTGAGTCCTGTCTTCTCATCCTTTCTATTAGCCTGTGTCTTATTGAGGAATTGGGGCCACTGATGTTTAGAAATATTAATAACCAGTGGATGTTAATTCCTGTTATTTTGATGTTGGCGGTGGTAGAATATGTGTGTGCTTCTCTTTGTTTTGTTTTTGTGGATGTGGTATTATTTATTACCTGTGCTTTCCTGGGTATAGTTAGCCTCTTTGTGTTGGAGTTTTTCTTCTAGTATCTTCTATAGGGCTGAATTTGTGGCTAGACACTGTTTAAACTTGGTTTTATCATGGACTATCTTGTTTACTCCATCTATGGTGATCAAAAATTTTTCTGGGTATAGTAGACCCATCTATGATCTCTTAGTGTTTTCATGATGTTGTCCATGTTCTTCTGGCTTTCATAGTCTTTGTTGAGATGTCAGGTATAATTCTGATAGGTATGCCTTTATATGTGATTTGGCCTTTTCCCTTGCAGCTTTTAATATTCTTTCTTTGTTTTATACATTTAGTTTTGATTATTATGTAGCTGGAAATTTTTCTTTTTGGACCAATCTATTTGGGGTTCTGTAAGCTTATATGTTTATAGGCATCTTTTTCTTTAGGTTGGAAAAGTTTTCTTCTGTGAGTCTGTTGAAAATATTTTCTGGGCCTTGGAGCTGAAAGTCTTCTCCCTCTTTTATTTATTCCTATTGTTTTTGTGTTTTGTTTTTTTGGTAGTGTCCCAGATTTCTTGGATGTTTGTGTCAGGGACTTTTTAGTTTTAACATTCTTTGACTGATGTATTGATTACTTCAACCGTAACTTCTATACTTGAGATTCTTTTTTTCCATCTTTTGTATTCTATTGGAGCTGTATCTGTAGTTCCTGTTCTCTTCTCTAGGTCTTCCATCTCTAGGATTGCCTTAGATTGTATATTTTTTAATGACTTCTAATTCCATTTTTATGTCTTGAACAGTTTTATTAATTTCTGTTTTCTGTTTGATTGTATTTTCCTGTAATTCTTTAAAGAAATGGGTCTGAGACTCTGCAAGACTTCTGAGCCTGGTATTCAGGTGCTGCCCTTAGGGAGGCAGGATGAACCCAAGGTTTGCCTGATGGAACAGAGCTCCCTGGGACTGGATATCCATGCTCAATACAGTCAGATCAAACCAGTCACAGAAGGGTGCAACACCTAGACCCAGAGATACCTGTGCAGGGCTTAGAAATGTGCATCCCCAGCTCCTAGCATATCCCCCTCTGGGAAACACTGATGATAGTGTATTAGGGTCAACTGTTAGGTTTCTCACTGTAAGCACAGTCTCCAGTCTTCTGCCACTCAGATATAGTGCACTCTGGTTGCCACTATTTTGGGAGTGTCCACTATTGTTTCTTTCTTTTTAAAAAATTTTTTTATTAATTAAATATTTTTTATTTATTACATATACATTTATATTATTACACATATATACAATAAACTACCCATAGCAAGAAGAACCATGACTGAATCAAGAATTATATAAATGTTACCTTCATAGTGTTTTGGCTATTTGTATTTGACAACCTTGAAGAAAACATTTTTCCTATCTTGGTGCATCTAAAATTCTGACTGTAAATCAACTTCCACCACATCTTCTCATTATCAACTTAAAACATCTATGTAGACCTAAAAACATCTTAACCCCTAAACAACTAAGCTTCATTGTAAAACTAAGTTACCTGGACTTAGAATTGTGTATATAGATGCAAAATAAGTTTAATTCTAGATACAGTGGTGTATAATTCTTCACATACACCACACACACACACACACACACACACACAATATATATATATATATATATATATATATATATATATATATATATATATATATTCTAATATGATATTTTGCACCCTTATAATACCAGGTTTACTTCCGATACTTTGAAAGTTCTATTGCAGGCTGTTTAGGATAAATAAGTTATAAAAGTTAATTCTTAGTTGATCAAATCATTGTCATGTCAATTACTAATATACTTTCATCACAAGAATGTACATCTTAGGTGCAGCAGATAGATATGATTCTATAGAAAGATAAGGAAGGATAGTTAGATAAGATCTTCAAAAACTTCAGAGACATGCAGAATAAGGCATTTAAAATGTTTTTATTATTTTAAAGACTCACTGACAAGGGGGATATTTCCAAGATGGCAGTACCGATTGCATCTGATTAGCAGGAAATACAGGACTGCATAGTGACCTAAAGACCATAGTGTGAACTACAAAACAGCAGTGCTTCTGATTCTCAGGTGAGAGGGATCCAAATTGTGTGGTGCATGGTGGGTCCAACCCCTGGCCACCCAGCTAACCCAAGGAAAAATCCCTGGGAACATCCCTCATTAGCCGCCATCTTGGGAATCACTGTGGGAAATCCCTGCAACTTTGTGTCCTCCCTGCTAGCTACCACTTGCAGGACCCTGGACAAAAACATTGTGGCATATACCTGAAGCTCCCGGCTCTCACTCCCCCTCCTACCCCATCTGCTGCTTGCTGGATCAAGGATAGGGAGCAAAAAGGCAGAGCTGAGTCCCAGCATGGGACACAATCCATATTAGCTGCCTCCCGAGTAAAGAGTGCAGCGTACCCAAGTACCTCTGAGCTCTGAGCTATCTCAGACCCCCAGCTGGCCTAGACTGACTAGGTCACGGAGCTGATAAATATACCCCTGCCATCTCAAGAGGACCTGTGGAAGATATGAGTAGCTTGGAGACCTGATCTCTTACAACAACCCCAATTGCCTACTAGCTGGGAACAAACTCTGTTGCTGATGGAGCTGAATCCAGCTCCTGCCACAGTCCTCATTAGCTGCCACTCAGGCCTTGGTCTGTACACACACGTGCCTGAAGCATACCACTCAGATACAGCTAAGAAACAAGGCAAGCCCACTGAGCTGAGACCAGCCTGGGTCACATTACTTATTAACTGCAACCCTGGTAGCAGCTTCTGGCCCTGATCTCACCCCACCCACCTACAACCTATTGGCCAGATACACCTAGGTCACAGACCAGAGATTTGTGCAGGCCACACCCCCAAATCTCTCTCTGTTGGCCTTACTCAAATGGGGCACAGAGAACCATCTGTAACACAGCAGATAGACAGAGCCCTGACAATTCAAAAAGGACTGTAGGGTTCCTGAGCAACTTTGGGCTTAGAAATATATCAGTTCAACCCGACCCAATTGGAATACAGTCAGGGAACCCGGCTGAGCTGAGCTGGGTGCAGGCTCCAACACTCACTGTCCAACATCATAAGAAGGCCTCTGGAGACCGCTAGCAAACAATCTTTGGTTTGGAGGTCTCTTTATTTGCTCATAATCTGCCTGGCCAATCTGGGACACAGATAGCAATCTCATTGGAGGAACCCCATGCCTGCTAACACCAGAAACAGCCAGATGACTAGAGGACAGTGCAAGAAGACTAGCAACAAAACTGAGAACTATATAAAACACAAGAAACCAGTGATCCTAACACAGCAAGCCCTGGAGATATGAACACCCACGAAATGCAAAAAGAAAATTTTTTCATCTGATGTGATGAAAATGATAGAAGCTTAGAAAGAGGGAAATAAATCACTCAAACAAACAGGAAAATACACTCAATAAGATGAAGGAATTGAATAAATCCTATAAAGAACTACAGGGAAATACATCCAGAAAGATCAAAGAGATGAAGGAATTGAAAAAAATGCTATAAAGAATTACAGAAAAATACATCCTAGATGTCCCTCAACCGAATAATGAATAAAGAAACTGTGGTACATCTACACACTGGAATACTATTCAGCTATTAAAAAAAAGGAAATCTTGAAATTTGCAGGCAAATGGATGGAAATAGAAAAGATCATCCTGAGTGAGGTAACTCAGACCCAGAAAGACACACATGGTATATACTCACTCATAATTGGACATTAGCCACATAATATAAGATAAATACACTACAAAACAAGGTCAGAAACATCAACCAAAGACCATGTATGATGAGGACGTAGATTCCCTGCTTGTATGTGGTAACAGTCTCCTTGTGGATCCCACATCTGGAGAGCAGGGACTACTTCAGACATGTGCTCTGGCCACTGAACTTAGATCATTTCCTCCTGGGAAGACGGCCATGCCAGACTACAGAGGAAAAGGTTACAGATAATACAGATGAGATTTGATAGGCTGAGGTCAGATATTAGGGGAATAAGGCTCCCCTGTCTGAGTACTAAGGGAAGGAGGGAGAGGGGATGAAGGAGGGAGGGGGATTGGGAGGGAATGAGGGAGGGGGCTACAATCAGGATGTGAAGAATTTAAACTGCAGAATAAACAGGTAACTTGCATTACTAATCTCACCATATGAGACTAGCTCTGAGACTAGATGAAAACATGACTGTTTAGGCATAGACAATGATTCTTGTTGACTAAAGAACCCCTATTCTTCATATGGCATGAATGAAAATTTACAGATGTCTTCTTTTCCTGCTCATACAAAGAGCAGAAATCCAGCTTTAATTGTTCCATGCATCACACACACACACACACACACACACACACACACACACACACACACACACACACACACCCCTTTTATACACTTATAGTTTTAGGACTGTATAAAGCTTGTGAGAAATTATATGCTTTTAGAACAAAAGAACCAGACACTGACATTGGATCAGACCTGACAGGATGTATTCCTCACAGCATACTGGACATTGACATCCTGTTTGGAGGAAGTGGTTGAAAAGAAAGAAGGGGGAATATAGAAAGGTACAGGGAAGATCGAACAAAAAGTAGATTATTAAATCTACTCCTCAACTTCATGCGTCAACTGTCACTCACAAGATATTTTTAATTCACTGGTATAGAATTTTGTATATAGATGCAAAATAAGTTCTAGATACAGTGGAATAGAATTCAAATGTAAGATTATTCTTCACACACAATATATATATATATATATATACATATATATATATTCTAATTTGAGTTAATTGTACTCATGTAACTCAATTACAATACAAGATTTACTTCCAATGATTTGAAAGTGCTATCAAGGTGTTTATGAGAAATAAGATATACAAATTAAATGTTAGAGTAAATCATGGTCATGTTAGTTGCTAGTCTACTTGTATCACAACAATATTCATCTGAGGTATAACAGATAGATATGACTCTATAGAAAGACAAGATCTTCAAAAACTCCAGAGACAGGCAGAATATGGCATGAAAGATTCACTGGCAACGAGACAGGTTAACTCCTTGCAACACCCAGCCTACCTCAAAGAAGATGATGAGCATCAAAGACCCTCTTTATGGGGATGGATTCAAATGTAGCAAATGAGGCATTGGGTAAAAGGTCTTCATTTCTACCACAGACAGAATTCTGCCTAAAAGAAGGCCAAGCTTGGATGCAGGCAGAGTCGATGGCTAGACTCTGCCAAGACAGGGTAAGCAAGTCCTCAATAGTTCTTGCCTCACAAGTACGTCTGTCAGATATATTGGGCCAGAAGTCTGAAGAAGATTCTCCAACATTATAGAGAGTTTTGGGTAACTCTTCAGGTAGAAAACTGTCTCTGTCATATTTTCATTTGGAAAGCTACTAACCTGCACTCCTGACATACTCAGGTAATCATTTATTCCTTCTGAATATCTGATAGAGTTGAAGATGCTATTATTTCTTAAGGTTTTGTTTCATTATAGCATGGAACAATGCTCTCATAGATGAACTTACCAGGGTAGATTTAAAAAAAAATGGTTCTCAGCAAAGAAAAGGTGGTATGAACCATCTTAGAGTTACATGTACGTTGAGCCTACGATCAATAGACCATGTCACGGTCAGAATGTGGCTGACCTGACTAGCTTCCTTTCTCTGTACTTACATTTTTTGTTTTGTTTTGTTTTCCTTGAAAGAAATGAGTTGATCTTTGAAATTCTTATCATCACTTGATGAACAAATTTAAGTTAGCAGTGTATCTGAAAACCATGAATCATACAGTTAAAAAAAAAATGTCTAGCAGAACACTTAAAAGACTGTGTTTCCCATGTCTCCTAATGAATTCTCTTGATTGTGCATGTGAGTGGTTTGCAAACAGAGAAAATATTTGTGTTTCAATTTGTGCTAATTTTCTCCATAGCTTTGCTGTTTTAAACTCATAAAAGACTACACTTATTCATTCAATTGAGATTATTTCAGACATTGTCCCTGTAAGTAATATTAATTTTATTTGAATTGCAAATAACCACATAATCTAATTTTTAAGTTTCAAGCCTGAAGACACAAAGGCTTTACTAAAATCCAAGCAGATGTGCAACATAAGGACTGTTTACAAATTTACTGAATCTAATGTTTTGGTTGCTAAACTTTTTAATAGTAACTTTTTTCATTGTAAGAATGAGACTCCATTTTTATGTGAGGCTCATTTAGACAGCAACTGTGTGTACAATTGTGTGAGTAATTAAAGCCCCTGGATTTCTGCACTGTGAAGTCTAAAGGAGGAAGAACAGTGTTGAACCAAATAAAACAGATTTGCTCACCAGTCTTTTTCTTTTCAAGATTTATTCATTTTCATTTTATCATTTTATATGTATGAATATTTTCCCTGTATGCATATATGTGTACTGTGTCTTCTGAGCATGAGACGATGGTGTCAGATCTTATAGAAATGGAGTTACAGATGTTTGTGAGCTGACAAATGAGTAGTAGGAATGAAACCTGGATCTTCTGCAAATGCTTTTAAGTACTAAGCCATATTGCCAGGCCCTCCACAGCAGTCCAAAATATAAACATGAGGCAGTTAAGAAAAAAAAATCAAATAAGTAAAGTTCAGTCATACCAAAGAAAGATGAAATAAGCTTTGTTATCCAGTTGCCTCTGCCTATCTTTTGAGAATTTCTATGCCATTGGACATGAAGGGAAGAAAGAAATATGCCTAGTGGGCATAGCATTGAAGATCGGAAGGAACATATACCTAAGGTTGGTTTTTTTTTTTTTTCTTTAATTTAGAAACCCATTTAAAAGAGAGCAATGTAAGCAAAAATAATAATACATTGAGTTATCTATAACAAATATGAAAGGAAGCTGTGCAAAGAACATCAAAAAGTCAGAGATTAAATAGGAAATACCCAGCTGTCTGTAGAAAGGGTACACTGTTATCAGAAGATAAACCGTTAAAAGCTAAAATATATTTGTCACTCTTAAAATAAGGGTTACACACAACACACTGTTGTTGAGAATTGTTATTAATATTTACTATTAAGCCACATAATCATTACAGTGGTTATTTATTAACCCATAATTATATCAATAAAAGACACAGACACCTGTTAGATTTTTAATAAGTCTATATACTAGACTGGGCAGAAACTAACCCCCTAACTATCCTTTACTTCCCAGCCCCGCATCCCATAAAAATTGCTCTAATAATTCCTAGCTGGACTACCTCCCATTCAGTATCATATAATGCTTGCACATGTTTCTCATCTGTGCCACCTCATCCATCACCGATCCTCAGAGCAGGCTCATCCTGGCCACATGTTATTTGTTCACACTAAGCCATGGCAACTCTTGTTCTTCTTTCTTTCCTCCACCTGTCTCTCTCGTCTCTCCTCCCATGTTAAGGATCAGTATATAAGTCTTTCAGGTGGATGACCAGTAATAGCCACAGGTATGTCACTGTAACCCTCCTTTGACTTTCCCCACAGAATGTGTCATGTTGGTTCCAGCCAAGACTGAGAACACCCAGTGAGATCAAATTTAGCCTCCTGAATGGCTTCAGAGTTAGTCTTTGGGTAAAGTGTTATTTTTGCTGCAAAGTCAGGTATTCTATGCTTGGAAATAAGTTATTTAAAAGAGTACTTTCTTGACGTTCCTTTATCCTCTCTGTGTAGGCCCTGTCAAAAGATACTTTGTTTGCACAGATTATTTATGGCAGCCTTGGAAATTCATGAAAGCTGACATTATTGCCCTTTTATTCAGTGACTTTGGGGTTTGAACTAGTACAATTCTTAAAAATAAATATCTAGTATTCAAGATCTCTTCATGAAGGCTATTTATAGCCAACCTCTGCAGAAGTTATTTAATCATAAATCAAGAGTTACAGTGATGTTCATAGCTAAAAATATAAAGTTGAATGTCTTGCTATATGGAATTGGTTAAGACATCCTTAGTCATAAGATGCAGTACAATGCTCATTACAATCTACTTTAAGGGGCCAGGAATGATGGCTAAGCATTTAAGTGCATTGGCTCCTTATCTAGAGCACCCAGATTTGATTCTCAACTCACCCATAGAGGCTCACATACTAAGGTCATTCATCCTATAGAAGAAAGTACAGTGAAAATGAATGAATTGATGAATGAATTCCATCCTAAATAGGAATGGTTCAGATATACTTTAAAAATAAACAAATAACCAACCAAAAAAATTGCATTTGTTTCCCTTTTTAATTCTTTTAAGAACTGATCCTGTCAACAAGAATTTATAACTTGAGAATAAACTTTGTCATTATAAGGCAAAATTTGCTTGTAAAGTGTATTTGCAGTTTAACACAGTGAGTCTGAACTCATCATAGTCCTCCAAAAGCAACTTCCTCTTATATTTATGATTTTAAGAAATTTAAAAAATATTTTGTTCGTGCCTATACAAAATCAAATTTCTTTTTCAAGACTGCCCATTGATTTTTAGTTAGAATTTCAAAGAAGACACTCCAAGGTTTGGCTTTTGATTGTGCCAGTAGAGCATGTGTAGTGATTTCCAGCTTTGATGCTTAGAGCACAAGTGATTGACTTCAATTACTTGGTGGTGTCATGCTCACTTATATAAGCTCTTTCTTGTGTCTAGAATATCCTTCCTTTCTGGCCATGTCCTACTCAAATTTAAGTCCTGAGCTGAGGCATCCCATTTTTTCTGGGAACTACATGATAGCACTTTTTTAATGATCTTGGGGAAAAATCTATGAAAACACACACACACACACACACACACACACACACACACACACACACACAGCCATACAACTCACCTATCCTTCTAAGTAGAGGGCAGGTGTCCAGTCTGTCATTATTGGTGGCTTTATATGGTCCTCATAATATAGATCTCTGAAAAGTATACATTTTCATGGCTAGGGAGACCATAGGCCCTAGTGAGGCCTATTGTTGTTTTGGTGAGTGACTCCACTGTCAAACTGCCCTCAAATATTTATGCTTGTGCTATAGACTAGTGCTACTTTCAACCTTGGCTACAGAAGCTTCTTATTGCAACAGGTAGTGGTTAATATATAAATTCACAACTCAGAACACTCTGAATAAGTAACTATTCAGCCCTAAGTGTTCAGCCCTAAGTGGCACATCTAAATCATCCCTTCCCCAAGGCTCAGAGAATATTGCCAAAGAAGAGGCAGAAGGACTGTAACAGGTTCCAGAGGAGAGGGAGACATGCTATGAAATACTGTCTTCTTGACTTGACATGAGTGCTGCATTTGTAGGCTCAGAGCTGTTGTGGTTGTCTACACAAGGCAGCACAAGATTGAGCCAGTCAGCATCCCAATATGGGCATGAGAGAGGCTCACAGGTCTCAGCTCTAGCTGAGGAGCTATGAGAGTTAATAACTGCCAAGGGAAAGTGAGGGGCTTGTCTTCAGGGGTGTAGCCACTGGTAAAAGTTGCTGGTGCTCTAGTAAATAACAACACAGCCATGCCCATGGCGGGGGGGGGGGGATGTAATTAAACTCTCGAGGGCCATGATGTTTAAAAGACATGAAAGTATGAGGAGGACTTACAGGGAAGGAAAAGGGGGGTCATGAGAATGAAGGAAAAGGAGATGGACAATGAATATGATCGAAAGGAACCATGTATGCATTAGTCAACTCAAAAGGACAAAGGAGGCAATGAAGTGCACATTGAAAATGTTGTGACAGATATGATGCTGATTCTTTTAAAATATCATTCTTCTTCCAAGATATGAATTTAGTTATTTCCTTAACATGGAGAATGGGAAAGCTTGGGTGACTTGGAGTTGGGTGGCAGGGAGCTGATAACTCTTTGGTCTTGTGTTAGCAGTGGATGTAATCTGCCATGAGTGTTTCAACGATTTAACTTCAATTCCATTTTTCTATTTTAAAAATGAGGCCGAGAAAAATGCTCACTACATTTATACATTAAGGAAAAAATTAAGAAGTACATAAGGAAGTGTTTTAATTTTGAATACAAAAATTAAAAAAATAAGAAAGGAGGACATGGCTACTCCTAGGTACGGAGGAGGTTTATTGTAGATGTGAGGGAGAACATAGCCAGAGGCAGAGACATCTGAGGTATCTAGAGTGAGCATAACCCTGAGTTAGGCCATGTGAGGAAAGGGGATAGGGAAGATTCAGGAAACCAGGAGACTAAGAGGCCAGGAGGGTAAAGAGTAAAAAGGACCTATGTAACCTACATGCCTGGATTATATATGGAAGAGCTGCAGGGACAGAGCAGTCCAACCCCTGGGCTGGAGAGTTTGGTGTAGTGGGTGGGATATGGCAGCCAGACCCTGTAACAGGTAGAGAC